>NC_044328.1:1124235-1498981 GCF_007399415.2 Gopherus evgoodei | reverse complement strand
GGGCTGGCTGTGAGGGGAGCTCCCAGCTACTCCCAGCAGGGGGCGCTGTGGGGAGCAGGCGGGATCATGAAATTATTAAAATCCTATAAGCATTATGCAGGATCCTGGGCTGCCCAGTGGTTTAGCCTGGGGTGAAGGGGGCAGGGGCCATGGCACTTTGCCAGCCGCCAGTTGACCCCATCTATGGGATGCTCCCCAGCCCTGAATGGGAAGGAGCCCTGAGCCCTGGTCCTGCCTGTGCTGCCTGCTGCCCACCCTCACCCCGCTGCACCCCTCTGACCTCCTTGCTCTCATGCAGGTGCCCTGAATCTGTACCGAGAAGAGCAGCTGGCGAGATGGTTCCTGCCGGATCCCTTGGGCACGACCCTGTGCCCCCGCAGCAGTGTCCTGATCTTCCACTGCGAGTTCTCCTCTGAGAGAGGCCCCCAATTGTAGGTCCTGGGGGGCTTGCCCAGCACCCCCCACGCTCATTCCCCCTGCTGAGGTCTCTGTGATAGGGAGGAGGACCGCAGAGTTGGGGACACTGGGACGCCTCCCCGGCTGAGATCAAGTGGCCCCCACACAACCGGGCATGCCTGGCTCCACCATCCCAGCAGTGCTGCGCATCCGGGGGCCCCTCGCTGCTCCACTCCCAGGGCAGCAGTGGCAGCCATGGCTGGGTTGCAGATGCCCCCCGGAGGATCTATGTCCTATCGGGACGAGGCCAATGCCTGGCTCTGGCGGCTGGGGCTGGCCAGTCTTGCTGGCTGCAGGCTCCATTAACCCCACAGTGCCTCCCACAGCTGCCCCCTGCCACAGTTCCTGTGCCCATGACCCCTCTTGCCTTCACGAGCTCACTTCTGCCAGTTCAGACTCACCCACTCCTGCCCCGTCCTGTGGCCCCTGTGAGTGGAGGGTCCCTAGAGTGACAATGGGGAGAGGCTCAGTGGTGAAATCCCTCTATCATCGGCAGCAGTGCCGCAGCCTGAGAATGGACCGATATGCCAATCGGTACCCAGAGCTCTGGTACCCAGAGCTGTATGTGCTACGTGGTGGCTACAAGGATTTTACCAGCACTTCCAGTACCTAGGGGGTTGCAGAGGAGGGGTGGCATAGCCTATAACAGAACTCAGGAGTCCTGGCTCCCAGCCCCCTGCTCTAACCACTAGACATGAGAGAAATCAGGGGTCCTGGCTCCCAGCCCCCAGCTCTAATCACTAGGCTCCATTTCCCTCCCCAAGGGAAGTGTCACATGCTCTCTCTCTCTAGGATCTCTGCGAGCCGCAGGGCTATATCCACATGCGACACAAGGACTTCCGAGCCGAGCTTAGGAACTACCAGCGGAGGAAACAGCCTTGGAGCCTGCGCAGGATCCGCAAGGAGCTTTTCAAGCCCCTGTCCCCAGGACTCCCTTCCCATAGCAATATCCCTGACTCACAGCGAGGTACCCACTAGCCTCACTCCTTGCCTCTGAAATGGAGCTGCTCCTTTCCCATTTGGCAAGTCAGACCTTCCCCTGCTGGCTGCCCCTGGAGCTCCAGCATCCCAGCTGTAGTTTAAATCTCTAGCCTTTATGGCTGCAAAGAAAACCTTCAAATATGGCTCTGTCAATGACCTTGATGCAGTGACGTCTTCCTGAATCTGCAGGCAGCCTGAAATGATAGCTCTGTGAGGTTGAACTGCTCCATTCAGCTCGCTGGATGTTGACTTGATGTCAGCGTGTTGTTCAGTTTTTCATTTCGGACGCAGAGACACAGGACAGGGGAGGAGCCATAATTTCATGGAGACCTGTGCAATTTGCCTTTATTGGTGTCACATTTTAGTGCCTCAAAAGGGTGGAGTTTGGACTGTGGGTGGAGTTTGAGTGCACATCACTCCTTCCCCTCCAACTGACCTCAGCCCCTGCCCCAGGGCAGTGATTGACAGGCACTTCCCCCCAGGGCTGCCTTCAGCCCCCTCCCCTCTCGCTCCCCTTCTTGCCAGGCAAATACAATAAAAGTGCAGCAGTGTGAGTAAATTAAACCTGGACTGATGCAGCAGCAGCTTTAAGGCCTGGCTCTTTGTGGCCACCTCGGTCTCCTCTTGTTCCCTCCTCATGTTCTCCTGACATTTCCTTTTACTCTCGCCTCCCTCCTTCCCCTCCACATGCTCCCTCCCCTCTCCTGCTGAGCCACCCTGGGAAATCACGCCTCACCAATCTACTAGAATTCTCTGAGGGGGTCAACAAGCATGTGGACAAGGGTGATCCAGTGGATAGAGTGTACTTAGATTTTCAGAAAGCCTTTGCCAAGGTCCCTCACCAAAGGCTCTTAAGCAAAGGAGTCATGGGATAAGAGGGAAGGTCCTCTCACGGACTGGTAATTGGTTAAAAGACAGGAAACAAAGGGTAGGAATAAATGGTCAGTTTTCAGAATGGAGAGAGGTAAATAGTGGTGTCCCCCAGGGGTCTGTACTGGGCCCAGTCCTATTCAGCATATTCATAAATGATCTGGGAAAAGGGGTAACCGGTGAAGTGGCAAAATGTACAGATGATACAAAACTACTCAAGATAGTACTAAAGTCCCAGGCAGACTGCGAAGAGCTACGAGAGGATTTCACAAAACTAGGTGACTGGGCAACAAAATGGCAGATGAAATTCGGTGTTGACAAATGCAGAGTAATGCACGTTGGAAAACATAATTCCCACTATACATATAAAATGATGGGGTCTAAATTAGCTGTTACCACTCAAGAGAGATCTTGGAGTCATTGTGGGTAGTTCTCTGAAAATCCACTCAATGTGCAGCGGCAGTCAAAAAAGTGACCAGAATGTTGGGAATCTTTAAAAAAGGGATAGATGATAAGACAGAAATATATATAAATCCACAGCATGCCCACATCTTGAATACTGTGTGCAGATGTGGTGGCTCCATCTCAAAAAAGATATATCGGACTTGGAAAAGGTTCAGAAAGGGCAATAAAAATGATGAGGGTTATGGAATGGCTGCCATGTGAGGAGAGATTAATAAGACTGGGGCTGTTCAGCTGGCAAGAGATGAGTAAGGGGGGGGCTAGGACAGAGGGCTATAAAATCATGACTGGTGTGGAGAAAGTGAATAGAGAAGTGTTGTTGCTCCTTCTCATAACGCAAGAACCAGGGGTCGCCCAATGACATTAACGGGCAGCAGGTTTCAAACAAAGCAAAGCGGCGCAGGCGATCTGTGGAACTCCTCGCAGGGGGCTGTAACAGGGCGCCGAGATGCACTCAGTCCAGGGCCGTGGCCCCCGCCTCTCTGCCTGGGGCTGGGGGGGCCAGGGGCTAACTGCCTGGATCGGCGCGCCCCGGGGGCGCCTGGCACTGAGGGACACGGGGCTACGTGCACTACGGGTCTGACCCCCCAGCACCCTGGGCCAACCCCGGCTACACCGGCGGAGGGGGCGGTGGAAGCCCCGGGGAAATTGCGGCGTCTCTGATCCACACTTTACGGTAACAGTGTCTCGGCCGTAGTGACGTCACGGAAGCAAAAGATCACGTTGCCCTTCACGTGCGCTCCGTGCTCTTCGTGCGCCTAGACGGCCCTCCAGGACGCATGCGCCACAGCTTCTTGTCCCCATTGCGCATGCTCCAATTGGCGCGCTTGCTCCGGAGAAATGCTGTGGGAACAAGGAAGAGGTGCGCATGCGTCTGGCCCTGCTCGCGGTAAAGGCTCGAGGACGCACGAGCGAAGCGCATGCGTGAAAGGCTCGGGGACGAGCTCTCCGGCGGGCGGGCAGAAGGACGCGGAGGAGGAGCCAGTGTGACTCGGGCGCGCGCGCATGCGCAGTGCGCGGGGGGCGGGGGCGCGCCGCGCGGCTTTGGTGCAGTCCGGCTCGAGCGCCGCAGTCCGCCATGGCCGCGCACCGGCTCGTGCTGCTGCGGCACGGCGAGAGCGCCTGGAACCTGGAGAACCGCTTCAGCGGCTGGTTCGACGCCGAGCTCAGCCCGGCCGGCAGCCAGGAGGCGCAGCGCGGCGGGGAGGCGCTGAGAGGTACCGGCCGGGCCGGGGGGGCGGTACTGACCCGGGGGGGAGAGCGGGACCGGGCCGGGGGGTGGAGTCTGGGGTGGCGGGGAGGCGCTGAGAGGTACCGGCCGGCCGGCCGGGGGGGCGGTACTGACCCGGGGGGGGCGGGACCGGGCCGGGGGGGGCACTGCCCCGGGGGGGGAGTTACGGGGCGGCGGGGAGGCGCTGAGAGGTACCGGCCGGGCCGGGGGAGCGGTACTGCCCGGGGGGGGAGCGGGGCCGGGGGGGAGCTGGACCGGGGCCAGGGGGGCGGTACTGACCGGGGGGCGGACTGGCCGGGGAGGAAGAGGGAAGGGTCGGTACTGGCCCGGTGGGGGGGGAGGGGAGCGGTGTTGGGGGGGCGGTACTGACGGGGGGGGGCGGTGCTGGGGGTGGAGTTGCTGGGGCAGCGAGGCCGGGGCTCCGTGTGGGGCGGGCAGCAGCCGAGGCCCAGCCAAAGCCTGTGGGGCAGTGGGAAGAGTGGAGCCCATCTCCCCCCCCCCCCGTCCGTGCTCAGGGTGCCCAGGCACGTGCCTGGCGTGGCGAGGGGCCACCCCCTGCCTGGGGTGCTGGCCTTGGCTCCGTCCGTGCAGCGCGGCGCTGTGGGTCAGGAGGAGCGGGCTCTGGGTGCCAGCGCAGGCTGCGTTCAGCGTGAGTAAAAGGGAGATGATCTGTTGGCCCGAGTCTCTGCCAGGGCACAGCCTGGCCCTGTTGAAGGGGGTCGGAGCTGGGAGCTATCACGGGGCTGCGCTTTGGGCCCCCAGGCTGTAAGAATCTTGCCCATACAGGAGCTGCTCAGCCCGGAGTCCAGGGTCCCATTTCCAGCTCTGCCCTTGTGACCTTGAGCACGTCTGTCATGTCTCTGCCTGTCTGCAAAATGGAGTGGGACTTGCCCATCCCCATGGAGGGGGGCTGTTCTGGCCCTTAGGCGGAGTTATCCCTGGATGCTGGGAGAGCCCAGCTTCATTGAGATAAAGCGTTTGGAGCCCCTCTGAAATATGGTGCGGAAGGGCTGTGCTTTATCCCCTGCACCTTGCTTCCCCAGCAGTGTAGTGACCAGTTCCCCTCTCCATCCCTCACGTGGGGCTGCACCGCTGTGCAAGATGCTCTGCTCTGCCAGGACTTCTCTCTCTCCGTGGCGCTGAGTCATTCAGGAGTGGTGCTCCTGACGGTAAGTCTCAGCCATGACTGGACACAGCCCTCTTCTCTCTGGGGAGCAGGGAGAAAGCATGCTCTGGCTGTGGGGTTACAAGTGCTGGCGTGTTCCCTCCCCACAGCCCTGTGAGGGAAGCAGAGTCATTGACAGGAAATTGCAGGACCATTTCATCCTTTTGCTTGCTAGACTCAAAATGAGACAATAGGCAGCAGAGTGCCTGATTCATTCCTCCTGCGATGGAACCAGTGCAGCAGAATGTGATAGGCGCTGGCCCAGCATGTCCTTGGGTGGGACAGAGCATGGTTTATCTAATCACATTGCTGGAGTGTGTGAAGCAAAATGTTCCAGAATAAAAAACGTCTGAGCAAATCTGTGCTGAAGCTGCTCTGGGAAGTCACAGCCCGTGCTGGTTCTCACGCAGGTTGGCCAATCTATCCTGGGCACCGGAGGGATGGGAGAACTGTGCAGTGTGATCCTGGGTGAGATGAGTCGAGTGCCAGGCAGGCACCAGCAAGCTGCACTGCCCTTCCGCTGCACCCTGGAACCCAGTCAGCAGCCTTGCAAAACCCTAATGCCTCTTCTCAGAGCCCTGGTTTGTTTCAGTGTTGTGGGGCAGGCACACTCCAGGGGAGAAGTCGGCCTGGCTTTCGGAGGAGCTGCATTGTCTACCAGGAGGAGGGGATTTCTGAGGCAGTGGTGGGGTGGAGCCCCCAGGTTCCTGTCTGACTCTGGCTTCTGCAGGCAGTGTTCCCTAGAACTAGTCACCTCCCGCTGTGTGTGGAGCTGTCCTTTGTACTCTGCTGGCTGACAGCTGACATGCCTCTGGAGGGGAGGCCTGGCCTAGCACAACTGCCAGCACTGCATCATGCTCCCACTATTCTGGCCTATGTGGGGGTATGGCTTGGTCCTGAGGGCCCTTGGCCACCCCCAGTGCTGTGTAGGGCCACAGCTTCTAGACACTCTTGTGTTGTTGAGATGGATTCAGGCCAGTGATAGAGCTCCTCTGGTCGGGGAGGGGGCTCTCAGAGCCCCTCTCTCCAGTCAGCCCTGCCCTGTGAACCTGCGCTCTCCCCGCATGCTCCCCAGAGCTCTGGAGAGGAAGCAGTGGCTGCCTGGGTCTCCACCACACTGAAGTTACATAAGTATCCTGTCTTTCCACTTCAGAGAGCTGAGCTGCCTTGTGATTGGTAGGCAGAGCTCAGCCAGGCTGTGGAGGGGGCACATTTGCCCTCATCAGGCATTGGGGAGAGCAGAGCATCTGCAGTGAAGCGTCAAGGACAGCAGCTTAAAGCCCTTCTGAGGCAAAATATTCCCTTTCCGTGGTACCCTGTGACTCGCGGGCTGGTCCATCAGGCTGGTCCAGCTGCTCAGCCAGAGGACAAATCAACGCAGGCCCGAGACTCCCCGATGATGGGAGCTAATGTGACCTCCCAAACCTGAAGCCGTGGGTGGATCCGATTCACTGCCAGTGGGCGATGCCCATACCTCATTGCCTCTGGTCGAATCTTGAATGCACCGGAGGCTGCTGGGGCTGCGCATCCCGGAAAGGCTAGGGCCAGGGAGTTCTGGGGACCAGTGCATTCTCTGGTGGTGGGGAGACACAGCCTGATGTCAGAGCCTGGCTTGTTGGACTAAAAGAGGGAAGTGCTCCCAGCCTGAGACTCCTGGCATCTGCCCTTTCCCCTCCTTTGCCTCTTGTGGTTACTGTGCACTGATGGCCTCGGGCTTCTGATCCCTTCCAGATGCTGGCTACGAGTTTGACATCTGCTTCACCTCTGTCCAAAAGCGGGCAATCCGCACTCTCTGGATAGTGCTGGATGCCATTGACCAGATGTGGCTGCCTGTGGTGAGGACCTGGCGCCTCAATGAAAGGCACTATGGTGGCCTGACAGGCCTCAACAAGGCTGAGACAGCTGCTAAGCATGGGGAGGCCAGGTGAAGATCTGGAGGCGTTCCTATGATATCCCACCACCTCCCATGGAACCGGACCACCCTTTCTACAGCACCATCAGCAAGGTAAGATGGGGCCCTCGCAGCTCTGCCTTCTCCCGTCTCCCCACAACAGCCAAATGTGGGGCCTCTGGGCTGGGTAGACGGTTGGCTGGCACGAGGGTTGCTGTTCTGTGGGCTCCTGTGTGAATAGGGGGTAGGGGGTGCTACTGCATAGTCCTGACTGGAGCGAGGTGACATTTTGGGGGTGAATACTTTATTTGCTGAAAAATGCAGCTTTGGGTCGACCAAAACTGTGCAGAGATTTGACAAATCAGGTTGGCCAAAAGAACTATATGCGGGTTGAAACGTAGCTCGTTTGGCTTCCCAGAGGGGAAACAACATGGGGATGAACTTGAAAATTGTTTTGGGTCGAACAACGCATTTCATTGTTTTGGCAAAAAAAACCAAACAAAACAATAATTGTTTTAGGACCACCCAAAAGGAAGTCTTTTCCCAGGTGTTTTTGTTCAATGGTCAAACCAGACAGTCCTTGGCCCAGCACCAGTCCTCTTCCCCGGCTCCCGGTCTCCCAGCCTAGGGCTGGGGTGGAGGGGCACTTGGCACGGCCCTAGGCACCCCCCATTGTGGTCTCTGGCACGCAGCTGCACCCTGACTCCATGTCACCAGTGGCTGTAATGATCTCACTGCTGCCTGGTCTCAATCTCTGCTTGCTGTCCCGTGCCCTGAGAAGAGACTGACTCCACTAGGCACTGCACAGGCAGGAGGTGGGAGCCCTGTTATGCCGTTAATCATTACAGTCCCGTGTAGCTCCCTGAGGTGTTTGCTCTGCAGTGAAACCCTGCTCCGAGATAGGGGCCTGCAGCCCCCGAGTCCAGTTGACAGGTAGGTGAATGTTCGCTAGCCATGGGAAACGCACAGCAATCCAGGTGAGGACCGGGAACTAGAAAAGGCTTCCTGGGTCTGAGTCACTCTGTAACGGACTTGGTTGCCCTGCAGAGCTGGGTTGTGTGTTGTGGCTCTCCCCTCTTCTCTCCCCCCTGCCCCCCCCCCACAATCCTGTGGGGACACAGACCAGGAGAGCAGAGTGGTGGGTGGGGCTCCCTGCAGGAACTCCCAGTGACCACATCGGGGGCAGCTCACCATGAGCCCAAAGCCCTTCACTAGCTAGGCATTGCTGCCCGTGTCCACGGTGACTGAGGGCTATTGGTGATTGTTCCCCAGGACCGTCGTTATGCTGACCTGACCGAGGACCAACTGCCGACCTGTGAGAGCCTGAAGGACACCATTGCCCGGGCCCTGCCCTTCTGGAATGAAGAGATCGTGCCCCAGATCAAAGAGGGCAAGCGAGTTCTCGTTGCCGCCCATGGCAACAGCCTGCGAGGGATTGTTAAGCACCTGGAAGGTACGGCAGCCTCATGCTCTCAGCTGCCTGCGAATTGGTGGGGCTATGGGCTGGCTTGGCCCCAGGGTCAGCAAGGTGCTGGCACCTGCCAGCATGTGTGTCTAATTGAACTCCGGCCCCTGCCTGCCCCTTTCCCCACCCAGCGACCCTCTCCCCTGGTGTTGCTGGGACTCTGCTCCCTGCTGCTCTCACAGCCCCTGGGTCGGGCAGCACCCTGCTGAAGGAGCAAGTGTGGGGCTCGGTGGGTGACTGTCTTGTGTTTGCAGGCATGTCCGAAGAGGCCATCATGGAGCTTAACCTGCCCACTGGCATCCCCATCGTCTACGAGCTGGACAAGAACCTCAAGCCCATCAAGCCCATGCAGTTCCTAGGGGACGAGGAGACTGTCCGCAAGGCCATGGAGGCTGTGGCAGCTCAGGGCAAAGCCAAGAAATGAAGGCAGGTAGTGGAGGCTTGTGAGCAGTAGATGAGCCCCCTTCCCACCCCTCCCCTGCACACACTGCCCACAGCCATAAGAACCGAGTACAGAGCCAGCTCCCTGGGACCTGCACCCCTCCACAGACAACCCTGCAACCCACAGGTCAGCTAGACCGCAGAGACAGCAGGGAGCCTCTCCTCAGTAGCCAGGCGGTACCCGCCTCCACAAGGCTCCAGCGAGCCCTGGGCTAGACAGGGACTGTGTAAGGTATTGGCCAACCCAGGCATTCCCTAGACAGTCCCCCTGGGCCTTCCCAGCTGTGCTTGGGGAGCTCTTGTCATCCTCATGAGTTTTACTGTTCCTTGACGGTGTCATTCCAGGCCTGTGAGTGAGGGGTGAATGCTGCTGTGAGTCAGGGACCAGTCTTCCTCTCATGCCCCTGGGGATTTGTCCCCGTTTACTTCTTGGAAAGCCCCATGTTTGGGGTGCTGCCTCTGTAGCGGTGTTCACGGCGTGGGGGAGCGCACTAGCCAGCAACTGTACCTAGCTCCCCAGGGCCAGCTCTTTAATTTAATGCCTTCTACCACAGACTGGGGAGGGGAGTGTATGGAGTGTGGTGTCGAGCTAGCATCGGCCCTGCCCTTGAACTTCTGCTGCCACAGCTGCCCCCTTGCCTGCTGTGTAGTGCTAGTGATACATGCTCCTGTATGTTAGCCCAGCACTTGTGTACCTGGCCTTGGCCTCGCTGCGTGCCTGGGTTTGCACTGGGTCTAGTGTAACTGTCCAACAGTAGCGGTTGTCTCGTTCAGTACAATAAAGGAGTGATGTGCAATAGCTGCTGTCTGTCGTGTCCCTTGGCAGGGCCAGCACAGAGGCAGTGATAGAACTGGGGGGAGTCCGTGACACCAGGTACACACACATGCACCATTACGCCCTTTGTCTACCCCAGCTGGGCTTTGAGTCCTTATAGGGTTGGTTTCCCATTCCTCCTCCTCCTCCTGCCATGGCACAAAGTCTAGTCTCCCCTTCCCTTAGCCACAGGCCCTCCAGCTGCTCCTGGAACATCTGCTGGAGAGAAGTGGGCCCTGCTCCACTAATTACAAAACCATGGGAGGGCTGCCCTGATCCCTGCCCGTGCAGCAGTGTTCTCACAGCCTGCCCTGCATTGTTGCCATGGTGGAGCTGGATGGCTAGGAGGCTACCTTGAAGAGTTGGTTCCCACAATGCCTAGGCTTTCCCGGAGGGGCACCGTAGCTGTGAAGGGTGCCCAGGCCTTGTGCCACTTAACTCCTGAAGGGAACACCCTGAACAGAACCCACTCTGGTAGGCTCTCCCATCTGCTGCTGCTTTCTCCCCCCCAACTCAATTACACAGGGTTAGCAGGACCCAGGAGCTGGGTAGCTTAGTGGAAATTTAAGCGGTCATGAAAACTGTCTTTAGAAGCTGTTAAAGGGATTGTCAGACACCCCCTTCTCAGGAGCTGTGCAAGGACTGCAGCATTAGAGGGGGCATTCCTCCCTTGTCTCAGCCCAGCCTACACCCCTGAGGCCAGTTCTTGAGTCTGGCCTCTCGCTCCTGGACAGTGCATACCTTCCTGCAGAACTGCCCTGGGGAAAGCCAAGGCTGGGCCGTAGGGGCAGCCTCCTAGGGTGGTTCCATTTAAGCCTGGGCACCAAGTGGCACAGGGACCCATACCTGACCAGAGCAGCTGTCTGTGCAGTGCCCAGGGAGCAGCAGGAGCTAACAGGGCCTGGATGCCAGCTTGTGGGCACAGCCAGCCAAGCAGTATCCGCACCAGCATGACAGGAGCCCAGAGCCCTTCAGGAATATATTTATTCAGGGCACAGCAGTTTAAAAACCAAACTGGGGAGCAGGGCCCTGGCAGGGGCTACCCCTTGCAGAAGGGCATAGGGGACCCTACTCCCCCCCCCCCACACTAGCCTTAATACAATCCAAAATCCAGTGGATGCTCCAGGAGGTGCTGGCTGCATGCACAGGCCCCCTGCCCTGGGGCAGGTCAAGTCCTGGCTCACTGGCCTGCAGGGGTTGCTCTGGTTAAGGGATGACAACGGAGGCGCAGGCTGGTGGCCCTGCAGCAGGGACGGGGCACAGGCTGGCCAGCTAGGTCTGCAGGAATTCCGGCTGCACGCGGGCCACCTTGCGGAGCTCCTTGGAGTGTGTCCTGGGGCACTGCATCTCACACCAGCTGATCGGCACCATCTGTGCCCCTAGAGCCAAGAACAGGAGGTCACTGGCCAGCAGAGAGGGGCTCGGACTATGGAACGTTCCAAGCACCCACAGGACTGCAGCTCCCTCTGGGGAGAGTCCTGCCAGCGTCTCCTCCCCAGGGACCACAGTGCTGTGAGCAGCAGCATCCAGGCTCCCCTCCCCACTGGCTGGAGGAGAACAGAGGGGCCTGCCGAGGCAAAGCCAGGGTTATCAACAGCTCCGTCCCTCGCTAACCACTAGAGAACAAAGCCAGCTCCCAGGCTGTGAGCCGTTAATGCCTAGGACAGGGTCCTGCTGCTCATTCTTCGCCCACTGCCCAGCAGCTACAGTCCTCTCCCCACAGGCAGCATGGAGTTGGAGGCGAGGCTGCTGGCCAGCTCTCCCTGCCAGGCCTGGGGAGCCAGTGACTTACCTGCTTCGCTGTGAGCCACCACCACACCCAGCTCATTCTCCGCTGTGCTCGCAGGTAGTTGGACTGCATGTCCCCCAGGGAGATCTAGGCACCGGCAGCTTAAGGGAAAAGACTCCAGGGCTGGGCTGGAAAAGCCTGGCTGGCCGTGCCCCGCCCCGCCCCACCGCACCGCACCACTGCAGGGAAGGATACCACTTTGGCCAGGACTATGTCCCCAGGCCGGAAACTCTTGTAAACTTCCACCTGCCAGAGAGAACAGAAGGCCCAGGTTAGTGGGGGAGGGGGACAGGAGAGCAGCTTTGGCCTGGACCAAGGCCAGTCCCCTTTGCAGAGAGGAGCCACAGAGCCATGTCCAGCAAGGCCCATTACCTTTGGAGCAGCAGGGTACAGTACCCCCCCGAAGGGACAGCAGCGAGCCCCAAACACTGCTCAGCCTGTCCCAGAGGGGGGCTCCCTTCCAGAGCCTGGGATGAAGACACCAGGCTCAGCAAACCCACCTCCCAGAGGGGATGGGGGGGGAGATATGCTGCAGACCAGGGAGGTGAGTGGACAAGCCATGCTGGGGGGTGTTAGGGCTGCATGGGCAGGGAGATGGGAGTTAGGGCTGCACACAGGGGGAGGTAAGTGGGGTGACCCATGCTGGGGAGGGGAGGTTATGGCTGCAGACATTGGGAGGAGGATGTCAGCTGTCGCACTGGGCAGTAACACAAGCAGGCAGCTCCTGACTGACCTTGTCTTTCTCTGTGGCTCGAATGTCTTCTCTCCTGTGAGAAGAGACAGAAGAATCCCAGTAGCGGGGGCAGGCAGACCAGCCCACTCCCCTGGGGCAGCAGGGCCCAGGGCTACTCCCACCTTCTTTTTGAGACTCATCAGTAACTTGCCCCAACAGGGCTTAGCCACCCCCCTGCCTGCCTCTCATTCTGGGATAGGCTGTTCCCCAGGACACTGCCTGGCGCTGGGGCTGGGCAGAAGGCATTAGCCTGCAGGGGCCAGTCATTGGATAAGGCGAGCACTGGGATTACGGAGCTAGCCCCGTTCTCCTTACATCACCGGGGGGCAGGGCAGTATTAAGGTGTCAGAGTCCCCGGGCAATGCTTTCGAACTGCTCCCCACAAAGCCAGGCAGGACTCTGGGAAGCCTCCTCTCCCTTGGAGCAGACTGTCTGCAGGGCAAGAAGCTCACACAGCTTCACCTCCTGGGTCTGACCTTGGAGCATTCAGCATCCTCTGCCCCTCCATGCGCTTCCCACAGCAAGTCCACCCAGGCAGGGTCCTGAGGAAGCCAGAGGGTCCTGCACCCCCACTTGCGGTCAGATGTGACTCTCAGCCAGTCAGTAAAACAGAGGTTATTCGATGACAGGAACAGGGTCTAAAACAGAGCTTGTAGATACAGAGAACCGGACCCCTCGGCGGGGTCCATTCTGGGGGGCAGTGAGCCAGACCCCCACATCTGCACTTCACTCCTGTCCCCAGCCAGCCCCAAACTGAAACCCCCTCCTGCGCCTCCTCTCTGGGCTGTATCTCTTTCCCAGGCCAGGAGGTCACCTCTGACCTCTTGTCCCACACTTTTAGCATCCCCGTGCAGGGGGAAAAGGCCCCAGCCATTTCTTGGCCAGGATACAGAGTGTCGGCCATTTATGCACACTGGAGATTTAAGAAATGCATAGGAGAAACTGAGGCACCCACACAGTATTCAGAGGAAACATTAAGAACAGCCTCACTTCGTCACATAAGGCACTAGCAGGAACCCAACCCTCCCCCAGGGAAGGGCAGACGAGGCCAGGCCCCTACCGTATGGTGCCTCGGAAGGTGGATTTCAGCGGCGTGGAGGCCGATGTACAGGATGTGCACCTTGGCAAAGCGGGAGTTAATGCTGCACACCTGTGAGGAGAGATTCTGGCATGAACCCTGGGCTGAGCGCTGCCCCCAGAGGTGCACATGTACTAGGCAGGGAGCCCAGCAGGGACTGGCTCCTCCTGGCTCTCCTCTAGGGGACCTAACGCCACTCCTGCTTCTCCTTCCTGCTCCCAGGGGAGTCACTGCACGCCAGGCAGGACCCCGCTCCCCCTAAACAGCACCCCCCTTCCCTCCAGCCTAACAAAGGAGCCAAGCATGCCAGGATTTAATGCCTGCCCACAGCCCTAGGGGGAAAGGTCCTCACCTCTTCCCTAGAGCAGGGCCAGCCTGGCAGAAAGCAGGAATTCAGCCACCATAGCCCACACCCTCAGTGGCCTCTGGGCTAAGAGATGGGGCAGGGGGCGGGGTCCACCATGCTGACACCTGCCCCACCAGGCAAGGAATGATATTCAGCAGCTTGTGGCACTGGGCCCAGAAGCAGAGTGTGGCCTGGTTGGCACTGTGCTGTAGAGCCAAGAGGTGTCCAGCCTGGCCTGCCAGCCCATCGGGAGAAGCCTGGCACAAGGGCAGAGAGGGCATCGTCGCTAGGCTGTGCAGCAAAGGGGAAGGGCTGTAAAACTTAACAGTTTTTACTTGGGCATCTATTGCAGAGGACTCCTGTCCTCCCCCCCACCCCATGCCGTGCCAAAGCGCTCTCCATGTCACTCCAGATGCCGTGCCCCACAGGCCTGGCGGGTTTGGCTGCTTTTACCTTGCACGTCACGATGGCCCCTACGTCAGGCAGGAGCTGGGACTTCGGCAATCTCTCACCACAGACACCACCGGCAGCTGCACAGGTGCAGAGAGAAGAGCCTCTGGTTAGCCCAGTGCCTGGCACGAGTATCTCCCACCCCCTACAGAGCCAGCGACTGGCACACTGGTGCCACGTCCACCAGGCCCAGCTTGGGCAAGGGGCTTAGCCAGTCCAGACTGTCAGCCCCCATGCAGGACTGAGCACTAGTTTTGTCCCCACATACTTGAGTTATTTCTTTATATTCATGGGCAGCAGGTATAATAGGCCTGGGGAGACTCTGGGCTTGTGGTTTGGGGCACAGAGGGTCTTGTGGCTCCAGCTCTGGGGATGGCATGGGCGGAGCTGGGGGCTAGCCCATGCGTATAGTCATCCTTTGTCATCTGACCAAGGTTCCACTTTTTTGTAGGACTTATTTTTGAGTTTCAGATCATTGAAGATCTCCTGGTTAGGCCAGGGTGGTCTCTTGCCAGACTCCATGCAGTGGGATAGTTTGCTCTTGGGCCCTTAATAAGGTCTCTTTGAAAAAGTGCCCAACTGTCCTTCTATTGTTTTTCCCCTTAGACTTCCTTCCCATGGGATCTCACCTACCAACTCCCTGAGTTTGCTAACATCTGCCGCCTTGAAATCCATTGTCGTTATCAGAGCTGTAACAAAGAATTTTGCGCCCGAGGCAAGGCCGGCTCCAGCTCTTTGGCAGCAGGTCCCTGAGTCCCTGTCGGAGGGAAGGACTCGCCCCTGAATTGCCGCCCAAGAAGCGGCAGTGGCAATTTGGTGGCAGGTCCTTCCCTCCGACAGGGACCTCGGCACCCGCGGCGACGGTTAGAGCTGCGCCCCTCCGCTTTGTGCGCCTGAGGCAAGTGCGTCATTCACCTTGCCCTTCTTACGGTGCTGGTCTTTATTGTGCTGTTCTCCCACCAGTGCTTAGGAGCATGACCTCCACCATTTCATGGTCACTTTCACCCAGCCTGCCTTCCACTTTCAAATTCTCAACCAGTTTCCTTCCTATTTGTCAAAATCAGACCTAGAACAGCCTCCCCCCAGTAGCTTTCTCCGCCTTCTGAAATAAAAAATTGTCTCCAATACATTCAAAGAACTTGTTGGAGAATCTGTGCCCTGCGGTGTTATTGTCCCAACCGGTCTGGGGAGTTAACATCCCCCATCACCACCAAGTCTTGTGCTTTGGATGATTTTGTTAGTTGTTTAAAAAGCCTCCTCCACCTCTTCTTCCGGTCAGGTGGTCTGCGGTAGACCCCTACCAGGACATCACCAGTGTTTTTTTACCCCTTTTATCCTTACCCAGAGAGTTCCAACAAGTCTGTCTCCCATTTCCATCTCAACCTCAATCCAAGTGTGTACATTTTAATATGGAAGGCAACACCTCCTCCCTTTTTTTCCTGGCTGTCCTTGCTAGCAAGCTGCACCCTTCTATACCAATATCCCAGCCATGCCTATTACCCCCCAGAGGCAGCTCTCCCCCCACTGGGCGGGCCGCGGGGGCTTTCACTCCCTGGGGTTCCCTGCGCCAGGGCGGGGAATGGGGCCGAGCGCACCCACGCTAACCCGAGCCCAGACACCGGCAGCCTCCGAGTGCAGCCGCGGTGGACCCCGCGGGGCCGGCCAGCAGAGGGGAATCTCACCGCTCCGTTCCTCACTCGTCTTCGCCAGGCAGCCGGCCAGCGCTGCGCACACGTAGCCGTGCCCGGGTGTAGGTTCCGCTGCCCAGCCGCGCCCTCCTCCAGGCTGCAGAGCCGCTCACCTAGGGACAGCCCGAGTCAGGCCCGACCGGCCGGGGGCGGGGGGGGGGAGAAAGGGACTGAGCCGGGGGGGGCAGGGAGCGGGGGCACCTAGGGGGAGGGGGAACCCAGCCAGCCCGGGGGGGAAGGGGATCCAGCCGGCCATGGGGGGTCGGGGAGGAGAAAGGGACTGAGTGGGGGGGAGGGGGACCCAAGCGGCTGCGGGGGGGGGAGAGAAGGGACTGAGCGGGGGGGGAGGGGAGGGAGCAGGAACCCTGCCGGCCCCGGGGGGGGGGTAGGGGGAGGAAATGGGACTGAGCGGGGGGGGCAGGGAGCGGGGGGCACCTGGGGGAGGGGGACCCAGCCGGCTGCGGGGGGGCAGGGAGCGGGTGGGGACCCAGCCAGCCCGGGGGGGGAAAGGGACTGAGCGGGGGGGAGGGGAGGGAGCAGGAACCCTGCCGGCCCCGGGGGGGGGGTAGGGGGAGGAAGGGACTGAGGGGGGGGGCAGGGAGCGGGGGCACCTAGGGGGAGGGGGACCCAGCCGGCCCGCGGGGGGGGAGAAAGGGACTGAGCGGGGGGGCAGGGAGCGGGGGCACCTAGGGGAGGGGGACCCAGCCGGCACGGGTCGGGGGCTGGGGAGCTGGGAATCGACCCCCCCCTCCCCCTCACCTGGGACGCAGCAACGCACCGGCGGGGCCATGCCTGCCGCTTTGCGAGTCTCCCTGAGGAAAGCCGTTTTCCCATTGGCCCCGTCTAGAAGTGCGATTGTAACCGGCGGTGCCATTGGCCGGATCTCCCACGTGATCTTTAATCACGTGAGGGGAGGGATGCCGGACTGCGCGGCGCCCTCTGGAGTTGTAGTCCGGAGGGGGAGAGACTACGGCTCCCAGCGTGCACCGCGGTGGAGCCCGCGCAGGCGCAGTGAGGCCAAGGTGTCGGAGAGATGCCTGGCCGGCGGTGACGGCTGGGGCCGGGGCAGATGGAGGCGGGGCGCGGTCCGGTGCGGGCGGCAGGTAGGGGTGGGCCGGGGGGTCTCGGGGGGGGAGGGGCGGGGTGTCTGGGGTGTCAGGGGGAGGGGCAGGCTCTGGGGAGCTGTCAGGGGGAGGGGTGTCAGGGGGTTTCAGGGGCGGGGTGTCTGGGGGGGTCTCAGAGGGGGAGGGGCGGGGTGTCTGGGGTGCTCAGAGGGGAGGGGTGGGGTGTCTGGGGTGTCAGGGGGAGGGGCAGGCTCTGGGGAGCTGTCAGGGGGGAGGGGTGTCAGGGGGGTCTCAGAGGGGGAGGGGCGGGGTGTCTGGGGTGTCTCAGAGGGGGAGGGGTGGGGTGTCTGGGGTGTCAGGGGGAGGGGCAGGCTCTGGGGAGCTGTCAGGGGGGAGGGGTGTCAGGGGGGTCGCAGAGGGGGAGGGGCGGGGTGTCTGGGGTGTCGGGGAGGGGCAGGCTCTGGGGAGCTGTCAGGGGGGAGGGGTGTCTGGAGGTGTCTCAGAGGGGAAGGGGCGGGGTGTTTGGGGGGTCTCAGAGGGGGAGGGACAGGGTGTCTGGGGAGCTGTCAGGGAGGGGCAGGGGCTCTGAGGGTGTCTCTCTGCTGCCCCCCTGCGTGGTGGTGTCTCCTGTGTGCCCCCCTTGGAGGGGGTCTGGCTGCCTGAGGGACTCAGCTCTGTAGCCCCCCCATGTTTGCCTGTCACCATCCTGGGGGTTAGGCCCCTGATTCTCCCCTCCCCCTCCGCCGGGCCGGTGCTGGGAGGGAATCTCCCCCGTCAGTGTGTCAGTGTCACGCACACCCCATTGAGGGTGGCGAGGCCCCGAGCACCCGGTTCAGCTGAGCACTGCAATGGGCACCCTGGGCTGCTGCACCCATCAGAGCCGCCTGCCAGGCAGGAGCCACGGAGCTCGGGTTGATGGGCGCGTCGGAACAACCTGGTGTAGACAGACCCCCCCCCGCCCCGACTCTGCACTTTCGCTTGGCCTACTGCCCTGGTGGTTGGGCATGTAGGGGATGGGGGGGGCCCAGGGCAGAGGCGAGGACCAGCCTGTCTTCGATATGCTGGGCAGATCCCCTTGCCTGTGGGATTCCCCACCTGTTCCACAGCCCTGTCTGTCGGGGGCAAAGACAGGCTCAGAAATAGCCTTAGCCTGTGCCCTGGGAGCTGGAGGAGATGCCAGCTCAGCAGGGGCAGGGTGTGCCACGTGCCGCCCTGGCTGCCCCGTCTGCTTTTCAGTTCACCCACTTTAATTCACTACAGTATTTTCCTAAATAAAATGCCCCCGTTTTTAGTGGGACACTCTAAAAAGACAGCGTGAGCTCCCCCTGCTGCCTGTGCAGGGCAAAGTCATGAACATGCTGCGGTACCCCTGCACCTGTCAGAGCCTTTCCCAGGTTGAACAGTCACATCCCAAAGCCCTCTGCAGAGCTGAATATCACAGCCAAGGGAATACGGAGGGAGAACCCCCCAGCCCCATATCAGAGCACGGGGGAATGAACAGGGGGAGCCCAGAGAAGGGCAACAAGAATGAAGGGGGGACTGGAGGAATCGAGGATGAAAACAGGTACAGAGTGGGCGAAGGGACAAATCTCGGGGGAGGCTAAGTGCTGGCAGAGACAGGAGACAGGTCTGAGAGAGGCTCCGCTCAGCATGATTCCTCCCCAGAGACGGGTGCGAGCTAGGCTGGGAGACAGGCCCCAGGGCCCCCACTCGTGCTGCCTTGTCCTGGCAGCCGCAGTGTGCTGCACCCTACACTGTACCTGAGCCCTGGGGGGGGCGGTCCCAGGGCAGCCTCTCCTAGTTAATGCTGGATGTGCTGTGGGATGCCCCAAGGAGGCGAACCTGTTTGCTCTTGTGCGGGGCTGGCTCAGGTTCCTCCTCATTCCCAGCTGACTCTCCAGGCTGGAGCAGCTGGCCCAGCAAGCAGATGAGCCCCCCAGCCTGGCAGGGCCCCATTCACCCCACGCCCAATACCAGCTGCACCCACTGGGCAGCTTATCCTTGAACCTCCGCCCAGGGTCTGTGCAATGGGAAATCAATCCAGCCTCGTCTTCCAGGCTTGCCTGAGATGAATTGGACTGAGGGGATGGATAACTTGTGGGGCTCCCCCAGACGGGGCTGTGAGCACTTGGGCGGGAGGGGAATAGCCCCCCAGTGCTAGGTTCAGGCCCAGGAGGGAGGCTGCCGTCTTTGCTGGGGTGGGTTTTTAACGCCACCTGTACCCCTCTGGGGGCTCTCTGGAGGAGCTGGCAGGGTCTGAGCTCCCACCCTGGAGCCAGCCCAGCAGTGCTGCCCTCAGCGCCGTCTCTGGTTTCTTCTGCGTCTGGAGTGGGAAAGGCGAGATGGGGCCAGGGAACACCTGAGCCGGGGATGGGGGCGGGAGCTGCAGGAGTTACCGAGGAGCTAGGCTCTGCTTCCCCCACCCAGGCCAACCGAAGGTCACTGGCATCCATCGCTGCCACCCGGGGGCTGGGCTTGCCAGCGAGCGCTGCCAGCCGGGCAGAGGCAGAAACGTTGGTGCCAGTGCTGGGAGGTCGGGACTGCTGGGGAGAACCCCACCCCGGTCCCTGGCGCTCCCTCGAGGGCTGTGAGCCAGGCTCTGTTCCCGCAGGCTGTGCGCGGCAGGGATGAGGAGCCGCCAGCGGGCGTTCTCAGCGGTGATGCGGCTCTGTGTGAAGTGCCTGCGTGTGGGCCGACGGCGCAGGTTCAGGCTGGCCTGGCGGCTGCAGCAGCTGTGGCGCTACGGGCACCTCTGCCTGGGCTCCCTGCTCTACAACTCCTTCACCAACAGCGACGTGGTGCTGGACTCCCTCTTCGAGCCCATCTACTGGCTGGTGGATCACGTCACTCGCTGGTTCGGTGTGGTGAGTGCCCTGCGGGGCTGGGGGGCGCCAGGTGTGACGGAGCAGGGAGCAGGCGGATTTGACCTGGGAGTGTCGCAGGGGAGTTACATTGGGGATGGGGGCCTTCCCTTGAAGGAAGCTACCCGAGCTGTAGCCTGAGCCGGGAGGGGGTTGGGAGAAGCGACACCTTCTGCCCGGGAGACTGGACAAAGGAGAGGAGGAGTTTTTGGTTTTTCAGTTTTGGTGCTGGAACGCAGGGAACCCCAAGTCTCCCTACCCCCCCCCCCCCAGAAGGACTCAGTGGAGGGGTCCTGACTGTGCCTGCAAGCTCTGCTGTAACCTGCGTTCCTGTTGTCCAATAAACCTTCTGTTTTACTGGCTGGCTGAGAGTCACTGTGGGTCCCAGGAAGAGGGGTGTAGGCCCTGACTCGCTCACTCTCCGTGCCCCTCTGCTCAGGGCTGGGGAGCCAGGAGAGGGAATGGGGTCTCATCCCCTCCCCTCTGGAATGCAGCTGTCTGGGCCAGCCCCAGAGCCTTCTGCCCCCCAAGTTGGAGCTGGCAGGGGGTGCTCACTGGCATGGATGGGTTCCCAGCATGCTTTGCCCGTTCCTGGACCCTGTTTAGCGGTGCTGCTGCCTGAGCTCTGGGCACCATGCCAGAGAGGAAAAACCAACAAAATCTGGATCAGCTGTGTAAAGAGTCATGTGCCCCACACCCTTAGGGGCTTAGGATGGAGTGGGCAGGGGGTGCGCTGGGGGTTCAGGGCAGGGAAGGGGGGTGGGCTCAGGCCCTCTCCTGCTCCTCCCTGCAGGTGTTTGTGGCGCTGGTGATTGTGCTGACAAGCTCCATCGTGGCCATTGTCTACATCTGCCTGCTGCCCCTCATCCTGCAGACCTACCCGCCCGGCTGGATCTGCTGGCACCTTGCCTACGGCCACTGGAACCTGCTCATGATCCTCTTCCACTACTACATGGCCATCACCACCCCGCCAGGGCACCCCCCGCAGGTAGGGTGCTGCTGCTGTCCCTCTTCACCCCAGGGGCGCCGGCTGGCAGGTAGGGAGGCTCCTGCCTGCTCCAGCCCCAGACTCCCCCAGCAGGGGGCACTGCGGGGAGCGGGGCAGGAGCTGGCTGTGGGGGGAGCTCCTGGCTACTCCAGCCTCCCCCAGCAGGGGGTGCTGTGGAGAGCAGGGCGGGGCACTGACTGTGAGGCAAGCTCCTGCCTGCTCCAGCCCCAGACTCCCCCAGGAGGGGGTGCTATCGACAATGTCAGGTTCTTGGTGCATCTCAGGGAGCAGTGGCCAGGACCAGGCCCACTGGCACCACTTCCTTGGACTTCCCAGAGCCGTGGGGCTCAGGCAGTGCTGGGGGCAGGGCCTGTTTCCAGCGTGGCCAAAGGCGGATGGTGAGGAGCCTGCGCTGGGCTCTGGGCAAGGGGCAATCAGGGTCTTGATGGGGCAGCGAGGGGAGCCCTGAGCGGGCTTGGCAGGGCACTGGCCAAGGGACCCAGCGGGATGCTGCTCTGAGTGGTGACAGCCCTGCCCGGGCTTCCCTCCACAGGCCAAGAGCAACACTGTGGCCGTCTCCATCTGCAGGAAATGCATCTCCCCCAAGCCTGCCCGCGCGCACCACTGCAGCATCTGCAACAGGTAGGGGCTCCCCCCATTTAGCCCCCCTTTTCCAGTGCAGCATCTGCAACGGGTAGGGGCTCCCCCCATTTAGCCCCCCCTTTTCCAGTGCAGCATCTGCAACGGGTAGGGGCTCCCCCCATTTAGCCCCCCCTTTTCCAGTGCAGCATTTGCAACGGGTAGGGGCTCCCCCCATTTAGCCCCCCCTTTTCCAGTGCAGCATCTGCAACGGGTAGGGGCTCCCCCCATTTAGCCCCCCCTTTTCCAGTGCAGCATTTGCAATGGGTAGGGGCTCCCCCCATTTAGCCCCCCCTTTTCCAGTGCAGCATCTGCAACGGGTAGGGGCTCCCCCCACTTAGTCCCCCCTGCACCACCTGCAATAGGTAGGGACTCCCCCACTTAGCCCTCCCCCTTTTCCACTGCAGTATCTGCAATGGGTAGGGGCTCCCCACACCTGACCCCACCCCCTGCACCACTGGGCACCTGCAGCAGGTGAGCAGCTCTCCTCTCCCCCTCGCTCCGGTGGGCTGTGCTGAGGTGGGAGACCCCAGCTGGTGCCCGTCTCTGCAGACCGGGCGCGGGGTTACTGTGTGTGGCACTCAGCATGTGCCGCTCTCCTTCTCCCAGGTGTGTGCTGAAGATGGACCATCACTGCCGTATCCTTCTGCAAAGGCGAACCCCTGAGCCCCTGCCCAGCACGGGGAGCAGTAGGATGGAGGGGCAGGGCTCTGGGCAGGCTTTGTGCTGCCCTGGCACTCGGAGGCCAGCTCTTCATGCCTGAGTGGTACTGATGAGCCAGGGGTGCAGCAGGCTGGGCAGGGGGTCCGTGATGCTCACTGAGTGGCTGGGGCTGTACGGAAACCTGCCCTTGGAATGGCGGCTCCACTCAGAGGCCTGGGCCGGCGGACAGACAGGCAGCACCTGGCGGGCTGGGCACGGGGAGGCTTCTGGCTGGGCTGATCAAGGGAAGGGTTTGCAGCCTCCTGAGCACTCGGTGGGTCTCGCTGCACTTGCCGGGCAGTGACCCCGTCCTGTTGGACTCTGGCCCAGGCTGAGGCACTGGGCACCTCTGCTTTAAAAGTGCAGCCCAGTGAGACTCCAGGTCCCAGCACGCTAGGCTCCATGAGCGCCAGATGGGGCAGTGCCTGCTGGGGCTCCTGATTTAAGCTGTGGGGCTGCTTTCCTGCCCCCTTTCTGGGAGGAGCTCCCTGGGTGTTCGTGGGCAGGGAAGCATGGGGCCAGCCAGCAGGAGGCAGGGGGCTTTGCGAGCCTGGCGCAGGGGGGTTCTGTACCCGCCGGCCCACTACGCATCTTTAACCCGGGCGCAGCGTGGCTGAATAACTGCGTGGGCCACTACAACCATCGCTACTTCTTCTCCTTCTGCCTCTTCATGACCATGGGCTGCGTCTACTGCGGCATCAGCAGCTGGGACATATTCCGGGAGGCCTATGCTGCCATTCAGGTGACTGGGGCCTCAGCTGAGCCAGCCAAGGGAGTTTGGGGCCGTTGTGCCCATCACCCTCTCGCTGGGCCATGGGGAGCTGGGAAGCCAGTGCCCTGGGCTGGCAGCCTGGCCGCACGCTGAACGAGGTCCCGCCTCTCACAGGGCAGGGGGGTGCGGCCAGCCCCAGTGAGCAGGGCCAAAGGATGCTGGGCATGTGGGGGAGGGTGCTGGCGGCTCTGCTGTGAGACGTGTAACTGGCGCCCTGTTTTCCGTCCACTAGAGACTGAAACTGCTTGAGAAGGAGACATTGCAGGTGGCTGCCAACCAGGTGGGATATCCCCACTCCCCAAGCTGCTGAAGGCAACATGGGGCAGAGTTGTGTCTAGGGGTCCAGCACAGCCCCTGAGCCTACAGCTCCCAGCATGCACTGCTCCACCCTGTGCTGGAGCACTGCATGCTGGGAGCTGGAGTCTCAGCCAGCTGCACAGCCTCTCTGTGGTTGGTGATGGAGAAGGGGCTGGGTTGGGCCGGGCCAGGAGGCTGCCAGGACACTGCCCCAGCACCTCGGCATTGTGTGAACAGCTCTTCCCCATGTGCCACTCGGCTTCCTGGTCTGGGGGCGCAGCAGCACCCACCTGTGCTGTTTGCTCTGCCAATGCTTGCAGGCCTTGCTTGGCGGCCATCCCATCGCTCCCAGCTGCTGGGGGGCTTAGCCTGAACCAGCCACATACCCCATACTTTGCGCTCTCTCTGTTGCTATCTCCTGCTATGCACTGTCTGTCCATCTGCTCTGGCTGCCCGGGCCCGGGGGACCATTTACACATTGCCGGGGAGGGGGGCGGGTAAGTAGCCTCTGACGGCTGTGGAGGCCCAGCATGAGTCTGGTCTAACCTGCCTGCCCTTCCTTGCAGACATACTACCAGACGCCGCCCCCCACCTTCTCCTTCCGCCAGAGGGCCTTCCACAAGAGCATAGTCTACCTCTGGGTCCTGTGCAGGTAACTGGGCTGGGCGCAGACCTGGCAGCCCCACGCAGGGGTATGGCAGTGGGGCAAGCATGCCTGTACCCCCTGAATTGGCAGGCGAGCCTGGGCCTTTCCCTACAGAGACACACATTGGGAGCCCTGGGGTTCCCTGGGGCAAGGAGGCAACTGGCTCTGCTGGGGTTCGCAGCATGCTTCAGCTTGGCCCCTCCCCCCAGCCATCAGCACCCACTGTCTGCTCTCCCTCCAGCTCGGTAGCCCTGGCGCTGGGGGCCCTCACGCTGTGGCATGCTGCCCTCATCACCCGAGGGGAGACCAGCATCGAGAGACACATCAACAACAAGGAGAGGCAGAGGCTGCAGAAGAAAGGCAGAGTGAGTGCAGGGCCCGTGCCCTCAGCTGGGACATCGGGGGTGAGCTGGGGTGGGTGAGCTGCGGGGACTAATGTTGGCCCTCCCTCCGTCACAGGTGTTCAGGAATCCCTACAGCTACGGCACCTGGGCCAACTGGAAGGTGTTCCTGGGAGTGGACACGCACAGGTAGATGGCGGGGGGGGGCTCTGCTTGCCAGCTGCCCAGTGGACATGTGCACATAGACTGCCTGGTGGGGGGGCTAGGACTCTGCCCGGCAGGTGCCCAGCGGACACGCACAGGTAGACTGCCCGCTGCAGGGGGAGGGGGCGGCTAGGACTCTGCCCGGCAGGTGCCCAGCGGACACGCACAGGTAGACTGCCCGCTGCAGGGGGAGGGGGCGGCTAGGACTCTGCCCGGCAGGTGCCCAGCGGACACGCACAGGTAGACTGCCCGCTGCAGGGGGAGGGGGCGGCTAGGACTCTGTCCGGCAGGTGCCCAGCGGACACGCACAGGTAGACTCCCCGCTGCAGGGGGAGGGGGCGGCTAGGACTCTGCCCGGCAGGTGCCCAGCGGACACGCACAGGTAGACTGCCCGCTGCAGGGGGAGGGGGCGGCTAGGACTCTGCCCGGCAGATGCCTAGCGGACACGCACAGGTAGACTGCCCGCTGCAGGGGGAGGGGGCGGCTAGGACTCTGCCCGGCAGGTGCCCAGCGGACACGCACAGGTAGACTCCCCGCTGCAGGGGGAGGGGGCGGCTAGGACTCTGCCCGGCAGATGCCCAGCGGACACGCACAGGTAGACTGCCCGCTGCAGGGGGAGGGGGCAGCTGGGGCTCTGCCCGGCAGATGCCCAGCGGACACGCACAGGTAGACTGCCCGCTGCAGGGGGAGGGGGCGGCTAGGACTCTGCCCGGCAGATGCCCAGCGGACACGCACAGGTAGACTGCCCGCTGCAGGGGGAGGGGGTGGCTGGGGCTCTGCCCGGCAGGTGCCCAGCGGACACGCACAGGTAGACTCCCCACTGCAGGGGGAGGGGGCAGCTGGGGCTCTGCCCGGCAGGTGCCCAGGGAGGCAGCACTCGAGGGTGATGGAGTCACTCCTGGGTTCTCCAGCTGTCTCGGGCAGATCACTGCAAAGCTCAGGGGCCGGTAGCTAGCCCCCATGCTCACTGCTGTTGGAGCCTGGCCCAGTCTCAGCATGTGACATAGGGCCACCCCCACCCCCCCGGGCTCTGTGGCCCCCCTCGTACTACAGCAATGGGGGCTTCTGGCACCACCTGCTGCAGTGCTGGAGGCCGGAGCCCAGCCCCTGTGAAGCTAATTGAGGGAGGGCAGGGCCAGAGGGGCTGGAGCCAGCCAGTCCCCCCTCTCTCCCCACCCCAGTGGGGACTGGCAGGCAGGCCTTGTCTTCTCACCAAGGGGCTCTATTCTCTCCCCCAGACACTGGCTCACCCGGGTACTGCTGCCGTCTACACACCTGCCCCATGGAACTGGCCTGAGCTGGGACCATCCTCCCTGTGTGACAGAGCCGCGCACACCTCTCCTGGCCATCTAACGGACGTGGGGGCAGAAGCGCAGGGTGTGGTACCCGCCCCAGCAGCGCCTGGCCCCACTCCAGCCTGGCACTAGCAGAACGTCCGCAGGGGTATCCAGCCTGAGGGAATGCACCAGCCGGGTGCCTGGAGCTTCCCAGCTCCGCTCACCGGACCCCTCCAGCAAGCCCTAGCATGGCTGCAGGCAGCCAGTGGCACTGGGGCGCACATGCTGCGGTCTGGACACACAGGGATAGGCAGGCAGCATGTGCAGGGCACCGCCCGGGGCGATCACATGTCCAGGACAGCAGACACTCCCCAGCTGGCACTCAGAGCCCCTCCCCTCCCGGGATTTTAAATGCCAGAAATAAAAACGTTTTTCACGAATGCAGCTGGACTGTTAGTTGCTGCCGGGGCCAAGGGGAGGGGGAAGATTTGCCCACAAGCCTTACTGAGGCAGAAGGCATATAGGGGCCACCCACGGGAGAGCAGTGACCCTGCCCTGCAGGCAGGGGGCAGCACTGTCGCTCAGGCGGCTCTGCTTAGGACACACCCACAGCGTGAGCCAGCACTTCGGGGACCTGAGTTCTGGGCTGGCCTTGGGCAAAGGAGTGGCCAGGGGGCCCTGCCCCCCAACATCCAGCAGGGGATGACCAGGTGCTGCTGCTGGACAGAGCCAACGTAGCCAGGAGTGGGGAAGGCCAGCGGTAGAAGGGCGCTCCAGTTCCCAGATCAGGCCCCTGCCTGCAGGACACAGCAAAGCCCTGGAAGGGGCAGGTAACAGGACCCCAGGCTCACGTGGTCCCTGGGCCTTCAGACCCAGACTGGACCAAGCCCTGGAGAAAACCAGGGCCAGGCCAAACCCTCGCCCTCAGGAGAGAGATGGAGAGAGCGCCGGGGCCAGCTGCAGGGCTCCCACCTCCCTCGGGCCCCTCACCCCAGCCATCTTCCCCACTCAGGCCATTAGCAAAACGTGTGTTTATTCGGCTGGCCCATGGATTCCATGCGCCGCCTACAAGTGGGCACGGCCGGGCGGCAGGCGCCTGCCTTCCGTCCAGCACTGCAGGCAGCAGGAGTGGGGCAGCCCCACAGCTCCGACGTGTGCTAGGAGCAGGCTGGCCTCCAGCAGGGGCTGCCGTCCTTCCCGGCCCGCTCTGGGAGGCTTGGCTGGTTAGTGGGTTCCTGGTTAGATTGTCAGTCAGTGCCAGCAGGTTCCCTCACCTGCCTGGGCTCCCCAGCAGGAACCTGCAGACACAGAACAGACAGCATGGTCGGGGGGGGGGGGGTCCAGGCTGTGTTCCGGGAGCCCCCTGCCGCACCCCCCTGCACTCACCATTCCCCACGGGCCACCACCGCCTCCTTCCGCACCAGCCGCTTCATGTCGTCCAAGGGTTTGGCCAAGGCCCGGATCACCCGTGGCTTGTAAGGGAGCACCTGGAGGGGAGAGGTGCCTGTCAGTGTGGGCCCTGCACGCCATGGAGTGAAGGGGGCTGGCTGCCCTGCCCTGGGGAGCGTCCCCTCCCTCCACGCCCCCGGGGGCAGGCACCCGCTAGGGTTCCCCTGCTCTGTACATGGACCCCAGCTTACCCATGGGCCCTGGCACTCGCCTTACCCCCCAAGGCCAGACACGGTGCCCAGCCTGCGCAGAGCGGGGACTTACCACGGGGACGGGCAGGCTGGTGAGCGCGTGGACACACTGCAGTGCAGCGATGCGGATGGCCTGAAAGACACGGAGCCGGGTGAGCGTGGGAGGCAGTGGGGCGGGACAGGGCGGGGCAGGGCAGGGCAGGGCACGCACCATGGCGGGGCTGGAGGTCAGGCCCAGGAACTTGGTGACCAGGGTGTCGACGTGCAGGCTCATGACATGCGGCGCCTCCAGCAGCAGGGGCTGCAGGCAGCTGAGGGTGGAGAGCTGCACCACGTGGTCCGGGCAGGATAAGGCCTCAAGCAGCAGAGAGAGCAGCTGGGGGGACACAGGCAGTGAGACGCCTGTCAGCTCAGCCCTGCCCCCCACCCCCCAGCTCGGCCCGGCCCAGCACTCACCGTAGGCAGCTCCGTCACCAGCACCGGCCTGGGCAGGTGGTTCAGCACGTGGGACAGGCCCTTCAGGTAATTTGCCTTCACACCTGGGGAGAGCAGAGGGCAGCGGGTCACAGCCCCGTTCCTGGGAGGGGCCATGCGCACACCAAGGGGGCAGCACCCCTGGAGCTGGCGGCCCTGCGGACATTGGGAGGGGCTCAGGCAGCAGGAGGAGCAATCCAGGGGACAGGAGGGGCCCAAGCAGCAGAGGGTGGCCCAGGGGAGCGACCTGGGGGGGACTGGCAGGTGGCTGGCCCAGGGGGTGGAAGGAGCAGGCAGCAGGGGGCCAGCCCGGGGGCGGCAGCCCAGGATGTGGGAAAGGCAGGCAGTGGGGAGCCAGCCCAGGGGGTGGGAGCAGACCGGGGAACAGGAGGGCAGAGAGCAGGGGGGCCAGCCGACCCAGGGGCAGGAGTAGCAGGCAACGGGGCCAGTCCAGGGTGTGGGAGGGGCCCAGGGAGTGGGCAGCCCAGGGGGCAGCAGGGGGTGGGAGCAGCCTGGGGGAGCAGGAGGGGCAGGCAGCGGGGGGTGGGAGGGGCCCAGGGGGCAGGAGGAGCAGGCAGAGGGAGGGGCCTGGGGGGCGGGAGCAGCACAGGGGGGCGGGGGCAGGAGGGACAGGCAGAGGGAGGGGCCTGGAGGGGCAGGCAGCAAGGGGGTTGGAGTGGCCTTTGGGGGGTGGGAACAGCCCGAGGAGCAGGAGCAGCCCAGGGGGGTGGGAGGGGCAGGCAGTGGAAGGGGCCCAGGGGGTGGGAGGGCCAGCTGGGGGGGTGGGAGCAGCCCAGGGGCCAGGAGGGGCAGGCAGTGGGAGCGGCCCAGGGGGCAGGAGGGCCGGCTGGGGGTGTGGGAGCAGCCCAGGGGGCGGCAGGGCCAGGCAGTGGGGGTGGGAGCGGCCCAGGGGCCAGGAGGGGCAGGCAGTGGGAGTGGCCCAGGGGGTGGGAGCGGCCCAGGGGCCAGGAGGGGCAGACAGTGGGAGCAGCCCGGGGGGGGAGTGGCCCAGGAGGGGCAGGCAGTGGGAGCGGCCCAGGGGGCGGGAGAGCCAGGCAGTGGGGGTGGGAGCGGCCCAGGGGGCGGGAGAGCCGGCCAAGGGGATGGGAGAGGCAGGCAGTGGGAGAGGCCCAGGGGGCGGGGGAGGGCCGGGCAGGTGGGCCAGCCGAGGGGGCGGGAGCAGCCCAGGGGGCGGGAGGGCCGGGGGGGTGGGAACGGCCGAGGGGGCGGGAGGGCCAGGAGCGGCCGAGGGGGCGGGAGCAGCCCAGGGGGCGGGAGGGCCGGCCGGGGGGGTGGGAGCGGCCCAGGGGGCGGGAGGGCCGGCCAAGGGGATGGGAGAGGCAGGCAGTGGGAGAGGCCCAGGGGGCGGGAGGGCCGGGGGGGCGGGAGCAGCCCAGGGGGCGGGAGGGCCGGCCGGGGGGGCGGGAGCAGCCCAGGGGGCGGGAGGGCCGGCCGGGGGGGGCGGGAGCAGCCCAGGGGGCCGGCGCGCTCACCGGGGCCGGCAGCGTGGAAGCCCTGGACCAGCTTGGGCACGCTATCGGTGAAGAAGCGCTGGCGGAACATGATGCGCACGTCGGCGTGACACCCTTTGTGCAGCACGTCCGGGGAGTCGGCCATGAGCAGGGAGAAGCCGTCGGCCACCGCAGGGCCTAGCTCAGCGTCCCCCAGGAGGCCCAGCAACTGCAGGGGGCGAGAGGAACCGGGAGGCTGAGGGAGGGCAGGAGCCCAGGCCGGCAGGCTGCCCCAGGCCTAAGGAGAGGGGCAGGGTCTCCCCGGGGTGGCTGGCTGCTCACCTTGTCTGTCAGGCGGGAGCTCAGAGGATGGTAGCGCAGAACCAGGCCTTTGGTCACCTGCAGGGGCAGAGAACAGTCAGCTGGAGAGCCGGGTGGGCACTGTCAGCGCCCGCCCCCCCAGGGTGCTGTCCTTACCCAGAGGAGCAGGGCGAGGGCCTGGCTTCGGAGCGGGCCCTCGGCAAGGCCGGCCTCCATCCTGCTCACCGCCGTCTCCAAGAGCTGGTCCAGCTGCTGCCCTGGGGGACGGACGGCACCGGCTGATGAAGCCCTGCAGCGCCCAGGCTGAGCGCCCCAAGGCTGGCCCAGCGCCCGCCCACCCTCTTACCTGCCGGGTACTTGTTCACCAGCCCCGCGAAGCACTTGGCAGCTGCGGTGGCAGTGAAGGGGCAGTCACAGGAGCAGCTCAGAGCCAGCAGCTCCTGCAGCAGCCTGTCCTGCTGGGGAATCAGCACCTGGAAGAGACCAGACCCCAGGACGGACGCTGGGCGCTCAAACCGCAGCGCTGCCCCCGGTTCCACCCGGGAATCCCATCCCCCGACTTACATTCCTGGGCAAGGAGCAGACGAAGGCCATGAGCAGGGCCACCAGGCGTCTCTGTGCTGCCACGTGCTGCCCGCCCTGCAAGGGAACAGCAGCACCAGCGTCACCAACTGCCCGTGCCCCAGCCCCCCCCCCCCCGCACTCCCCACTCACCTGGAACGGCTGGAAGGGGCAGGGGAAGCTGTCCTGGGGCAGGAAGGAGACCTCCCCGTCCAGGAAGAGGGGCACCAGCTGGGAGACACTCTGGGCAGCCAGCCTGCGGGGAGGGAGGGGGAGACATGCAGGAGCCTCAGAGCTGTGGCCCGGCAGGTCAGGAGAATGGCACTTCCACCCAGTCAGCGCCCCCCACTGTGAGGGAACAGCCCCTCCTCGCTCAGCCCCCAGCCCCCCAGGAGGCAGAGCTGGGGGCTGAGCAGCAGAACCGGCACGTGATGGGACAAAGTGGAAAATGTTTGTAATATTTTATGAGTCGGCATGCCTCAGTTTCCCCTGCGCTGTTCCCCCGTGGGTGGGACAGGACTGTTCGCTCTCAAGACAGGCGGAGACAAGGGTGGTGTTGCCTGGCTGCCCTGTCCCCAGATCAGTGGAGATTTGAGACGTCGATGGCAAATCCTGTCCCCAGGACGCTGACACCCAGCACCCCAGGGGACAGAGATCTTCTCGCCTCTGCGCAGGGAGGCTGAGCCACCCCCCACCCCTGCCAGCTGGAGATCAAAGGGCTTGGAGGCAGGTGGGGGGCTCAGAGGGGGCTGCTGGAAGGAGTCGGACCAAGGAGGCCCCAGCCTGACAGAGCTGGAACCCAGGGACTCCCTACAGCCTGGCCGGGCTCCCCAGAATGGGCCGTGCTGGAACCTTCAGTTCTCTGGGCGACCCATCAGCCGGCCGGCCTGGGCCATGGCCAGTTACTGAACAAACCCAACTGTCTGGCGGTGCTGGGGGAGTTGCTGTGAACACTGGGGCAACCTTCAGGGGCTAATGCCCAAGCCTCCCTAGGGGACTGTCCCAGCTGGACCTGCTGCCCCGAGCTATGGGGGTTCAGGCCAAGGAGGTGGGGAAGCAGCGAGGCTTATCCAAGGGGTCTGGCACACTGACGGGTTCCTCTCACGCTGGGGCTGTAGCACTGACCCTGTGGCTCCGGGACGCGGCCCCAGTTCGGTGCCGGTGTTACTCACTCAGGGCACAGGTGGGCACTGGCCGCGCTGACGACGGGCACCATGGCACTCAAGACCTCCTCCTCCAGCAGCAGCTTCCCCAGTGGCGAGTGAGCGTTCTCTGCAGCCAGCAGCAAGGAAAGGGCCAGGTCAGAGCCTGCCTGCAGCCCACCACGGGGACCTGCCACAGGGCCTGCAGTGCGGGCTCAGGTGCCCCCACAGTGCTTCCGGGCACTGACAGGGCTAGGAAAGGGGCTACAAGGCTGGAGTGGCCATTGCAGATCCTCTCACCAGCGGGGACCAGGCACTGCCCTTCCGTTCCAGGCTCCAGGCTGTGACAGCGCCTCCCCGAGGGCACCACGCCTGGCAGGGCAGCTGAGCCCAGCCCTGTGGGCTGCCGAGGCACAGGGACAGCATCTGTCCTGGGTGCCCTATGGCTGCTTTCCAGCCCAAAGCCCCCAGTTGGACCTCAACGAGCCACCAAGCCCCCGACTGCCCCCTTCCATGCCTGAGCGTGGCCTCACCTTGCATGGCAGCCTGCACCGTGACAGCGAGCAGGCAGGGCACCACGGTCTGGTGGTAATACCAGCAGCTCTCGGTGTCCCGCTGGCACTGCACCGCCACTTGCTGCAGGCTCTGGCACACGGCCACCACGTCACAGGCCCGCGCTGGCACGTTCCCTGCAGGGCGGAGAGTCCCATGAACATACCTCCGGCACAGAGAGCGCCAACACTCCCCCGCTCTGGGGCTCCGGACATGGCAGATGCCAAGCAGCACACGGACAAATTGTGAAGTGCCGTTGGGCCAGCTCAAAGCTCCAGCCCACGAGGCACAGCAAGGTACCAGCTCTGCTAATGCTCCTCAACCCCGACCCGCAGCCCCTGCTAGCCCAGCCCTGGGCACCTCCCTTCCCCCAGGGTTCTGCTGACGCCCCTCAACCCCAACCCCCAGGCTGACTCCAGCTCATGCATCTCTGCTGATGCCCCATCTGGCACCCCCTGCTGGCTCCCTCCGGAACCCGCGAAGGCTCCGGCAGGATTCCCTGGTGGCTTTACCTTTCGGCACCTGCCGCAGACACTGCAACAGGACAGGAATCGTCTCGTGCACTATCCCGGGGTGTGTGGACACGGCTGCCAGCGCCTGCAGACAGCGTGCCCGCAGGGACTGCATGGATCGCCTGCCCTCCTCCTCCCGCTCTGAAAGAAGCAGCACATGGATGAGACCAAGGGCACAGGCTGGCGGCTCAGGATGAGGGTGGTGGTGGGGGAGCAGAGAGACCGGGCACAGCGTGACCTCCCCAGCTGGGATCCGCCCTCAGCCCAGCCCCCTGAAGTACCGCCAGGGCCCAGCCCAGCCCTAGGGCGATGCTGCCACAGCATGGCCCTCAGGGAGCCAGCTCTCAGAGTGCCAGGGCCAGGCCGCAGCAGCAGGGCCCCTGTGAAGCCGGCAGTGACAGGAGGGAAGGGAGAAGGGGAGTCTCAGTGTGTGTGTAGGGGGGGAGGGCACGGCTCTGTATAGCTTAGAATCAGAGAATCGAAGGAGTGGGAGGGACCTCGCGAGCATGGCTAGTCCAGCCCCTGCACCGAGGCAGGACTCGGTATTACCTAGACCAACTCTGACAGGTGTGTGTCCAACCTGCTCTCAAACATCCCCAATGACAGAGATTCCACAGCCTCCCTGGGCAATTTATCCCAGTGCTTAACACCCTGACAGGTAGGAAGTTTTTCCTAATGTCCAACCTAAACCTCCCTTGCTGTAGTTTAAGCCCATTGCTTCTCATCCTGGCCTCAGAGGTTAACAAGGACAATTTACCTCCCTGGAACAATACTTGAAAACTGTTCTCATGTCCCCTCAGTCTTCTCTTCTCCAGACTAAACAAACCCAATTCTTTCAATCTTCCCTCAGAGCTCATGTTTTCTAGACCTTTCATCATTTGTGTTGCTCTTCTCTGGACTCTCCAATTTGTCCACATCCTTCCTGCGATGTGGTGCCCAGAACTGGACACAATACTCCAGCTGAGGCCGTGTCAGAGCAGGGTAGAGCAGAAGAATTACTTCTCGTGTCTTGCTCACCACACTCTGCTAAGACAGCCCAGAATGATGTTTGCTTTTTTGAAACAGTGTTACCCTGTTGACTCATATTTAGCTTGTGATCCACTATGAGCCCCAGATCCCTTTCCGCAGGACTCCTTCCTAGGCAGTCATTGCCCATTTTGTATCTGTGCAACTGATTGTTCCTTCCTAAGTGGGGTACTTTGCAATTGTCCTTATTGAATTTCATGCTATTGACTTCAGACCATTTCTCCAGTTTGTCCAGATCATTTTGAATCTTGATCCTGTCCTCCAAAGCACTTGCAGCCCCTCCCAGCTTGGTATCATCAGCCAACGTTATCTGTGTACTCTGTGCCATTATCTAAATCACTGATGAAGATATTGAACGGAACCGAACTCAGAACCGATCCCTGCAGGACCCCACTCTTTATGCCCTACCAGCCTGACTGTGAACCACTGATAACTACTCTCTGGGAACGATTTTCCAACCAGTTCTGCACCCACCGTATAGCAGCTCTATCCAGGAGCTATGCATAGCACGGGCACTACAGTGACAGGTGTGTGTGGGAAAGTGCCAGTGAGGGGGGCATGGCTCCATACAGCATGACACGGGCACTGCAGGGAGGGGAGGGAGAAGCAGGGTGCCAGTGAGGGGGACGTGGCTCCGTACAGAGTGGCACGGGCACTGCAGTGGGGGGAGGGAGAACGGGGTGCCAGTGAGGGGGGCATGGCTCCATACAGCATGGCACGGGCACTGCAGCGGGGGGAGGGAGAAGCAGGGTGCCAGTGAGGGGGACGTGGCTCCATACAGCATGGCACGGGCACTGCAGCAGGGGGAGGGAGCAGCAGGGTGCCAGTGAGGGGGACGTGGCCCCATACAGCATGGCACGGGCACTGCAGCGGGGGGAGGGAGAAGCAGGGTGCCAGTGAGGGGGACGTGGCTCCGTACAGAGTGGCACGGGCACTGCAGTGGGGGGAGGGAGAACGGGGTGCCAGTGAGGGGGACGTGGCTCCGTACAGAGTGGCACGGGCGCTGCAGGGGGGGAGGGAGAACAGGGTGCCAGTGACGGGGGCGTGGCTCTGTACAGCATGGCACGGGCACTGCAGCGGGGGGAGGGAGAAGCAGGGTGCCAGTGAGGGGGACGTGGCTCCGTACAGAGTGGCACGGGCACTGCAGTGGGGGGAGGGAGAAGCGGGGTGCCAGGGAGGGGGACGTGGCTCCGTACAGAGTGGCACGGGCACTGCAGTGGGGGGAGGGAGAAGCGGGGTGCCAGTGAGGGGGACGTGGCTCCGTACAGAGTGGCACGGGCACTGCAGTGGGGGGAGGGAGAAGCGGGGTGCCAGTGAGGGGGACGTGGCTCCGTACAGCATGGCAGGAGCACTGCAGCGGGGGGAGGGAGAAGCGGGGTGCCAGGGAGGGGGACGTGGCTCCGTACAGAGTGGCACGGGCACTGCAGTGCGGGGAGGGAGAAGTGGGGTCCCAGCCTCTCCCAGGGTGGTGGCGATGGGACCTTCCCCAGGTGGAGAGTTGTCCCCCGCCCACACCAGCCGGGCCCCATACCTGACTGTAACTCCTCCGCTAGCCTCTGCACCATGCGCCCAGAGAAGGCCCCGGGGTAGATGGGGGCCAGAGATCCTGCGGCCTCCATTGCAGCCACGCTGTGGGGAGGAAGAGAAGAGGTGAGAGCGGCCGGGTGGGGCCAGCAGGGTCCCACCCCAGCCACATGCAGCAGGCAAAGGGCTTGGAGCACAGCACCGCGAGGAGACAGGCTGGGTTCACAGCCCCTCTGTAGAGGAGCTGGTGGCTACGCCCCAACCCTGGTCACTCCTCCATTCCTGCGGCAGGCCCCGGTGTAGTTCTTGGGGGTGAAGGGCACCCAGGACGCCAAGAGCCCAGGCATGCTGGGTTTGTTCTAGCCAGGCCAGGAACCCCCGCAGCCACTCACCAGCTCTGGGAATCGTCCGCATGCAAGACGAGCCGGGTCAGGTGATCCACGACCAGCTGCACATCCGGGGGAGCCAGGAGCCCTGAAACGAGACACGGCTGAGCTGCGTCAGGCCCAGTGCCCAGGGCACTGCCCTGCCCCCACAGCCTGCAGCATCATCTAGTGCCCCCAGGTGCTGCCACAGCCCAGCCCAGCAGGCGGGGAACAGGGCCCTAGGGTGCCCCCTACGATCAGCACCCTGCAAGGAACTGACACTGGCCCATAACCAGACAGCCCCCCCGAGCTGCCAGCACCAGCGTCCCCCCTCCCCCAGGAAGACACCAACCTGGCAGCGTGCCCAGGACGGTCAGGGCTCGGATCCCCACCAACTGCAGCTGCACGCTGGGGTCCGTCAGTGCCGAGAACAGCACGGAGCACAGCGGGGCGCGGGAACACAGCAGGGCGCTCTCCTCTGGGGGACACAGACACAGCGTCAGGGCCCTGTGGGCACAAGTCCCAGCACCCCCACCCCACAGGCACCCTCCGGCCTGAGGGCTGCACAGACTTCACACGCAGCACACCTCACCCACCACAGCAGTGCAGCCACCTCTGAGGTGAGACGCAGCAGCTGGTTCATCTGCACATCAGTTTAGAACACTAAGACTGACTGCGCTGCCGGCCCATCGCTGCCGAGTTCAGGGCAGCGGGCCGCGCCCAGGACCAGTCCGCACTGTCGGGAGCGCCGTGGAAGCAGGTAATGGCCCCCATGCTGGGGGGCTGGGGTAACAGCCTCACCTTCATCCTCGTGCCCCCACTTCTGCTGCACCTCTAAGAAGCCCAGAAGCATCTCCAGGATCGTCCTCCGCTGGCTGCTCTAGAAGGGAGCAAAGGCCCAGCCCAGGTCAGAGCCCCTGCTCAGAGCTGGGAGGGGGGGGGGTCCTGTGCAGCGTACCGGCACCAGGCCCCCCCGCGCACACTGCTCTGGCGGGCGCCCCTCACCTGTGGGTGCTGGTTGTACTGCTCCAGCAGCAGAGGCACGACGCTGCTGGTGATCCGGTGGCCGGCTCGGAAGGAGGCGCCTGCCGCTGCCTGCAGGAGCTTGGCGCTTGGCCACACCAGCTTCATATCAGGCTCGCACAGATGGTGCCTGCAGTCTGAGAGAGCAGGTGTCAGCTATGTCCCCCAGAGCCCCAGGCCATGCTGCTGCTCTCCACTCACCCAGAGCCCGCAGGCGCCCCTGCCATGCCAACCCTCTGCTGGGAAGGGTGCGACCCCGGCAGTTCCCCAGGCTTGTCCCCCAGTCCATGCTCCCCGGCATGTCCTGCGAGGGGGGAACAGGATGCGGAGTGGTGGTGGGGAGAGCTGAGAAGGGACAGTCAGTGCACACAGTCCCCGGAGCCGGACGTGGGGCCCCGTACAGGGCCCCTCCAGGAGGTACCTTGCAGGATGCTGCTCAGGAAGGAGTCTAGCAGGTCCTCAGTGTCCGAGCTGAGCACGGAGCGGGACAGGCAGGCAGACAGGCCGTGCAGCGCAGCCAGAGCCTCCGCCTCGACCTTCTCGCTGGCCGTCTGAAACACCTGGGGGAGGGAGTCAGAGAAGCCCAGATGCCGACCAGAGGGAGTCGGGCCCCACTCCCACTAGCTCTGGAAACTGAGCACTCCCCAAAAGCCCCAATGGGGTCTGGGCTTTGCCCAGGTTCCCCATAACCCTCGTGTTCTGGGCAGGGCTGCCAAGGCTGACCGCAGTGCTCTGGGGCTCTCCTGTGGGCATGAGGGAAGACTCCTCTTCCCAGCAGGGAGCCTTCTGCCCCCAGATGCGCCCACAGGGCCCAGCTGCACTCACCTCCCGGCGCAGGGACGACCAGAGGCTGGGGAGGAATTCCTGCAGCTCCTTCTGCCCGTAGATGGTGCAGCAGGCGCCCTGCAGGAGGGAGCCAGGACAGACGTTAGGGAAGAGCCAGCAAGGGAGAGGGCCAGAGAGCAGCGACCGCCCACCTCAGGCTCAGCCTGCCAGGCTGGCTGTGGGTAGGGCTGCAGGGATAATCGCACTAGGGCCAGGGAGGAGAGACCCGGTGCTCCCACTCCCTTCAAGCCAGCAGCAAGGGGAGCCCATGTAGCAGTAAGGTTTAGTGTTTGTATTTTGTGTAACTGAGAACGAAGGACAAAGGATCATAGCGTAGTATGACTGTATTCTGCTGGGATGTGTTTTTTTCCAATGACCCAGGGTCGTTCCTTCCTGCTGCTATCCAGTCGGGGTGGCCGGCAGAATACAATCAAATCAATACATCCTACATTATTATCCTTTATCCTTCCTTCCAAGTTCTACAAAACACAAACAATAAATCCTACTGCTACACCTGTGCCCCGTACCAGGGTCTGCAGGGAGTCCAGCTTGGCGCTCTGCATCTCCGAGTCCATCTTCTCGATTAGCAGCGGCAGCAGGAACTGTAGAGAGAGAGGGGCGGTTAGGATCCCTGGACCTAGTCCAGCACCCAAGCCCACACCGCCAGCTCCCCCGTCCCTGGACAGAGGCAGGGCTGCAGGTGCAGAGCCTTCCCCAGTGCATGGCTGCCAGCAGCCACCCTGAGCTCGCAAGGCAGGGGACATGGCCTTGCAGCCCTTTCCAGGGGAGGCCCAGCCCATCAGCTGCCATCGTCCACCAGAGCGCTGAGATGTAGCACAGAGCACTTGGCGTCAGTGCCCAGAGCCAGCCTGGCCGCTCCAAGCTCCGGGGCCCAGCCATTCACACCAGAGCGGCGTACGTTCGTGACAGGCAGGGGCACCAACCAAGGGAACCACACCCCAAGGGGCACGGGGATTCCCTGGCATGTGCCATTTTTAAAGCAAGCTGAGATGTTTTTCTAAGGATTATTTCAGGGCAGGTCTCCAGCCTGTCACACAGAGGGTCAGACCGGACGATCACAACGGCCCTGGGATCTGTGAATTCCCTTCTCCCACCACAGTGCACCATGCAGGGAGCTGCCTCTGCTCAGAGGTGCCACCGATGGCTCTGGAGAGGGGCCGGTGCCCAGACCAGCACGTCCGGTCCTACAAACCAGAGCCCAGGGCATGGAAACACCAGCCCGCCCGCCCTCCCTCCAGCTCAGAAGGACAATGCTCCTCGGCGTAGTTGCTGCTGCCCACCCGAGGGGCGTCGTACCTCGGCAAACTGGGGCGTGGAGGCCAGCACGGCCCGGAGGCTCACAATCAGGTCCTCTCTCTGAATGCAATGAGGGTCGTTGGGGGGCTGGAACGGAAGCACAAAGAGCAGGAGGCCTGTCAGACAGATTCCCCAAAGAATAAAACAAGCAGCAAAACATGCCGCCATGGCTGAACCAGAGTAAAAGAGAGATTTAAAGGCGTCTTTTAAACCCTGCAAATCAAACCTTATCGAGGAAAATAGAAAGGAGCATAGACTCTGGCAAGTTTCTTTGCATGGATCTTCACGGCTGAGGATGTGAGAGAGATTCCCACACCCGAACCAGCCTTTTTAGGTGACAAATCTGAGGTGTCATTAGAGGAGGTTTTGGAACAAACTGATAAACAGCAATAAGTCACCAGCAATAAGGATCAGATGGGATTCACCCAGGAGTTCTGAAGGAACTCAAAGATGTGAAACTGCAGAAGCATTAATAGTGGTATGTAATCTACCGCTTAAATCACCCTCTGTGCTAGCTGACTGGTGGACAGCTAATGGGACACCAATTCTTAAAAAGGCTCCAGAGGCGATCCCGGAAATTACAGGCCAGTGAGCCTAACTTCAGTACCAGGAAAACTGGATGAAACTCGAGTGAAGAACAGAATTACCAGACATAGATGAACATAATTTGTTGGGGAAGAGTCAACAAGGTTTATGTAAAGGGAAATCATGCCTCACCAATCTACTAGAATTCTTTGAGGGGGTCAACAAGCATGTGGCCAAGGGGGATCCAGTGGACATAGTGCAAATGGGCCTTCAGAAAGCCTCTGTCAAGGTGCCTCACCAAAGGCTCTTAAGTACAGTAAGCTGCCATGGGATAAAATCCATGATCCTCTCGGGGATTGGTAACTGTTTAAAAGAGAGGAAACAAGGGACCAGAGGCCAGCAAAACCAGTCAAACGAACCTGGCCTCACGCACACCGTCCTGCCCTCAGAATGGTCCTCGGCCTACGACACCAAGACACCACAGGACGCTCACCAGCCTCGGTTCTCACCTTGCCCCTCTTACCCCCAGCCCTGGGCAGGACACAGCCCCATGGGAACATGCTGACAGGCAATGCAGAAGGTACGGGGAGGAGAGACTCACTCACAGGAGTAAAATCAATGGGGAAGTAGCAGGATGTCACTTCAAAGAGCTCCTCTACGAAGGGACCTGCGGGGAGAGAACAGAAATGGCTCAGTCCCAGGGCCAGCCCCCCAAGCTGCCTGCAGGGCTGAGGGCAGCAGGGCTGCCAGGTGCTTACCCAGCACATAGTCCTTAAGGATGAGGTCGCAGACGATCTGGAAGGCAACTAGCAGATTGCGAGGGTCCTTCTCCCCGTCCATCACCTGGATGAAGCCGAAAGTGAAGTCGGCGCCCAGGCCCTTCAGCTCTGCAGAGGGAAGGAGCAGGCACAGCGATGGCCCAGGGTCCCCACAGCTCAGCTGCTGGGCCAAGCCACGGGGCACTGCCTATGGGCTCCCCCCTGCCCCCAGCCAGGCCACAGCGCCCACCCTCCCCACTTCCAGCGGGTTGCCTCCCTGCCTCACCTTCCTCTCTGGTGTGCATGAAGTTGGTGATGATGCTGTAGACCGTGTGGCGATCCAGCTGCGGCAGGGACTGGAGGGGAAGAGCGGAGGAGTTAGAAGAACACACTGTCACGGACTCACAGATCATGCCCACTGTGCTCCAGAGCAGAGGGATCACAGCACTGCTGACTAGGGGCTGGAGGGACTACACCACATGGTGCTGCCAGCTGAAGGGACGCCAACATGAAGGACATGCGCCCCTGGGGGAGAGGCGTTAGCGTGGCACACAGGGGCATGCGCAGGAGGAGTGCAAGGGCATTAAACGAGGAGGTCAGGCTGGGCGATCGTCTCCCAGAACAGGAGGAATCCCCGTTGCTTGGAGGTCTAAGCCTGACCTGCAGAACAGCCTGAAGGACCCTATTCTGCCCTGGCCAGAGGGGTCGGGGGCGCAGACCAGATGGGAGCCAAGGCTCTGCTCTCTGAGATTTTTCCAACCACTCCCAGAAGGGAGCTGGCTCCTGAGCAGGCCTGAGCCGCCAGCCAGCAGGGAGTCTCCAGAGACCAGCGCTGCCTCCTCCAGGCATGGCTCGAGCCACAACACCATGCAGGGGGGACAGAGGAGCAGGAGCTGTGCCCCTAGGCAAGAGGCAGCCCAGCTCACCAGACCATGCATGTAACATGTTACCCTGGCCCCTGGGGGCGCGGACAGCAGCTGGGAAGGGCCCGCAAAGGGGTGTGACAGACGGACTCTGGCCGCTTACCTGAACGTGCACCTCCTGGAAGATGGCTTTGAGCACAGACACGGCCAGGCCTGGGGCCAGCACCTCGCACAGGCTCTGGGGACACAGAGAGAGAAAAGCAAGGTACAGCGCAAAGCTGCCAGCCAGCACCGGAAGGTGATCTGCAGCAGAGTGGGATGCCCCCACGCTATCCCCCCACCACATTCACAAGACAGGATTGAGCAGCTGTCCCCTCACACCCTGCACAGCTTAGTCACAGAGCCCACAGGCTCGTCACACTAACGATCCAATCACCTCAGCCCAGCCAAATCCTGCGCCAGAGGGACCCACCCGCTCCTGGGGAGGTGCTAGTCCGTGGCCATTAACATGTAATAAGGGTGATCCGACCTCATGCTTCAAGTTCTAATCTGCCCTTGCCACTCCCCCCGCCGGGTCAGGAAGGCATCTGCCCTCCCCCCCATGCATTAGAAGTGGCTTCAGCTCCTTCAGAAGCATCCTACAGGCCACACAGGCATGTGGAGGAGATGAGACAATGGCTGATGCAGCGCAGACAGGAGGGGCCAACAGACTGTTCCCCCCGCCCCTAGACAGGTTCCCAGCTCTGCCCTGGAATCCTCCCGACCGGCCGGAGATGGGGCTGCAGCAGCAGCAGAAGCGAGCTCACCAGCGCATGGAGTCCCTGCAGCACAGCAGGGATCACAAGGTGATGATCCTTCAGCCGGTTCTCATAGAACAGGACCAGGTGTGTCACTGCACAGAAACAAACCCCTGAGGTGTGAGACCCCCAGCTCTGTGGGCTGAGCCCACACCTCCCCGAGAGCCATGGCACCTGGGACAGGGCAGCAGAGCCAGCTGCCAGGTTAGAACCCAACGCACTTACTGGTGAGCATCTGGCTCTGGAGCAGCTGCAGGCTTTCTGCCATCAACAGCACCACCCACTCCTCCTGGATGGGCCCCCCCGGACACCTCTCTACCCCAAGAACAGCCCTTTCTGCACTCTATGGCTGAGCGCTAATGAGGTGGGGCTCTGCCCACGGCTGGGCGGAACCAGATAAGGGCCTGGGCGTAAGTGCATGTGCAAAGACCAGGCCTGGAGCTGACAAGTCAGCTCAGCCAAGCAGAGACACACCACAGCAGCCTGGGATTCCTCCCACCCGGTTCCAGACACGTTCCTTTCCCCTGAATCATAGCCCAGAGCACCCTGGGGCCACTGTGGCAGGAAGCAGACGCCAGGAGCCAGCTCACAGCACCTGTGCACTCTGCTGCGGCAGGGGAACACTCAGAGCCCTGGCACAAGAGCGCCTTGGAAACAAACCGTGACCCCTTTCGCACAGCAACGCTGCCACTGCGACCCCTCCCCCTTATAAATTCAAAGCACATTGTTTTACATATAATGCCATGATAAATGCTGGAGACAAGCAGCGTTTGGGGATGGAGGCTTGCAGCTCACAAACCCCAGGAAATAACCTTGCGACCCCCTGAGGTGTCCCAACCCCCCCGGGCGCTACGGCACTTCATGCACATGGGAAGTCAGCCACTACCAGAGCAATGCCCATGCTGAGCTGCCCCCTCTCCCATGTCTCGGGCTGCAGTCACACAGGGAGAAGGGGGCTGGCACGTCCCCTACCTTCCTCCTCTTGGAGCATGGAGTGACATTGGAGCAGGACCTGGGACAGCAGCTGGAGGCCTCGCCCACGCGTGCGAGGTTCTGTATTCTCAAGGCAGGACCTAAAGGGGGGGTGGAGAATGACGACAGGGCTGTGGTGAGCAGAGCCCACACTCAGTGTGTACAAGTGAGGGGGAGAGTAGTGGTCAGAGCAGGGGCCGGCAGCAAGGACTGCTCTGCTCTGTGCCCAGTTCTGGCACTGGCTGCCTGGCCTTGGCAAAGTCACTTCCCCTCTTGGTAACACAGCCCCCCGCCTGCCCTTGGGGGGGGAGGACTGGGGGAGCTCACCCACTCATCTGGCCAGGGCCATGGAGCTGACACCAGGGGCCCCTCCCCCCAACCAATACATCCACAACAGGAAACCCCAGTGCTCCGTTAGCTCTTGGTTCCAAGTGGCCGCAGAGACTGAGGGGAGGAGCAGCACCAAGACAAGGACCCTTCTCTGAGAGCAGCCACCCAGCAGGGAACTCCCGTGGAAGATGGGGGGTGGGGGCAGTTACTTTGGATCCTGGCGGGCAAAGATTTGGTGGAGACTCCTGCTCGGTTTGGGTCCTAGAATCCATTCTCCTGAAGCAATCCGGTATGCAGGGGCTGGGCAAGGCCAGGGGCACTCAGCTCATCCCCAGAGGGGGCGCTGCCTGGTACCGATACAGCCAGAGTGCACAGGGGGGTCTCGGCTCCAGGCCACAGGAGCGACACAAAGACCCCTCTGCCTCTAACGCTCCTGCTCCTGACTTTCCTGAGCCGGAGGAGGAAGAGGGAAGTGGTGTACGAGGTTTCTCTCACCCCAGGGCTTCCACGATCTCCAGGATGGTCCAGCTTCCTGCTTTCACCCCTAGGAAAGGAGGCAAATGATAAGCCAGGGAGAGCCCAAAGCATTCCTCAGACAGCCAGGGCCCCAGAGAGCGGGGCTGGGCTGCTCCTCCTCTCCAGGGAAGAAGAGGCAGGCCTAGCTGATGGCACAGGTGCCGTGCGTTTCCCTGGTACCCCACTAAGTACTGGGGGAATTACGGGGAATTGTGGTGCAGGACAGGGGCTGCTGTATACACGCCAGCTCCCGAGGAGACAATAGGCTGGGGCCGGTTTTACGACTGAACTACTTGACAGGGATATGAACTGGGCTAGCTGGAGCCTAAGGAGTATTTGCAGCAGGGTGGGAGACACGAGCTGAGGACTGAAAGCCTGGGAGAGGGACAGAATTTTGACCCAGAGCATGCTCAGTGAGTGGCTGCCCTGCCAATCATGTGGGGACAGTGCTGTTTGTACTGCCCCTCCGCTGACAGGGATTCTGCTTTCTCCCTGCCTGCTTTGTGGGGAGGATGTGGCCCTGGAGCTGGCGGAGGGTGGGGGGAGGGCTGTGACCAGCTAGGAACACCGGATGAGTGTGTGTCAGGTAACCCTCTCATGTGCTAGTAATTGACAGCACGTGCCGAATGCCGTCTAGGACAGCAAATCACATCACTGGATGACATCATAGTGCAATATTAGCTCTTCTCTGGTGCTGTCCCTCCAAAGTTCTCAGTGTGTGTTCCAGACATTTAAAGAGGCCCCAGGCATCCCCTGCAGGTGACTTACACCTGCTTTACTGGTAGGGAAACTGAAGCACAGACAGATGACATGACCTTCCTGAGGGATCTGAGCCACAGCTAGGAATAGAACCTGGGACTCCTGATGCTGTCCCACTTGGGCCGCCCGCTAAGCAAAGATGGCACCAAAACACTGGATCCCTAGAAACCTCCAGTGATGGGGATTCCACAGCCTGCCTTGAAGCCTGGCCCAGAGTGTAACTCTCCTTACAGATTAAGCCCAGTACTTCTTGTCCTATCCTTGATACGCATGGAGAACAATTGATCACCGTCCTCACTAACAGCCCTTAACACAGTGGTCCCCAACCTTTTCCGGGTGGCAGATGTCGGACGACGAGCCACTGAGGACCGTGGCCAGCGGACAAGCACCTGCCAAAATGCAGCTGAGAAGCAGCAACATCAAGAAGTGTCACTGCCAAAATGCCGCTGAAAATTGGCAGCACCGCCTACTGGTGAGGCCGTTTTTCGGCAGCATTTCAGCGGATGCTTGTCTGCCGGCCAGTACACGGGTGCACATAGATGCCATGGCGCCTGCAGGCACCGCGTTGGGGACCGCTGCCTTAACACATCTGCAGACTATTATCAGATGTTCCCTCTAGTCTTTTCTCAAGCAAACATGCCTTTCATTAACCATCCTTCACATGCCAGGTTTTCTAAACAGTTTATCATTTCTGCTGTTGTCATTTCTGCTCCAAGGCCTACTCTTCCTGGGAAAGTTGATTAGCATACCTCTGGTGGAACAAGCTGTTCCACGATAGCTCCCGATGTGGGCACACTCTTCTAGAGTTAACGTGACTTTTATTCCAGAATAATGACTCTACATTGAGAGTAAGAAACTAAGAATATGCAAGGTAGGTGACAGAGGTAAGCCAATGGAAATTTTGTCTTAGTACTGAAAGTTTGGCCTTCGAGTGTACTTATATCTTGCTCTTATACTAAAGCCAGAGAACACAGAAAGACCAAATGCCCATCTTCCCCGAAGCGCGGGGCGCCCACACTAGGACACAGCAGTGCAGCTGAGGCCTGGCCAGTGCCCAGTACAGTGGGGACAGTTACTTGCCACACCTCACCTACCACAGGAGAGACCTATTCCACCACGAGAGGTGCCAGGGAACCTACACACAGGAAAGGCAGCCAGTGACCAGGCCACATCAACCCCAGAAGGTGCAGATGTCACCCAAGTCACCAGGCTGCGGGACGGTGTGTGGGGGTCAGGGAGCCCCAGCTGTGCGGATCCCAGGGGTGCCCTGGACAAAGCCGGTGCTGCCACTGCTCATGTCAATCTAAGTACATGTAAAAGCAGCAAAGAATCCTGTGGCACCTTATAGACTAACAGACGTTTTGGAGCATGAGCTTTCGTGGGTGAAGTCACCTGGAACACTCTTTTCCTGTATCCAGTCTTGCCCACCGACCCCCAGGTAAGTGGCCGTGACCATCTTAACCCAGATTCCCAGCATCCCCACTAGCCCCCAGTGCCCTGTCTCCCAGCACACTGCCCCAGCCCTACATCCCCCCAGCCCTGCCCCATGTCTCACATCCTAACCCCACATCCGCCGGCCCCGCCCCACGCCCCACACCCACCCTGCCCCAGCCCCGCCCCACATCCCCCAGCCCCGCCCCATGCCCCACACCCACCCTGCCCCAGCCCCGCCCCACATCCCCCAGCCCCGCCCCATGTCCCACACCCACCCTGCCCCAGCCCCGCCCCACATCCCCCAGCCCCGCCCCATGTCCCACACCCACCCTGCCCCAGCCCCGCCCCACATCCCCACAGCCCCGCCCCATGTCCCACACCCACCCTGCCCCAGCCCCGCCCCACATCCCCCAGCCCCGCCCCATGTCTCACATCCTAACCCCACATCCTCCAGCCCCGCCCCATGCCCCACACCCACCCTGCCCCAGCCCCGCCCCATGCCCCACACCCACCCTGCCCCATGTCTCACATCCTAACCCCACATCCTCCAGCCCCGCCCCATGTCCCACACCCACCCTGCCCCAGCCCCGCCCCACATCCCCCAGCCCCGCCCCATGTCCCACACCCACCCTGCCCCAGCCCCGCCCCACATCCTCCAGCCCCGCCCCATGCCCCACACCCACCCTGCCCCAGCCCCGCCCCACATCCCCACAGCCCCGCCCCATGTCCCACACCCACCCTGCCCCAGCCCCGCCCCACATCCTCCAGCCCCGCCCCACAGCCCCACACCCACCCTGCCCCAGCCCCGCCCCACATCCCCACAGCCCCGCCCCCCAGCCCGCGCCGGCCGGTACCTGCTGCCACCTCGGCCGCCCGCCCGTCCTGCAGGCCGGACACGAAGTCCCGCACCCAGCCCCGCAGGGCGCCGCCGGGCCCCTCAGCACCGGCCGCCGCCGCCATGATGCGCTGGGGGGGGGGGAAGACAACCACAGGCGCATGCGCGCCGGAGAGAGACCACCCTCCCGTCACGTTGGACAGGCGGGACAAACTGTGTCACGTGACAAAGGGGCCCGGGAGCTGCTAGTGCGCGTGCGTGGAAGGGCAGACTCAGTGCCGGGGGGAGGAGCTTGGATTAAGGGTGGGGCCTGTGACTGCCACCGGGAGGGGCTCAGGGCGCGGGTGGGGCCGGGGGTAAAGGGGATCAGGACCTCCCGCCCGCGGCTATGACCGTGTCCGAGCCGAGCCCGGAGCAGGCCTTGGGGGGCGGGGTCACACTCAGCCCTCCCCATACACACACTCCCATTGGTCTGGCCAGGGGGCGGGGTCAACCCCCCTACACACACTCCCATTGGCCCTGCCTGGCCCGGGGCGGGGCTGCGAGTCTCCGTCACGTGTCCCGGGGGCGGGGCTCTCCGGGCAGAGCCGGTGCGGGTCGGGCGGGCAGCGGCTGTAGGGCCCGGCCCGGGCATCCCCGGCAGGAGCCTCCGCCATGGGCAGCTGCGTGGGGCGGGAGCGCCCGCCGGCCCCGGGCCCCCCCCGCAAGCGAGCAGGTGAGCGGGGACCCTGCGCTCGGGGAGTAACTCCCGTCACACCGCCCCGGGGCCCCCCCCGACCCCCCCCGGCTTCCTGCCCCCGGGACACCCCCCCCGGCTTCGCCTCCTCCAGCCCCGGGATCCCCCCCCCCCGGCTTCCCGGCCCCGGGACACCCCCCCCCGGCTTCGCCTCCTCCAGCCCCGGGGACACCCCCCCCGAGTTCCCGCCCCCGGGGCCCCCCCGGCTTCGCCTCCTCCAGCCCCCGGGGACAACCCCCCCCGGCTTCGCCTCCTCCAGCCCCCGGGGACAACCCCCCCCCCGGCTTCGCCTCCTCCAGCCCCCGGGGACAACCCCCCCCCCGGCTTCGCCTCCTCCAGCCCCCGGGGACAACCCCCCCCCCGGCTTCGCCTCCTCCAGCCCCCGGGGACAACCCCCCCCCCGGCTTCGCCTCCTCCAGCCCCCGGGGACAACCCCCCCCGGCTTCCCGCCCCCGGGACCCCCCCCGGCTTCGCCTCCTCCAGCCCCGGGGACACCCCCCCTCGAGTTCCCGCCCCCGGGGCCCCCCCGGCTTCGCCTCCTCCAGCCCCCGGGGACAACCCCCCCCGGCTTCGCCTCCTCCAGCCCCCGGGACACCCCCCCCGGCTTCCTGCCCCCGGGACACCCCCCCCCCCGGCTTCGCCTCCTCCAGCCCCCGGGACACCCCCCCCCCCGGCTTCGCCTCCTCCAGCCCCCGGGACACCCCCCCCCCGGCTTCGCCTCCTCCAGCCCCCGGGACACCCCCCCCCCGGCTTCGCCTCCTCCCGCCCCCGGGACAACCCCCCCCCCGGCTTCGCCTCCTCCCGCCCCCGGGACACCCCCCCCCCGGCTTCGCCTCCTCCAGCCCCCGGGACACCCCCCCCCGGCTTGGCTTCCCGCCCCCGGACACCCCCCCCCGGCTTGGCTTCCCGCCCCCGGGACACCCCCCCCCGGCTTGGCTTCCCCCCCCCGGGACACCCCCCCCGGCTTGGCTTCCCGCCCCCGGGACACCCCCCCCCCCGGCTTGGCTTCCCGCCCCCGGGACACCCCCCCCCCCGGCTTGGCTTCCCGCCCCCGGGACACCCCCCCCCGGCTTGGCTTCCCGCCCCCGGGACACCCCCCCCCCGGCTTGGCTTCCCGCCCCCGGGACACCCCCCCCCGGCTTGGCTTCCCGCCCCCGGGGCAACCCCCCCCCCGGCTTGGCTTCCCGCCCCCGGGACACCCCCCCCCCGGCTTGGCTTCCCGCCCCCGGGACACCCCCCCCCCCGGCTTGGCTTCCCGCCCCCGGGACACCCCCCCCGAGTTCCCGCCCCCGGGGCCCCCCCCGGCTTCGCCTCCTCCAGCCCCCGGGGACAACCCCCCCCCGGCTTCGCCTCCTCCAGCCCCCGGGACAACCCCCCCCCCGGCTTCGCCTCCTCCAGCCACCGGGGACAACCCCCCCCCCGGCTTGCGCCTCCTCCAGCCCCGGGGACAACCCCCCCCCCGGCTTCGCCTCCTCCAGCCCCCGGGGACAACCCCCCCCCCGGCTTCGCCTCCTCCAGCCCCCGGGGACAACCCCCCCCCCGGCTTCGCCACCTCCAGCCCCCGGGGACAACCCCCCCCCGGCTTCGCCTCCTCCAGCCCCCGGGGACAACCCCCCCCCCGGCTTCGCCTCCTCCAGCCCCCGGGGACAACCCCCCCCCCCGGCTTCGCCTCCTCCAGCCCCCGGGGACAACCCCCCCCCCCGGCTTCGCCTCCTCCAGCCCCCGGGGACAACCCCCCCCCCGGCTTCGCCTCCTCCAGCCCCCGGGGACAACCCCCCCCCCCCCGGCTTCGCCTCCTCCAGCCCCCGGGGACAACCCCCCCCCCGGCTTCGCCTCCTCCAGCCCCCGGGACAACCCCCCCCCCGGCTTCGCCTCCTCCAGCCCCCGGGGACAACCCCCCCCCCGGCTTCGCCTCCTCCAGCCCCCGGGGACAACCCCCCCCCGGCTTCGCCTCCTCCAGCCCCCGGGGACAACCCCCCCCCCGGCTTCCCAGCCCCGGGACACCCCCCCGGCTTCGCCTCCTCCAGCCCCGGGACACCCCGGCCTCCCGCCCCCGGGGCCCCCCCCGGCTTCGCCGCCTCCAGCCCCGGGGCCCCCCCCCCGGCTTCCCGCCCCCGGGACACCTCCCCCGGCTTCGCCTCCTCCAGCCCCGGGACACCCCGGCCTCCCGCCCCCGGGACACCCCCCCCCGGCTTCGCCGCCTCCCGCCCCCGGGACACCCCGGCTTCCCGCCCCCGGGGACACCCCCCCCGGCTTCGCCTCCTCCAGCCCCCGGGACAACCCCCCCCCCGGCTTCGCCTCCTCCAGCCCCCGGGGACAACCCCCCCCCCGGCTTCCCAGCCCCGGGACACCCCCCCGGCTTCGCCTCCTCCAGCCCCGGGACACCCCGGCCTCCCGCCCCCGGGGCCCCCCCCGGCTTCGCCGCCTCCAGCCCCGGGGCCCCCCCCCGGCTTCCCGCCCCCGGGACACCTCCCCCGGCTTCGCCTCCTCCAGCCCCGGGACACCCCGGCCTCCCGCCCCCGGGACACCCCCCCCCGGCTTCGCCGCCTCCCGCCCCCGGGACACCCCGGCTTCCCGCCCCCGGGGACACCCCCCCCGGCTTCGCCTCCTCCAGCCCCAGGGACACCCCCCCGGCTTCCCGCCCCCGGGGACACCCCCCCCCCGGCCTTCGCCTCCTCCAGCCCCGGGGACACCCCCCCCGGCTTCCCGCCCCCGGGGACACCCCCCCCCGGCTTCGCCTCCTCCAGCCCCGGGGACACCCCCCCCCCCGGCTTCCCGCCCCCGGGGACACCCCCCCCGGCTTCGCCTCCTCCAGCCCCGGGGACACCCCCCCCGGCTTCCCGCCCCCGGGTACCCCCCCGGCTTCGCCTCCTCCCGCCCCCGGGATCCCCCCTCCCCGGCTTCCCGCCCCCGGGATCCCCCCCCCCCCCCGGCTTCGCCTCCTCCAGCCCCGGGGACCCCCCCCCCCCGGCTTCGCCTCCTCCAGCCCCGGGATCCCCCCCCCCCGGCTTCGCCTCCTCCATCCCCGGGATCCCCCCCGGCTTCACGCCACCGGACACCCCCCCCCGGCTTCGCCTCCTCCACCCCGGGGCCCCCCCAGCTTCCGCCCCCGGGACACCCCCCCCGGCTTCGCCTCCTCCTGCCCCCGGGACACCCCCCCCGGCTTCGCCTCCTCCTGCCCCCGGGACACCCCCCCACCGGCTTCCTGCCCCCGGGACACCCCCCCCCCGGCTTCCTGCCCCCGGGACACCCCCCCCCGGCTTCGCGCTCCCCCTCCTGCCCCCCAGCCCCTGGGACCATCCCGGCTTCCAGTCCCTGGGCGGAGTCTCCCCTGCCGGCTGCTGCCCTTGCTCCCTGGGGCTCCCACTTTAGGGACTCTCCGTGCCTGCCGGGCACGGACCCAGGCTGGCCCAGCACCCTGCTCTGCCCGAGTCACCGCGGCGTGTCTGCCAGCCAAGGGGGACCCCAGTCCCCGCAGCTCGGCCGGGGGAAACCCGGCAGCCTAGCTGGGTGTTAAGCAGCTCCCACTTGTGGCTGGGCGCTCGGCTATCTGCCCTGTGTGACAGGGCCGTGTACAATCCGTGTAACACGTGTCAGACAGGCGTGTGCAGCCTGTATGGACCAGCGCTGGTGGAGTGACAGCACCTAGCACCTGTGCTGTGGCCCAGCCCTGCCCAGACGCTGCGTTCACTGCTCCAGCCAGGGACAAGTCAGGTGTGATGCTACCTGTCACTTCTGGGGGGCCCAGGTGCTTCTCCCATAGAGCTGCTAGTGCCACGGCCTAGCCCCGTGTCAGGGATCTGTGCTGGTGGAGGGCAGATGTTCCGCTTTAGCGAGTGGCCGGCCTTAAAGAGACAAAAGCTGGGGAAGTCTGAGACAGCCAGAGCTTTGCCTAGCTCCCACAGTGCGTTGGGACCAGCCTGGATCCTGCCCTGCCTGGGGCTGGCCTCATACATCACAGCGGACTGGTTATGCGTTGCCCCCTCTTTGATTCAGGAGCCTCTTATATCCTCGCTGCCCCTGGAGCAGGATGCAGGCCAGGTGTGTAAAGAGAAATGCCCCCCGGGGGGTGGGCTTGCACTGTGCCATAATTCACGTGAAGCCTCACGCGTTGGCTGCTACTGGAGACAAAGCGAGGACTCGGGTGGGCCACTGTCCTGCTGGCAGGATCCTCCTGATCTGTTCTGCTTTGGTATTTCCTGAAAACGACGCAGCAGATTCTGTCCCGGTTCTTTATCCACCTGCAGGAAAAGGGGCCACTTCTGCCAGTGCTTCAGGTGCCTTAAAACTTTGTTTGGGGGCTATTCCAAGCCCCCTTCTCCGGGAGCTGCCGGAGAGCGAGCAGCTGGAGTTGTGTATTGGAAGCATTCTCAGAGGAGTTCCTGTTGACATGTTGTTGGGATTGTGCAAGTGCAAACCTTGTGGACTTGACTGAGTCAGCTAGCAACAAACCCAAATACCCACCCAAGTCTGATTATCTACCGCCCTTCCCCAGGAAAGGCCCCACAGAGCACAGCCCTGCACGTGGGCTGTCCCTGCTGGGGCCCTGTCAGATTTTGGGCTAAGCAGGGCTGTTCTTGGTCAACATTTGGATGGGAGAACTGCAGGGAAGCCAAGTGTTGGGAGAAGGGGTGTTGTGCTAGTGATTCAGTGGAAGAGACTCTGGCTGCTCATGAGCCTTAAAGATCCCCTAGGACTCTTCTGGGAAGTGTTGTTTTGTGAACCTCAGTTTGCTGGCTGACTTCTGACCGGAGAAGGGCTTTGTCTCTACATTCTCCTGCAGTTTCAGCTGGCTGTGGTGTGCGTTGCTCTGTTTCCTGAGCTCTTGTACCATCGCTGTTACACAGCTGCCATGCTGCACCTCAGAGGTGGATGCATATCAGTGGTGGGTGAAGTGATCCTTGCCTGTCCCTCCCTCCCTCGCAGAGGTGTTGTGATGTTTAATTAGTGATGTACCTGGGGACTGTGGGAGGGCTGTGATTGCACTGTGTGACCGCAGATTACACCCTCCCGCCCGTGATAAGCAGCTCCAAGCATTCCATGCACCAGCCACACCAGGAGTGGAGGCAGGGTGGCTGTGGGGCTGACTCACGCTCCCTTCCTGTCACGCACTGGTGATAACTACTCTGTTTGTGGGAAGCAGGAAAGGAGAAAAGACAGCGGGGTCACTGGGTGGGGAACAGGGGCTGAGTGACACCTTCCCAGGGAGGAGAATCCCAGTGTGGCTCCAGGACCTGAGCACAGACAGGCTTGGAGCCAGAGGGCAGAATGCCAGCAGCCAGGGCCCCAGACCCAACCAGCGTATCCTTGTGAGCGCTGGCACGGCTGAGGTGGGGAGTGGGGGAAACGCACTGCCAGAGTTGGCTATTGGACACCAGGCAGCCCAGCAGGTTCCAGTGCCCAGGCACCGAGCAGCCCTGCTCTAGCATTGGCAAAACTAACTGCTGCTGGGTGCTCCCTGGGACATTAGGCTGCAGCCTGCCCAAGCCGGCGCTGGGCCTGCCAGGCGCTTGGTGCCAGCGTCCAGGCTCCGGTGGGTGGGGAAGAGGCCTCATGGTGAGGGGTGCTGCTGCTCACAGCTGGATGGGAACATGGACCTGCCGCTGCTAAAGCAGCGTCACTTACCCAGGGCCTGCTTCTCCCAGCCTCTGAGCCGTGCCCAGTGCGACTGTGCCAAGGTGGCTGCAGGACTGTCAGGGTGATTGGTGCCTGGGCTCTCCTGGCTTAGATCTGTCCTCACTGCCTTTCCCCCTAGCTTGTGGCAGGTGTGAGCTCTGCCACCCTGTGAGCTCGTTGCCTGGTGCCAGCGGTACAGGAAGATTGGGCGTGGGCCTCTGTGCGGCGCTCAGGCATGCGGAGCAGAGCCGCCACTCTAATAACGCAGCGTCTGGCCCCGCTGCAGGAACAGCGCCCCGTGCACAGCTCCCTCCACCTCCTTTCCCCGGGGTCACGACTCCCACTGTGGCAGCTGCAAATACCCTAATTAGCCCCTCTGCAGAGCCCTGGCCCTGCGACTCCTCACAAGCATGCAGGCATTAATTAGCCAGGGGTCCCAGCTCTGCGTGGCCGTGCAAGGTGCTTCACAAACAGCTCCTTGCTGCCGAGCTCCCAAGCTGGGGGCTGGGGGCCCCGTGCTCCCATCAAAGCCATGGGGAGATCAGGGGGCCTCGCCTTGGCCCCCCAGTCTGAGAGTCTAGCCCTTGTCCCAGGTGTGGCTGCACTGCCCTCTTGTTGCACCCCCGGCCCAAGTCGATTTTCAAACTCCTGAACTTAGCCATGGGCTGAGGAGTGGGAGCTGGGCTCCTGCCTGGCCCCACGGGAGCTCGCCCACCCTCTGCCATGTGCATGGTCCCCCCAAGGGCGGCGCTGGGGGAGCGGAGCCTGGAGGAGGCCTTCGCTCTTGTGGCCGGACTGACACCTCGCCTCCTCCTGCCATTCGGGGCATGGGCAGCGACTGGCCTGGGGTCTGAGTTGGGGGTGCTGGGGATCTGAGGGTGGACCAGCAGCTTCTCTGTGAAACCAGGTCTGCATTCCTGTGGGCCCCAGCTGTGAGCACCAGCGGGCCTTGGCTGGGTCACCTTCTGCTGTCCCCAGCCATCAGCTCCCCACCAGGCGTGCTGACCTGCTTAGGTTTTCCTGCAGAACGTCTGCCCTGCAGCACTCCTCATGCTTTCCCACCCAAGGGCTCAGACAGGGCAGCAGGGAAGTCTCCCCAGGGGATCCTGTGAACTAGGTGCTGTGAAGCTGGGAGCACAGAGGGCCTCGGGAAAGTCACTCGCTGCGTGTGGGGTACAGGTCGGCCCTAGTAGCTGGGACAGCACCTGACTGCGTGCATGGGAGACAGGGCTGGCCTCTTGCCCCGGTGCTCTCGCTGCATGGCAGGAGCCCCAGGACTGCAGCTAACTGGTGTGGGATGGAGCAGGTTTGAGGAAGGTGCAGCCCACGGAGACGCGTGAAGCCAGGCTGGCAGTCGGGGTAGAGCATTGCATGCTGGGATCTGTTCATCGGGGGTCACGCTGTAGGGTTCGTGGGCCTCCTCCCCAGGCCGTTGCACTGAGGTCAGAGCGTGCTACTCCCAGCCCAGAGGAGGGGGACAGGCAGCCAAACATGCTCCCCCGGAGCAGTCCCCCCCTCCCCCAGCCCTGGCATGCCATGTCTTTCCAACACAGGCCTGGTGACCTGGCATTTCAGGCTGGGCCCTTTCTTCCCTCTGGGCTTCCCTGTCCCTCTTGCCCCACATCTGTGCATGGCACTCACGTCCTGCAGGATTTACCCCAGATCCCTGTAACGACTATCCCAGCTGCCAACATTAGCCAGGTGTGATGGAGTAGGGACTGTCTGTGTGGGGAGTGGGAGAGCAGGGGAGGACTTTAGGGGATGGACGATGCCAGAGCCTGTAACCTGAGCTAGGTAAGGGAGGGGAAAGGTCAACACCTTTGCCCGGGAAGGGGACAAAGGAAGGGAGTGGCAGGAGGGAAGCAGTTTGAGTTTGGGCTTGGGGCTGTGTGGGTGGAATTCAGGGTAACCTAGCTAGGATCCAAGCACCCTGAAAGCCCAGAAGGACTCGGTGGAGGGGTCCTGACTGTGCCTGCAAGCTCTGCTGTAACCTGTGTTCCTGTTGTCCAATAAACCTTCTGTTTTACTGGCTGGCCGAGAGTCACTGTGGGTCCCAGAAAGAGGGGTGCAGGGCTGGACTCCCCCACACTCCGTGACAACCAGGTACCTGCTGTACCCGTTTGGGGCTTCCTGCCTGAGTTACCTCCTGTGTCAGTGAGTTCCACAGGCTGCTGAGCTCACATGCCCTAGCCCCATCAGCTCTGTGCAGCGGCTTTCAGGCAAGCGTCTCCCTTGAAGCTGCAGGGGCGGCGGGAGCCAGCGTTGCATTTCCCTAGCTCTTGTGAGACTTGCTAGGGGCTCTTCAGCAATGGTTCATGCTCCCAAGGGCTGCACCATGTCGCTGTGCCCGACTCAGGGGAGAGCGTGCTGCCCGCCCTAGCGTGGTGCTGGAGCACTGGGGGTGGTGCTGACCTAGAGGGGCCATGCCCAGCGCTGCCCTGTGCAAAGCCATAGACACCACTGCTGCATGGGCCAGGGAACCAGCAGGGGGCAGCGTGCCCTGCAGCCCCTCCCCGCAGCGCTGGTGTGTGCCAGGGGGCGGTGTGTGGGGGGTTCCCAGCATCACTTCCTGCTGGGGTACCAGGGTACCAGCCCCGTACCAGGGTGCCAGCCCAGGCCCAGTGCCGAAGGGTTGAATCCCCTCCCTGCATGATGGGGATAGGGGCATGTTGGCCCTGACCCACAGCCTCTGCCCCCCACGTGCCCTGCAGCAGCCCAGCCCCCCAGCCTGCCCTTGCTGTCTCTGCCGGGCTAGCCAGAGGGCCACTGGGATGTGACAGCTACACGCTGACCGCAGCCCCCTGGGATTGCCTCTACAGCCGGTGCATGGGGCCAGCCTGGGCCAAGCCCTGCCCTAGAGCTCCCCATGTGCTGCCCTAGCTGGTGAGGGGTCAGGCCAGGGGACATGTGCGGGCGCTGGGTCTCTGCGGAGCCGCTCTCGTTCCAGGGGCCAGGGATTGGCTGCGCTTTCGGCCGTCCCTGGTGCTGTGGGGAGCGACGTCGCTGGTTGGGGATCCGGGCCAGCTAGGAGAGGTGGGGAACAGGGTGGCCTTGGGCGACGGGGGCGAAGGGCAAGCTGCCAGCACCCTGGATCCTGTTGGCCTGGCCCCAAGTGCAAGGAGTGGCCCAACCTGTCTTGGTTTTCCTGCGGGAGGCCCTGGGAGCTGGCGGGGGCGGGGGCTGCCTGGGCCAGGAATAGAGCAGCACAAGGCGATTAGAGATAGCGATAAGTAGAACAGGCTTCACTCCTGCGTCCCTGCCTACCTGGGCCTAGCTCCCTGCGGGGCCTGCGCCGGGCACGGTGCGCTCTTGCCATGTCTCTGACCGACCTCCCACGCCGGCCTGGCCTGGGCCCCTACTCGCTGTCAGCTTCTGGCTGTCCCCTTGTGAGGGGAGCAGAGAGGGAGTGACGGCCGGCTGGGGCCATAGGGCTCCACACAGACCAAGCCCTGAGTGCTGCGGGGAGCGGCCCTGGCCAGCCTCAGGGGTGGCAGCGCCTGAGACATCACTATTGCTCTGCCCTGCAGGAGTCGAGCGCACATCAGAAATGCACCTGCTTCTGGGGCGCGAGAGAGCTGCGAGTGGCACACACCCTGGCTCTGATGCCCAGGCCGGGCAGGCCTTGAAGGCCTTCACCAACAGTCTCTGGCCCCATCACCCTAATCCGTGGGGCAGCTACTGTGTCTGGGAAGAAGGAGCTGGGTTGGCCCTGCCAGGGCTGGAGCTGAACTCACTGGCCCCGTGGGCACCGCCCCACACCGGAGGGAACTGTGGTGTCTGCAGGCACTCCCCTGGGTGCTGAGCGGCTCAGGGGGTGCGGAGAGATGTGGGTGCTGTTGGCCCCATGCACGGCTCCCTCATAGCGGGACCTGCGGCTCGGTGCTGGGCCTTGAAACTGAATTGGATCCGAGCTCGGCCCTCACTACAGCCAGGGGCGTCTGGGGCCACCTAGGCTGCGCCCAGAGGGGTGAGGGCAGCCCAGGCTGTGATGGCCAGGGGCCCTGGCACCCTGCACTCAAGGGATGGGTCCTGGGGGCCCTTTCTCTGCAGAGGAGCAGAGCCTTGCGGCGAGGGGGCCCCAACCCTGGCCATGCCAGAGGGCGGGCCAGGGGCTGTGTCCTCGCAGTGTCTCTAGTGTGTTTGTGGTGCTTGGGTCCTGCCTTCCCGGCCCTGCCCAGAGGGGTCCCGGAGCTGCCTGGGCTATGCTCTTGGCCTGACACTGGGCTTGTGGCTCCACTCCTTTTGGCAGTGGGGTGTCCTGTGTCCCAGGCCGTGCTGGCCCATGGCAGCACTGCAGCGAGCAGGGCCCACGTCGGGGCTCAGAACTGGTCTGGTCTCAGGGCAGTGCTTTAATTCAGACTGGAGGGGTGGGAGCAGGGCCCCCCAGTAGCTTCCAGGGGCCCTTCTCTGTGCGAACTGGCGCCAACTGCCGGTGCGTGGGGCTGGGGACAGGCTCAGCTGTCTTCTTCAGGATCGTGTGCACCCTGGGGCCCTCGGGGAGGGGTGGGGGCTGCACTGGAGGAAGTTAGCACAAGCGTTGGGGCTGGCCCAGGTCTCTTTCACTGCCCACACAGCTGCTCCGAGGGCATCGTGCACAGCGTTCCCTGGCGAGCAGGGCCTGACGTGCTCCCAGCTGCTGCCGGTGTCTGGAGGGCAGGGGCTGGTACAGGCTGGTCCTGTGGGCGAGCTGTGTTCAATGCACCGGAGCACAGGGGAGTGGATGAGTCCCGGCTGCAGCTGCTCTCCCAGTCTTTCGTCCTTCAGAGTCCCCCGCAGCCCTGATGCAGCTGGCTCGGCCTGGCCCAGGGCAGCTGTGATCTCTGCCCTTGTCCTGTGTCACACAGCGCTGCCTCACTCCGTCTCAGGGGCGCCTGGCCTCTGGCTCGGGCTGCAGAGCATGGGGGGCTGGGGACTCCTGCCCTCAGCACCCCGCTCCCTGGGCTACAGCCCCCTGATAGGTGCCCCCTGCACTCCCTGCCTGGGCGCTATCCCCTTCTTGCAGAGTGGGTTTGAACGTCTAGCACACAGAGCAGCATGTCCAGGGCATTGCTCTGCTTAGCACAGATTGCTGGCACACACTGGCTTACCCAGCTGTGCCCATGGTCCCTGGAGGAGCTCAGCTGTCTAGTGTACCCTGTACACACACCCAGGAGCAGCCTTTCTCCATGTGCCCTGCGGCCCCTGAATGCAGAGCAAGAGGAGCCCAGTGGGGCAGCACCTGCCTCCCTCAGCCAGGAAAGCTGGGGGTGGGTTCTTGCTGCGGGAGACAGGGCTGGCACTGGCGGGCATGGGGCTGCGGAGCTCCCTGCCGGGCTCCCAGCAGGTCCGCCTGGCCAGGCAGCAGGGAGAGGGCTGGGTATGTGCCCTGATCCCTGTGCCCGAGGCTGCTGCCTGGGCTCAAAGTCACAAGACCAACCAACGAACTGGCTGCTGACACACAGGCTGCACCTGCATGGCTTGTTGCCTGGCTTTCGGGCCCCCGCTGTGGGTCTCCCTTGTGCCGGCCTGGTGGCAGTCCTCTTGTGATGGTGCCTGGGCCAGCAGCCAGTCCCTTTCTAACCCGCGGGTGAGTTACGCCACCCACCTTGTACCAGGGGGCACCGTGCCTCTTCTACAGATGGGGAAACTGAGCCATGGGCAGCGACTTGCCCAAGGTCACACATGGCAGGCAGGAAGAGAACCCAAGAGTCCAGGCAGCCCCGTACATTAGTCCCAGTGCATCCTTTCTTGTCTGTTCCTCCCCGGCCCCCAGGCGTGGCTCAGCCCTGTAATCCCCCTGCTCTGACTCTGGCTAATTCCCTGAGCTATAAATACTGCCCTTGCCAGGGGGCCCCTCAGTCCCTGCGGCTGCCTGACAGGGTGGGATTAGAGCAGCCGACTGGCAGGGGCACGGGGCGCCTGGTTCCCAGCCAGGCCTCTCCTGATGGTGGGAGCTGCATCTGTTCCCATTAGCGGGGGAGAGCCAGGGAGGGGGCTGGTTTGTGTACTGCAGCTGTGCCCTGCAAGGGGGCTGGGCAGGGTCCCTGGGACCTGAGGAATGCTGCCCCTCACTCCTGACAGCCCAGCCCCAGAACACTCAGTGTCTACCCCCCGAAGCTCCTCCCGCCCTTTCCTTGCCCCAGCATGCCTCGTGCCTCAATGTCCCCCATTCTGCTTGTGGGACAGTGTGCCCAGGGACCCCCAGCTAGTGCAGGTGGCCTCAGCCCAGCGACTGCCCCTCAGCTGGGAACCGAGTGAGGCTGTGGCTCCGGGGACAGGGCTAGGGCTGGGCCTGGCCTGCCCTGTGGGCACTGCCTGGTACCTGTGGGGTCAGTCCTGCGTGGGGGAGGGGAGCGAGTGTGGATTCAGACTGTGACAGGGGCAGGGGTCTGCAGATAGGTGCGGGCCTGGCTGTGATGGGGGCAGGGGCCCTGGGGGGGGGCAGGGTCTGCAAGCGGGTGTGGGCCCAGCTGTGATGGCGGCAGGGGCACTGGGGGGGGGGCAGGGTCTGCAAGCGGGTGCGGGCCCAGATGTGATGGGGACAGGGGCACTGGGGGGGCAGGGTCTGCAAGCGGGTGCGGGCCCAGATGTGATGGGGACAGGGGCACTGGGGGGGGCAGGGTCTGCAAGCGGGTGCGGGCCCAGATGTGATGGGGGCAGGGGCACTGGGGGGGGTAGGGTCTGCAAGCAGGTGCGGGCCCAGATGTGATGGGGGCAGGGGCACTGGGGGGGTAGGGTCTGCAAGCGGGTGCGGGCCCAGATGTGATGGGGGCAGGGGCACTGGGGGAGGGCAGGGTCTGCAAGCAGGTGCGAGCCCAGATGTGATGGGGGCAGGGGCACTGGGGGGGGCAGGGTCTGCAAGCGGGTGCGGGCCCAGATGTGATGGGGGCAGGGGCACTGGGGGGGTAGGGTCTGCAAGCGGGTGCGGGCCCAGATGTGATGGGGGCAGGGGCACTGGGGGGGGTAGGGTCTGCAGGCGGGTGCGGGCCCAGATGTGATGGGGGCAGGGGCACTGGGGGCGGGGGGTAGGGTCTGCAGGCGGGTGCTGGCCCAGCTGTGATGGCGGCAGGGGCAGTGGGGGTGGGGGAAGGGTCTTGGGGCAGGTGCTGGCTCGGGGCCCCTGCTGAGCTCTCTGCCCTTCCCCCCCCAGGCCGCAATGAGCCCCTGCGGAAGGAGCGGCCCAAATGGAAGAGCGACTACCCCATGACGGACGGGCAGCTGCGCAGCAAACGGGACGAGTTTCTGGGACACGGCACCTGCCTTCGAGGGCCGCAAGGAGATCTGGGATGCCCTGAAGGCGGCTGCCTACGCTGTGGAGGCCAACGACCACGGGCTGGCCCAGGCCATCCTGGATGGCCGCCAGTATCACCCTGCCCCACGGTAGGCAGGATGGGGATGTGGGGGCAGGAACCTGGGGCCAGCGGGTGGGAGGGGGACTGCTGTGGACACATCAGGCAGGATGGGGACCTGGGAGAGGATGTGGGAGGAGGACAGAGACCTTTTGGGCCAGCAGGGTAGGAGGGGAACATGGGCAGGGACTTGGGGCCGGCGGGGGACATGTTGGCCAGGGGGTGACCCAGGAGTGGGCCCTGCACTGGAGGAGCCGCTGGAACCCACTGACGGGTGACTGAGATGGGCTGTACCCCCAGGGTGAAGCCTGGAAGCTGTTGGAACCGCTCTGCCCCCAAACCATTCAGCTGGACTGGCCCGCTCAGACTCCTGCTGATGACACACAGCCAGCCCCTCTGGGCCTTGTTATAAAAAAACTATTCCTCTCTCCTAGAGCTGGAAGGGCCCTCAAAAGGTCATTGAGTCCAGCCCCTGCCTTCACTAGCAGGACCAAGTACTGATTTTGCCCCAGATCCCTAGGTGGCCCCCTCAGGGATTGAACTCGCAGCCCTGGGTTTAGCAGGCCAGTGCTCAGACCACTGAGCTATCCCTCCCCCTGTTGTTACCCAACACAACAGTAGGTGGCGCCACACACCCAGCTGAGTCACCTGAGTGCTTTACCTAGGCCAGGTATTGAGGCACCAGCCAATGTCCCAGCTCCTGAGCCTGGCACCCCTGCTGGAGCATAAACCCAGAATGATACCGGCCTGCGCCGCTCAGGGATGTGTACAGTTAATTAGCCTGCTGCCCCTCGCTGTGGGGAAGATACACACCAGCCTTTGTTACAGAGCTGAGATTCCCTAACGCTTCACTCAAAGACACACAGGTTAAGATAAAACATGAAGCAGGTTTATTAACTACCAAAAGATCGATTTTAAGTGAGTATAAATGACAGCAAACAGATCAAAGTAGATTACCCAGCAAATAACCAAAACGCAATCTCAGCCTAATATACGAGATGGGATTTGACTCAAACAGCGTCTCACCCTGTTAGCTAGTACAAGCAGTTTGTCGGTGTTCTGTACCTGGGCAGGAATCAGCTCTTCCAACCTGGGCATAGTTCACTCTTTGGTCCTCAGGTGTTGAGTTGTAGAGGGAGTGAAGCCCCTTGCTGGTGTCACTTTCCCCGTTTAGTTTTTCCACAGGGTGGGATCCCTTTGATCCAAGCCAGGTGCTCAGCTCAGTTTGTGGGAAAATACAGGTTCCAAACTGGAGTTCAGTATCATGTGGTCTGGTCACATGCCCTTGCGTGCATCCCCCAGTCACAGCCACCATTATCCACAGGCTGTCTGAAGGGTCCCCAGGTGAGGACGAGCCTTTTCCAGGGCCCATAGTTTCTGTTGATGGGCCATTAGCACATGCTGTACCTGAAAGGCTAGTTGTGGGTATTACCCAGAGCAAGCGCATTTGAAATACAGCTACATGGTCAGTAGTCATAGCTCCAGAGAGACAAATGATACAAGCCTACAAATAGGAGAATCATATTCAGCAAATCATCACTTTTCCGTTGACACCCCACATGACACAGTTTGTACAAGGTGCATCATAATTATGTCATAATCATACCATTAGGATGAATATGGGGCAGTGTCCCACCGGTCATCACTGGACCCACACCATCCACCCACAGGGGCTCCCTGTGCCCCAGCTCTGCTCTGGGGGTGCTGGGGGCAAAGGCTCCCAATCCCACTCTGCCCACCCAGGATCGGGATCTCCCTCAGCTCAGCTCCAGGCACGTGGGCAACTCACGTGGCTCAGGTTGGTGGCTTCTCCCAGACTCAGATATAGAGCCTCAGAGCTGTGCAGCTCAGGAGGTCCTGGCTGTGTCGAGTCCCGGAGCCCCAGCTCCCCCAGCCAGCTCTTAGATCCCAAAGGAGAATCCGTCTGACCCCTGGCACCCAGGCACTGAGCCATGGTGGCTGAGAGGCCGCACTCCCCCGGCGCACGGGCTGGGGATCTGCAGAGGGAGGGAAATGCGGGTAAGGGGCTTCAGGAGATGGATTTTGAGTGTTATGGGCTGGAATACCATCGGGCTGCAGATTGGAATTGAGGGGCACCATCAGAGCTATTTTGGGGGCAAGGGGACCCCAGGACTGGGCTAGCCAGGGCTGTGGGTTGGGATTGAGGGGCACTGGTAGGGCAGAGCGAGGGGGCAGGACTGGGCTGGTGGGGGCCGTGGATTGGGATTGAGGGGCACCAGCAGAGGGGTCTGTGCTGTTGATGGCTCCTGCCTGTGCTGTAGCTGTCTCCAGCTCATTCCTCTCATCCTTCGCTGGCATCTCCGGCTCCCCCGCAGGGTCCCTGACCGAGTGCTACGACGAGCTTGGGGAACCGCTACCAGCTGCCCGTGTACTGCCTGGTGCCACCTGCCAACCTCATCCTGGAGCGGGGTGGCGACGAGAGCATGGAGCCCCCGGAGAGCCGCACCCAGCGCCCGGCGTGAGTTCCCGCTCAAGGTGCTGCTCTCCACCGGCAAGGACCTGCGGCTGAGCGCCAGCATGGCCGACACCGTGGGGCAGCTGAAGAAGCAGCTGCAGGCGCAGGAGGGCATCGAGCCGGGCTGGCAGCGCTGGTTCTTCTCCGGCAAGCTGCTGACGGGACCGCACGCGGCTGCACGAAGCCAAGATCCAGAAGGACTTTGTCATCCAGGTGATTGTGAACCAGCCGCTGGTGCCCAGGAACTGAGCCGGGCCGTCTGACGGGCGCAGGGGCTGCTGGGCCCCACGGAAACCCAGCAGGGGCCCTCTGGGCTGGAAACTCAGTTTGCCAGCTCAGAGGCGACAGCCCGCACTCGCCCGCCGGGCACGGCTGGGCACACAGCCCCGGGCAGAGCTGCACCCACGGAGCTTGCGCTCGCCTCTGCTCTGCGTCGATCCTCCCCGCCCCTTTGTGCTGCAGCTGCGGGGTGGGGGCTCACTGGCATCAGAACACAGCAGCCCCCTCAAAGCCCTGTCCCTGGAGGAGGTGTACCCAGCAGTCTCGGGAAGGGCTGTGGGATGGGTGGAGCCTCTCTCACCCCATCGGCACTTGGACACTCTCATAAAATGGTTTTGGGATTTGAGACCAAATCTCTTCCTGCAGGAGCCGCATTCCCAGGGCGCCGGGACCCTGCTGCGCCCAGGGCGCCTGGCACCTCGGGCTGCCCTCCCAAGCCCAGCTTCTGGGGCGAGCCAGCCTGGACACTTGGCCCTGCTGCATGTCACCTGGCACCCTCCCAGGCAGGCCAGGCGCTGGGTGGGGCCAGGCAGGGGACAGCTCTCCCGGTTGTCTATGGGTCTGCGTATTTATCAATAAATCCTTTTTAGCTTTTCCCGCCCCGCTGCCCTCCAGCACCTGCTTTCACGTCGGCTGGGGCACAGGGCACGGGCTGGCCAGGCTGCATGGCACACACAGCTGCCCCGTCCAAGCCCAGCCCTGGCCCCTGCGGGATAGGGTAACGGCCTCACCCTACCCCCCCCACCCCTCATAGCTCAGAGCCACCCACCCCACTGCTTCTCCCATGTCATCAAAGGGGGAAACAGAGGCACAGAGCCAGCGACTCCCCGGTCACTAGAGCAGAACTGAGAATTGAGCCCAGGCGTCCTGGTGCCCAACCACTGCTGTAACCACTAGACACCCCAGCCCCTTTCATCCCCAGTGCATGTCCCCCTCTCAAGCCCAGCCCAACCCATCCAGCCCGGACCCCCAGCCCAGCCCCCCACGAGGGGGGCACGCATTGGGCTTGGCTCAGCTCTGCCCCCTGGCTGGGAGGGGCCTGTGCTAGCAGCGCCCCCTTGTGGGCTTGACTTGGCTGATGTCCACCTGCCGGACCTGGACTCTGGACAGTGCTGGGACCCGGCAGGCGGCTTCTCCTGGCAAGGCAGGCTTGGCCCGTTCTCTGCGGTGCCAGTGGCTGTGATGCGCCCGCCTTGGGGCGACTTCAGGTCCCCCTGCGGGGACCTCTGGTGGAAAGGCCAAGGTCAGCACCGGGAGCATTCTCGGCAGCCTGGAATGCCCCCGGGCTCCGGCCGTGGCCCTGGGGCAGGGGCAGCTGGCGTCCCCCACCCCTCGGGAGGCCAACCCCCATGACACAGCCCATGAAACAGCTGGGCCAAAGCAGTGGGTGGAGAGCCCCCCACATGTTTCACCAGCCCCCAGTGTGTGCGAAGCGGAACCTGTCGGCCCCTAGCGACTCGCACTGACCCCGGGTATTGCTTCCGGCAACACTGGTCAGATCCCTGCCCCCAGGCTGCCCTGCACCCCAGGCCTCCCTGCCCCCAGGCTCCCCTGCCCCCCAAGTGTCCCCTGCCCCCACCGGCTCCCCCGTCCTGTCCCCCAGCCCTGCCCCCAGGCTCTCCCACCTCCCAGCCCCCTGCCCTGTCCCCAGGCTCTCATGGCCCCCAGCTCCCCCCATCCCCCACTGCCCTTGACCCCGGCAGCCGCTGGCTGACCAATGAAGGAAGTGCTGCAGCGAGGGCTGAGCGTGGTGCTCAGAGCCAGGAATAGCTCCCGTGCCCCCCGCGGCCTGGCTCAGCACAAACTATTCCCACCATTCCTGGCTGGCGGGGGGCACCGTCCGAGCAGCACATCCCGGGGCTGGGCTCTGAGCTGTGCAGAGCCAGCAGCTCCTGAGATCATCCCTCAAACCAGCCAAAAGCATCACCTGCCACCCAGGCCGGCCAAGGGGATCAGAGACGCTGCCCCGTTCTCACGTGGGGCACCAGGGCACCATGGAGCTGGCCCCTGTCACACAGAATAACCCCAGGTTTGGGGGGCTCTGGCTGGGGGGAGTGACGTGAGGTTCAGATGTGGGAACAGAACAAGGCCCCCCCTGCCCAGACTGCTGGGCGTTCCCGGCACAGGTTGCTAGGGCAGCCTGGCCAGCAAGGGCCGTGCTCTTCCCAGATGGGGGGAGGTGCCAAGGCCCTCACCCCACAGAGCCCCCAGTGTGCCCCAGGCTGCCCGGAGCAGGGCAGCCCCCAGCCCCTCTGCGTGCCCAAGCGGGGGGGGGGGGGCGCTCGGCACCAGGGCCAGGCCCTAGGCTCGTTAAGCCATGCCAGGCACTGGGTGAAGGTGACCCCATGGCAGCGAGACTGAGAATGCAGCCGGGTGAGCTCATGACAAAGGCTCCCGGGTCACGTGGGCTGGGCATCTCGGTTCCCGTGGGCCCTGGGGCGGAGGAGCAGCCCTGCATAAAGCGCCGGCGCTGGTGGAGCCCCCCACAGCAGCATGAGCTCGGACGGGGCCCAGGCGGCTCCGTGGCACAGCCAGCAGCCCTGCCCGGGAGAGGAGCCGCTGGGCGCACACCCAGGGCGTGAGGGGGGCATGGAGGAGGCACCCATGGAGCAGGGCGTGAAGTGGGCTACGGAGCTGATTGACCAGAAGCTGGAGGAGCAGGAGGTGAGACCCTGGGTGAGCGAGCTGGAGGGCAAAGGGGGCCAGGAGCTCCTGGAGCGGGGCGGGGATGGGGGGGTGACGGGGAGCTCCTGGAGCAGGGAGGGGATGGGGGGGTGACTGGAGCAGGGCAGGGCTGGGGGTGACGGAGAGCTCCCAGAGCGAGGCGGGGCTGGGGGGGTGCCTGGAGCAGGGCGGGGATGGGGGGGTGACAGGGAGCTCCTGGGGCGGGGATGGGGGGTGATGGGGGGTGCCTGGAGTGAGGCGGGGCTTGGGGTGACAGGGAGCTCCCAGAGCAGGGCGGGGCTGGGGGGGTGACGGGGGTGCCTGGAGCGGGCTAGGCTGGGGAATGATGGGGAGCTCCTGGAGCGGGTGGAGATGGGGGGGTGATAGGGGTGCCTGGGGCGGGGATGGGGTGATGAGAGCTCCTGGGGCGGGGATGGGGGTTGACGGGGGTGCCTGGAGCGGGGCTGGGCTGGGGAATGATGGGGAGCTCCTGGAGCGGGGCGGGGATGGGGGGGTGATAGGGGTGCCTGGAGCAGGGCGGGGATGGGGGTGACGGGAGCTCCTGGGGCGGGGATGGGGGTTGATAGGAGCTCCCGGAGCGGGGTGGGCTGGGAGGGTGACGGGGGGGTGCCTGGAGTGGGGCTGGGGGTGACGGGGAGCTCCTGGAGTGGGGCGGGGCTGAAGGTGGCAGGGGGGGTCCTGGGGCGGGGATGGGGGTTGACGGGAGCTCCCGGAGCGGGGTGGGGCTGGGGGTGGCAGGGGGCTCCTGGGGCGGGGCTGGGGGTGACGGGGAGCTCCCGGAGCAGGGCAGGGCTGGGGATGACGGGGGTGCCTGGAGTGGGGCTGGGCTCCAGGGGCCAGGCCTGGGAGCTCTCCGCAGGGCTGCATTACCATTGATCTCCTACACCTGAACCTGTGCCCATCACCATGGGCTCAGGGCGCCTCGGTTCGGTAACCCCCCAGACTCACCGACCTGGGGAAACACATGCCTCAGTCTGCGCTGGCCCCATGCCTGGGCCACTGCTCGGCGGGCAGCCCGTGTCAGGGAGTGTGCCAAGCGCTGGGCAGGGAGGTCGTAAGGGCCTGCCCTAGGTAGGGCGATTGGACACTCTTGAAAGGGGCGGGTGTGGGGCACAGGGCACCAGCATGGGGTGTGGGCTGCAGCGCGTGGGGAGTCAGCCCCATGGCAAGTGCAGGTATGGGGTCGTCCCTGCTCGGGTGGGCCCCAGGCCTGGGGGATCCCGGGAGGAGCCCTCGGGGAGATGAGCCTTTGGGGCTGGCCCCAGGCAGTGAGCAGACCCAGATCAATGGGGCATGTCCGTCAGGGCCCATGGGGACGCCAGCACCACCTCCTGGTCTGTTTTGGGGGCCAGGGCTGGAAGCACCCAGAGATTAAGCTGTTGTGCTTGGCAACTCGGGCTAAACCCCTTGCATCTGCAGTGCCCATGTGGGTACTGGGGCTGTGGCAGGAGGGGGCCTGGGCCGAATGCCAAGGGAGGCAGGGGACGGACTCCTGAGGGGGCAGGGGGTGCGGGGCAGGCCGGGGCCTGGCCCTCACCCTGCTGGCTTCTCTGCTTGGCTTCACAGCGGCTCAAGAGCCAGGCCCCCAAGATGCCGCCAGCGGTGGCGAGAATGGACACGCCAGAGCTGGAGGACGAGAAGCGCCGCGGCCCCGTTCACTGGGGCATCGAGGGGCTCAAGGTACGCGGGACTGGCCTGGCCTGCTGGGGGCATCACAGCCAGACCCCCCCGGCGCAGCGAGCCCAGCAGCCCCCCCCACACACACACTGGCACAGCGAGCCTGGCAGCCCCCCCCCCCCACACACACACTGGCACAGCGAGCCTAGCAGCCCCCCCACACCCACACCCACACCCACTGGCACAGCGAGCCCAGCAGCCCCCCGCCCCCCCAGCACAGCGAGCCCAGCAGCCCCACACACACACACACACTGGCACAGTGAGCCCGGCAGCCCCCCCCCCCCAGCACAGCGAGCCTGGCAGCCCCCCATGCCCTGTCTGGCTTGCATCATTAACCCTTCCCTGGCCCAGCCCCGCTCATCAGACTGTGCCAGGAAGAAGCAAGGCTGGGCACTGAGGGGTTACACAGGCTGCAGCCCCCACCACACCCGCTGTGCTGCGCTGGCACTGGGGGTCAGCAGGGAATTGGCCCCACGTCTGGGCTCATCACCTCCCCTGGGCATCTGCGTCCGGAGCTGCAGGCTGGGTCCAGGCCAGGTGGAGCAGGGCCGATGTGGGCAGAGGAGGAACCTGAGGCAGGACTAGCCAGCAGCATGTCAGTCTGACAGAGGGGCAGGGGCCATTCTGTGGTGATGCCCCCCAGGCCTGGCTAGCTGGGGCTAGTCTCTGCACCCCAAATCCATTCCCTGCCCCCTGGTGTGTGGGGCACAGGGCAGCACCAAGCCCCTGGCTCACTGCCCCCTCCCCAGCCTGCCAGACACCTGGCCCAGGCCAGCTGTTAAACACAGGTGGCAGCGCTGCCCCACGCGGCTTCCCTCTGCTGGGGCTGAGGTCGGGCAATCTGCGATGGAGGGGGTCGGCTGGTGGGGCTGGGCAGTCTGATGGGGGGTCAGCTGGTGGGGGCTGGGCAGTCTGATGGGGGGGTCGGCTGGTGGGGACTGGGCAGTCTGATGGGGGGGTCAGCGGGTGGGGGTCGGGCAGTCTGAGATGGGGGGGGGGGTATCGGCTGGTGGGGCTGGGCAGTCTGTGATGGGGGGAGGGGTATCGGCTGGTGGGGGCTGGGGCAGTCTGTGATGGGGGCAGGGGATCGGCTGGTGGGGGCTGGGCAGTCTGTGATGGGGGCAGGGGGATCGGGTGGGGGGGGCTGGGCAGTCTCAGTGGTTTGAGCATTGGCCTGCTAAACCCAGGGTTGTGAGTTCAATCCTTGAGGGGGCCATTTAGGGATCTGGGGTAAAAATTGGTCCTGCTAGTGAAGGCAGGGGCTGGACTCGATGACCTTTCGAGGTCCCTTCCAGTTCTAGGAGATTGGCATATCTCCAATTATTAGTCTGTGATGGGGGAAGGGGGGTCGACTGGTGGGGCTGGGCAGTCTGTGATGGGGGAGTATCGTCTGGTTGGGGGCTGGAGCAGGCATTCTGGGAGGGGTCAGGGCTGAGGGGTTGATGAGGGGCCAGGGGTTGGGTGATTGGTAAGAGGCCAGGGAAGGGCCAGACAGATGGGAGCCAGGGAGTGTGTGGGGGTGGGCTGGGGTCAGGACCAGGGGCCAGGCAGTTGGGGGTCAGGACCAGGGGGTCTGTGTGGAGGGCTGGGGGTCAGGACTGGGGCCAGGCAGGGGGGACCGGTTGGGGGCACTGCCGGGGAGGGACCCAGGAGTCCGGTGCCCTGGCAGGGCTCTCCCCAGAGGCTGCAGCACAGCTGTGCCCGTCTCCGCAGGGCCAGGGGCGGGAGAGGAAAAGCTCGCTGGACCTGCGCCGGGAGATCATCCACGTGGGCGGCATCCAGTACCTCTTCGAGCTGCGCAAGACGCGCCGGAAACGCAGGGAGGAGAAGGCGGCGCCGGAGCCCGAGCCCGAGCCGGAGCCTGAGGAGATCGTAAGTGGGGACCCGGGAGGATGTGGGTCTGTGCCAGCCTGGCTTGGGGGCCAGCGGATCCCTGTTGTTGACTAAGATGGTGGCCACCCCAGAGAGCAGCCCCCTGCCAGTCAGAGCACCTCTGGGGCAAGGGCCATGGAGCTGGCATCCTTGCTGTGGGGCGGGGCTCTGGGCTAGGTTTGTGGAGCCCCCACATGGGGCACACAGGACCCCTGAGCTGCTGTTCCATCCACCCCGCAGGTGGGCCCTGTGGAGGAGGAGGCGTTCCTGAGGGCAGCTGTGCAGGGCAAGATCCGTGTTATTGAGAAGTTCCTGGGGGACGGGGGCTCCCCTGACACCTGTGATGAGGTAACACCCCCCTTCCCTCGGCCCCCCCGGTGAACCTGCGCAGCCAGGCTCCAGCAAGCAGGCAACACTCAGCCCAGGCCCCTCCACCCCGGCAGCTCTTGGCCCAGAGTCTGGCGTGCCCAGCCCCCCGACAGCACCCATGGCTGGAGTCAGAACGATGGGGCCCTGAGGACTATGAAACTGGGGGGCCCCAATCTGGCCCAGTCCCCCCTTGAAGAAGGACTGTCGAGGCCATACCTGAGTGGTGCTGTGATCCAGCGTGCCAGGTTGCGACACCACTTGCCCAAATCCGGGGGACCTTTGAAATGGGGGCCGTGTGTCGGTGCACTGAGGGCATGTGGGTTAATCGAGGTCTGTTGGCACCGAGATACCAGGGGATCGAGCCTTCCCCAGATGGACATTGGATGGCTGGGCTGGGGCACCCCCTCTTCCCAGGCATCTCCCGGAGAGAGCCACCCTCCCTGGAGACAGTGCCTGGCCCAGCCGATCTTGGAGACGCCCAGGAACAGGGCAGAGGGCTCTGCTGGGCTGTCCCAAACACCGAGCAGGCCGGGTGCCTGGGGCCAGACCCGTGGCTCGCCCTTGGGAGGGCTGGCAGCTGTGGCTGCCTGGGGCGGTGCAGCAGCACTGGCTGGAAATCCTTTTGATATCTGCATCGTTGCCGCCTCCTGCCCCAGTTCCACCGGACGGCCCTGCACCGTGCCTCGCTGGAAGGGCACATGGAGATCCTGAAGACGCTGCTGGACCATGGCGCTGCCGTGGATTTCCGAGACCGGGTGAGACGGGCGCTCTCCCTGCCCACGAAGCAGTGATGTGCCCAGCTTGGGCAGCACTGGGACTGGTACCGAGTCTGCACACCTCCGGCCAATCCATCCAGGGAGGAGCCGCAGTGGGGTGGAGGATGTGGGGCGGCCAGACAGGCCCAGCCATTGCAGCCAGGAGACCCCTTCCTGGGGGGTAGGCTGCGCCACGCTGCTACCGCACGGCTCACCCCCCTTCCTCTGCACAGCTGGTGCAGGGCACCATGGGAGACGTGGGGACACCAACCTGGCTGTTCACACCTCAACTCAGACCCCAAACCAGCGTGCAAGGCCGACCCCAGGCTGCTGCCGCTGCCCATGCACATCCTGCCCCACTGCAGGGCCTCCCCCAGCTGCTGGAGGGGGCAGAGCATCCAGCCTCCCCCAGCCCCATATCCTCATCAGATAGAGGGACTGGAGGGTGGGCAGTGAGGGGTGCAAGGTGGGGAGCGGAGGGTGCGGGTGTTGCTGCTGCCGTCCTGACTGGGGTCTCTTGCTGGTGCAGCTGGACTGCACGGCCGTGCACTGGGCCTGCCGGGGGGGACACCTGGATGCCGTGAAGCTGCTGCAAGACCGAGGCGCTGACCTCAACCTGAAAGATAAGGTGGGGGCTGGGGGGCCATGGCAGCACTGGCAGTGAGGGGCAGGGGAGAGCTACGGCTGGCATAGAGCAGAGGCAGGAGGGTACTGGTGGAGGGGGACGTATGGGGGGCAGGACTGAGGTGGGTGGATGAGTGGGGAAGTAGGGGGGCAGGGCTGAGGTGGGTGGATGTGGAGTGGGGGCAGAGTTGTGGCAGGTGAGTAGGGGTGGGGGTGAGGTGGGGGATAGGGTGGAGATGGGGGTAGCAATGAGGCTACAGCATTTGGCTGGCTGGATTAATTATTGTAAACCAATGGGGAGCTAATCCCCTCTTGCCGTACTCAGCTCCTGAGCACCCCCCTGCATGTGGCGACCCGAACTGGGCAGACTGACATTGTGGAGCACCTGATCAACACAGGGGTGGATGTCAACTCCCGGGACAGGGTAAGAGCCCCCAGGAGCAGTGTTTGCACCCATGGGTGTCTGGCACCCATGGGTGTCTGGCACCCCCAGTGCCAGCAGCTGGTGTGCATCCCCCCACCCCCTGTGACCCAGAGCATCCAGAGCAGCCCACACTGACAATGCCACGGTCAGGGCAGGCTGCAGGAGGAGAGCAGATCCCCCCCCCCCCCAAACTGGTGGTTAGATTCACCCACCAGTCCCAAACTGTGCTCCGGATCCCCCGGCTGGTTATCAAGAAGCTGAAAAAGGAAATCACCCAGGGCCCTGTATTGCATTCCAGTTCTCTGGCTCCCAATCAGCAAACTGGCTCAGGAAAGTGAGAAATGACTTTGAAACTCCTCATTCTGTTTGCTGATACAGACTAACACGGCTGCCACTCTGAAATTAGAAACTCTGCTCATTGATACAAATGTCCTTCTGAACCCAGAAGGGCCAGCCACGTTCCCAGAGCAACACTGGTTTCAGAGTGGTAGCCGTGTTAGTCTGTATCAGCAAAAACAACAAGGAGTCCTTGTGGTACCCTAGAGACCCAGCCACTCCCAATCTTTATTCAGGCCTAATTTGATGGTGTCCAGTTTGCAAATTAATTCCAGTTCTGCAGTTTCTCGTTGGAGTCTGTTTTTGAAGTTTTTTGTTGAAGAATGGCCACTTTTTAACTCTTATCGAGCGTCCAGGGAGATTGAAGTGCTCTCCTACAGGTTTTGGAATGTTACAATTCCTGATGTCAGATTTGTGTCCATTTATTCTTTTGCGTAGACACCGGAAGTTTGGTCAATGTACATGGCAGAGGGGCATTGCTGGCACACAATGGCGCACATCACATGGGTAGATGTGCAGGTGAACGAGCCCCTGATGGCGTGGCTGATGTGGTTAGGTCCTACGATGGTGTCCTTGAATAGATATGTGGGCAGAGTTGGCACCGGGGTTTGTTGCCAGGTTTGATCCCTGGGTTAGCGTTTTTGTTGTGTGATGTGTAGTATCCTGCAACAAACTGTTATCATGGCCCCTCTCACTCTTCTCTTCTCCAGACTAAACAAACCCAATCCTTTCAATCTTCCCTCAGAGCTCATGTTCTCTAGACCTTTCATCATTTGTGTTGCTCGTCTCTGGATTTTCTCAAATTCGTCCACATCCTTCCTGAAATGTGATGCCCAGAACTGGACACAATACTCCAGTTGAGGCCTAATCAGCACGGGGTAGAGCGGAAAAATTACTTCTCCTGTCTTGCTCACAACACTCCTACTAATACAACCCAGAAGGATGTTCACTTTTTTTGCAACAGCCTTACCCTGTTGACTCATATTTAACTTGTGATCCACTATGACCCCCAGACCCCTTTCCGCAGGACTCCTTCCTAGGCAGTCATTGCCCATTTTATATGTGCAACTGATTGTTCCTTCCTAAGTGGGGTACTTTGCATTTGTCCTTATTTAATTTCACACTATTTACTTGAAACCATTTCTCTAGTTTCTCCAGATCATTTTGAATTTTGATCTTATCCTACAAAGCAATTGCAGCCCCTCCCAGCTTAGTAACGTCTGCAAACTTTATAAGTGCACTCTCTATGCCATTATCTAAATCATTGATGAAGATATTGAACAGAACCGGACCCAGAACTGATCCCTGCAGGACCCCACTCGTTATGCCCTTTTTCAGCGTGTCAAGATTTTTTCCCCCACTTTGAACTTTAGGGTACAAAAGTGGGGACCTGCATGGACACTTCTAAGCCTAATTACTAGCTTAGATCTGGTAACACTGCCACCACCCAGAATTTCAGTGTCTGGGGCACTTTTTGTGTCCCCCCAGAACTTTCCCCTCCTGGGTTGCCTTGAGGGACTTCACCAATTCCCTGGTGAACACAGATCCAAACCCCTTGGATCTTAAAACAAGGAAAAATCAATCGGGTTCTTAAAAAGAAAGCTTTTAATTAAAGAAAGAAAAGGTAAAAATTATCTCTGTAAAATCAGGACAGAAAATGCTTTACAGGGTCATCAGATTCCTATAGACCAGAGGGTCCCCTCTGCCCCCCAAGCCTTAGGTTCAAAGTTACAGGAAACAGAGGTAAATGTTTCTTTTTGCTGGAAGGATTTTACAAGTTGAGAAGACAAACATAAGACTAACACGCCTTGCCTGGCTACTTACTTACAAGTTTGAAACATGAGAGACTGATTCAGAAAGATTTGGAGAGCCTGGATTGATGTCCCATCCCTCTCAGTCCTGAGAGCGAACAACAACAAAAACAGCACAAACAAAAGACTTCCCTGCACCAAGATTTGAAAGTATCTTGTCCCCCTATTGGTCCTCTGGTCAGGTGTCAGCCAGGTTTACTGAGCTTCTTAACCCTTTACAGGTAAAAGAGACATTAACCCTTAACTATCTGTTTATGACACAGCGTGACTGTGAACCACTGATAACTACTGTCTGGGAACGATTTTCCAACCAGTTTTGCACCCACCTTATAGTAGCTCCATCTAGGTTGCATTTCCCTAGTGTGTTTATGAGAAGGTCATGCAAGACAGTATCAAAAGCCTTATTAAAGTCAAGATATACCACATCTACCACTTCCCCCCCATCCACAAGGCTTGTTACCCTGGCAAAGAAAGCTATCAGGTTGGCTTGACACGATTTGTACTTGACAAATCCATGCTGACTCTTATTTATCACCTTATTATCTTCTAGGTGTTTCCAAATTGATTGCTTAATTGTTTGCTCCATTATGATTCCGAGTACAGAAGTTAAGCTGACGGGTCGGTAATTCCCCGCGTTGTCCTTATTTCCCTTTTTGTAGATGGGCACTAGATTTTCCCGTCTTCCATGACTTTTCAAAGATAATCGCTAATGGCTCAGATTCTCCTCAGCCAGCTCCTTGAGTATTCTAGGATGCATTTCATCAGGCCCTGGTGATTTATAGACTTCTAACTTCTCTAAGTAATTTTTGACTTGTTCTTTCCCTATTTTAGGCTCTGATCCTACCTCATTTTCACTGGTATTCACTATGTTAGACGTCCAATCGCCACCAATCTTCTTGGTGAAAACCGAAACAAAGATGTCATCAAGCACCTCTGCCATTTTCACTTTTTCTGTTATTGTTTTTTCCCCCCTCGTTGAGTTAACAGTCTGTCCTTGGTCTCCTCTTGCTTCTAATGTATTCATAAGATGTTTTCTTGTTTCCTTTTATGTCTCTTGCTAGTTTAATCTCGTTTTGTGCCTTGGCCTTTCCAATTTTCTCCCTACGTACTTGTGTTATTTGTTTATAGTCATCCTTTGTCATCTGACCGAGTTCCCACTTTTTGTAGGGCTCTTTTTTTATTTTTAGATCACTGAAGATCTCTTGGTTAAGCCACGCTGGTCTCTTGCCAGACTTCATACTTCCTATGCAGTGGGATAGTTTGCTCTTGTGCCCTTAATAATGTCCCCGAAAAACTGCCACCTGTCATCAATGTTTTTCCCCTTAGACTTGCTTCCCATGGGATCTGACCTATCAACTCCCTGAGTTTGCTAACATCTGCCGCCTTGAAATCCATTGCCTTTATTGTGCTGTTCTCCCTCCTACCATTCCTTAGAATCATGAACTCCACCATTTCATGGTCACTTTCACCCAGCCTGCCTTTCACTTTCAAATTCTCAACCAGTTCCTTCCTATTTGTCAAAATCAGACCTAGAACAGCCTCCCCCCAGTAGCTTTCTCCACCTTCTGAAATAAAAAATTGTCTCCAATACATTCCAAGAACTTATTGGAGAATCTGTGCCCTGCTGTGTTGTTGTCCCAACAGATGTCTGGGGAGTTAACATCCCCCATCGCCACCAAGTCTTGTGCTTTGGATGATTTTGTTAGTTGTTTAAAAAAAGCCGCCTCCACCTTTTCTTCCTGGTTAGGTGTTCTGTAGTAGACCCCTACCATGACCCCTCCTACTTCAATCTCAACCTCAGTCCAAATGTGCACATTTTTAATATCTAACGCAACACATCCTCCCTTTTTTCCCTGCCTGTCCTTCCTGAGCAAGCTGTACCCTTCTATCCCAATATCCCAGCCATGTGTATTATCCCACCAGGTCTCTGTGATGCCAACTATGTCATAGTTGTTTATTTACTAGCATTTCGAGTTCTTCCTGTTTATTCTCCATACTTCTCACATTAGTATTTAGACATCTAACAAACTGATTTGGTTTCCCCCCACCCAGTTCTGTCTTGTTTCAACCTTATTTCTGCTATAACAGCCCATGCTCCCCCCAGATTCTGACCCTTCTCCCAGGTCTCCATGTCTTTTACTCACCCATGGGCTTTGGTCACCTGCTCCCATCAAACCTAGTTTAAAGCCCTCCTCACAAGGTTAGCCTGGCTGTATCCAAATATGCTCTTCCCCTTCTTTGATTGGGTCCACCTATCTCTGCTTAACAATCCTTCTTCCTGGAACAGCATCCTGTGATCAAAGAAGCCAAAGCCCTCCTGGAGACACCATCTTTGCAGCCAGGCATTTATCTCCAGGATGTACCTATCTCTGCCTGGGCCCCTACCCTTTATCGGAAGGATCGAACTCATTCACTCTTACTCCCAGAGCCCTGTAGTCACTTCTGATCTGCTGAGGGTCATACCTCGCAGTAGCATTACTGCCCACATGGATGAGTAGCATGGGGTAGTAGTCAGAGGGCCAGATGAGCCTCGACAATCGCTCCGTAACAACTCAGATATGGGCCCCTGGCAGGCAGCATAAGTCCCGGGATGCCATGTCAGGGCGACAGATGGGTGCCTCTGTCCCCCTCAGAAGAGAGTCCCCAACCACCACTACCCTACGTTTCCTCCTGGGAGTGGTCGCTGCGATCCTCCCGGCCCTGGGGGTACATGGCTTCTCCTCCTCCATCTTTTGGGGGTGATTCCTCATCACTCGTTGCCAGGGCAGCATATCCATTTTCCATCACTATGGTGGGTGGGTTGAAAGTAGGGGTGGAGCCCAGCCTGCTGCCGGAAGTCACCAGCAGCCAGTGTCCTCCCTGTGACAGAGCCACATCCTCCTCCCCCAGGGGTGTGACAGAAGTCCTCTGGAGCTGGGTAGCATCTGCAGCCTTGGCTGCTCCATGTGAATACTCTCTAGGAATTCCTTCTAGGCGCGGATGCTTCTCAGCCCAGCCACCTCCTCCAGTAGCTCTGCCACCTGCTCCCTGAGAGATTCCACCAGCAGGCACCTCTCACACTGGGTGCCCCCCCCAGCCTGGCTTCCTGTGAGTGGGAAATGCAGGCCACAGTCTCTGCAAATCCACACCAGGATCTGGGTAGAGGCATCCTGGGTAGGGATCTCTGTCTGGATGCAGGCACAGGCGGAGGAGACAGGAACAGCGTTGGCACTAGCGATGTGGCCCTTCCTAACCATAGCGACTATATCGCGTCTCCCTCCCACAAACTCCACTGTTTGCGGCCCCCTGTTCCCATACCTCATGCACTCGCCCCTTACGTGGCAGATCTGTGCAGGATTCATTGCAGTGTTGTAATATGGGTACAGGTACTGTTATAAATAGTCACCTCTGTTCCATCCAGCGTCACATCCCCCCGCATACACCCCAGGCCATGCTGGCCCCGTGCGAACAGGGTTCCCTGTGACGCCCATGCGCTCCGTCCCTTGCAGGAGGGGGACAGCGCGCTGCATGACGCCGTGCGGCTCAACCGCTACAAGATCATTAAGATGCTGATCCTGTACGGGGCGGACATGATGGCCCAGAACCTGGTGAGTGGTTCCCCCTGCGGCTGCCTGGGCTGGAGGAGGCGGGCAGGGGGCAGCCCCCAGCGGTGGGATCACACAGCACAGATAAGAGCCTTGCTTCTGTCACCAGTGGGGGATTCTCCTTCTTTAGGGGGGCTGAGCCTCTGTCCCCAGAGCTGCCCATGTGCTGCATAGGGGGAGCCTGCAGTACATGGAGGGGTGGCAGGTCTCGGCACCTCCCACATGTCCCAGCCCCAGCTGGGCTGCTCACCTCAATGGGGAAGCAGGTACTGGCTCGTCTCACCCTCGGCCCCCTCTCTCCCCCCACAGGCAGGAAAGACCCCCACAGATCTGGTGCAGCTCTGGCAGGCAGACACCCGGCAGGCGCTGGAGACGCAGGAGCCTGGCGAGACGGAGGCCCCGGCGTGAGGGGTGGGCGGAAGGGCCCTGGGCTGGGGAACGGGACCCATTGCACGACTCCCAGCTGCGTGAATCTCAGAATAAAACCCAGTGAACAAGAGGGCAGCATCCGGTGCCAGCATGAGCCACATGGGCTGCAGGGGCAGGTGTTACCCGGCTGAGCCCGGGGCGTCCCTCGGGGGTGGGGGAGGGCGGTGCCCGGCCGGGGGGGGTCCATGGTGTCCCTCGGGGGTGGGAGCAGGGCAATGCCCGGCTGGGGTCCATGGTGTCCCTCGGGGGCAGGCGGTGCCCGGCCGGGGGGGTCCATGGCATCCCTCGGGGGTGGGAGCAGGGCAATGCCCGGCTGGGGTCCATGGTGTCCCTCGGGGGCAGGCGGTGCCCGGCCGGGGGGGGGTCCATGGCATCTCTTGGCGGTGGGGGCAGCGCGGTGCCCAGCTGGGGTCCATGGTGTACCTCGGGGGTGGGGGCGGGCGGTGCCCGGCCAGGGTCCATGGCGTCCCTCGGGGGTTGGATGCTGGGCAGGGCTGCCCTATTTGAAATCTGGATTCCTTTTCCTTGCATTAATCCCATCTGAGGGGGTCGGCTCTACGTGCCCTGCCCCCCACAGTGCTCTGTTCAGTGCCAGATCCTCCGTCGCTGTGACATGCCAGACACAATCCAGGCCAGTGAGTAGCTGGGTCACCCCTTCCCTCTAACCTGGGCGGCCCTTTGCACTGCTTTGCTGCTGGAGCCTCACAAACAGCCCCACCTGCAAGTCACTCCCAGCCATGTCTGTGTGCTGCGGCCAGCCAGTCATCCCTTGGCTCCTACCAGCCTGGGTTATAGTGCGGGGAGACCCCAGCACGCCCCCCATTGTAGCTTTCCCCTGGCAGCGCATGTCCTGGACTGCCCAGCCCTCTCCTGGCCAATGCAGGGTTATGGAAAGTCCATTGCTGCTTGAATAGAAATAATATGCACTTAACTTGGCAGCTCCAGCGGAGGTTCCCAGACAGTCTGATTTAAGCACACGGGATTAGGTAAAACACTAGCGAGCTGTTAGGTGCTGGGACAGAGCCAGGCCAGTGGGGTGCAGGGGTCTGGTAGAGGGCAAACACATTGGTCACTGGGTGAGTAGTTTTCTGTTCCCTGAGTGACCAGAGCAGGGGCTGCGCTAGAGTAATCAGGAACCTGCTAGAACCAATTAAGGCAGCCAGGCTGATTAGATCACCTGCAGCCAATCAAGGCAGGCTAATCAGGGCACCTGGGTTTAAAAAGGAGCTGACTCCAGTCAGGCAGGGAGGAGCCAGAGGAGAGGAAGTGCGTGTGTGGAGCTGGAAGCAAGAGGCACAAGGAGCTGAGACTGAGAGGGTATGCCGCTGGAGGACTAAGGAGTACAAGCATTATCAGACACCAGCAGGAAAGTCCTGTGGCGAGGACAAAGAAGGTGTTTGGAGGAGACCATGGGGAAGTAGCCCAGGGAGTTGTAGCTGTCACACAGCTGTTACAGGAGGCACTATAGACAGCTGCGATCCACAGGGCCCTGGGCTGGAACCTGGAGTAGAGGGTGGGCCTGGGTTCCCCCGAAACCTCCCCACTCCTGATCAGACACAGGAGGAGTTGACTGAGACTGTGGGGAAGATCAGTGAGGTGAGCAAAATTGCCAATAAGCGCAGGACCCACCAAGGTAGAGGAGGAACTCTGTCACAGTGTGTGCACCGCCTGAGGCGTAAAAGTCAAAGATGGTTCCAGGAAAATAAAATGAAAAGGCTCCTGGTGCTTAACTTAACTAACCCTGTGAGGTCGAAGTGATGTGTCTCACCACACGCTCTCTGCGATCTCACGGGCCGACCCCTCCTCCCAGAAGCCAGTGAAGGTTCCTCTGTTGCTTTAGGTGCAGAGAGTCGCTGGCAAGGAGCCAGAAGGGTGCCTTGGGGTGTCTGCCCCTCCTTTGTGTAACTTGTCCCCCTTTAGAAAAACATTTCCAGCTGGGCACCGGAAGACAAAAAGTCTAGGGGGAAGGATGTTCCCTGCTGCATTTTTCTCACCTGTTGGAGTGTCCTTTGTTTCCCTTCCTGCTTGCTTATATGCAAATGAAACAGAGGCCCCATTCCTTCATTTGAGCCAGACCTGCTCAGTTTGGAACATGTGTTAACACTGTACAGTGGAATCTTAGAATTTCACAGACAACATTGCCACATATATTTCATCAGGACAATAATGACCAGCAAATTATGAGTTTTCAAATAACACTGCACAAGGCATACCTGTACAAAGATCACTACAATAGTGTCTGGGGGTGGACATGGGGTACATTCTGTCACAATCACTCCACATGCTAACTTGTCCTCCTTTAGGCCATCCCACTGCTCCATTGTGGGTCTCCCTGTCTCTTTCCTTCTGATGCAGTCTCCTACCCAGCTGGCTGTCAGCAATGTGCTGTACATGCCCGGACGTCTCAGCCTGTGCTTCCCTGTTTCTTCGTATTACACTGAGCGTGTCTCTAACACACAAGTTCCTCAGGTGGGTTCTCTTGCCTATCCCGCTCGTCCATCCCAAGTGCCGCATTTCCCTGGAACAGAACGTTTGCTCATGCCGCTTCTTGGCTGCCCATTGCAAGTGGGCAGACCACCACGCTACAGCCTTTCCTTCCAGTCTTACTGGGATCGTCCCTGTTTGCAGGGCTGGGTAGCTGTATTGGTCCAAGAATATTAGAGAGACAAGCAGGGAGGGACTAGCTTTTATTGTAGCGACTTCTGGCCACGCAGAGCTCTTCCTCAGGCCTGGAGTGTCGCAGCTAAATACAAGGAGGAACACATTGTTTAACAGCATAAGCAGTTAGTCCATATTGTGAGAGACCATTCGGGTGAAGTGGCCTGTTAACACGTCTGCAATTGTAGGACAAAAAGAGGAGGTGGGTCTATAGGTAATAGGCTATAAATCTAGTGTCTCCATTCAGTCCATGATTTTCAGTGCAAAAAAACCCCACCATCGCTCTGGGACATTAGCAGGAATGTTGTGAGCAAGACACGAGAAGTGATTCTTCCGCTCTACCCCGCTCTGGTATGGCCTCAGCTGGAGTATTGTGTCCAGTTCTGGGCATCACATTGCAGGAAAGATGTGGACAAATTGGAGAGAGTCCAGAGAGGAGCAATGCGAATGATGAGAAGTCTAGAACACAGGACCTACCAGGAGAGATTGACAAAATGGGGTTTGCTTAGCCTGGAGAAGCAAAGACTGAGGGCAGGGGCTTGGTCACAGTTTTCAAGTGCATACAAGATTGTTATAAAGAGGAGGGTGCTAAATTCTTCTCCTTAGCCACTGAGGATGGGACAAGAAGCAACGGGCTTAAATTGCAGCAAGGGAGATGTAGGCCATGTATACACTGCCACTTATGTTGGCAAAACCTGCTCAGGGGTGTGAAAAACTAGCCCCCTGAGCGACGTACGTTACGCTGACCCAAGCGGCATCGGTATGGCTGTGCCACTGTAAGCTCTCTAGTGTAGACATGGCCTGTGGTTGGCCATTCGGAAAAACTCCCTACCTGTCAGGTGGTTAAGCGCTGGGATAAACGGGTGTGGAATCTCCGTCACTGGAGGTGTTCAAGAGCAGGTTGGACACACACCTGCCGGCAGGGCTGACTGTGATGGAGTAGGGGCTGTCTGTGTGGGGGATGGGAGAGCCGGGAGTGACTTTAGGTGAGGGACAGGTGCTCAGCCTGTAACCTGAGCTAGGCAGGGGGAGGGGTGTCAGCTCCTTTGCCGGGAAGTTGGACAAAGGAAGGGGCCAGCTGGAGGGGAGTGAGTCAGTTTCGGTTTTGGGCTGGGTGGTTGGAATTCAGGGAATCCCAAGCTGGGATCGAAGCTCCCTGAACCCCCAGAAGGACTTGATTGAGGGGTCCTGGTTGTGCCTACAAGCTCTGCTGTAACCTGCATTCCTGTTGTCCAATAAACCTTCTGTTTTACTGGCTGGCTGAGAGTCACTGTGAGTGCCAGGAAGAGGGGTGCAGGGCCAGACTCCCCCACACTCCGTGACACTGACCCTAGACCAAATGGTGCCCCCCTCCCCCCGAGCAGTTAAACTTTTCAATACCTTATGTTTTAATTGCATTTGTTGCCCATTTCACCACTTTGATGCATGATTTACATTCATGATTGATCCCTGTCACAGAAGATGATAAATTTGCACACTAGACTCTGTAAACCTGTATTTATTCATGCCATATATAAGCAAATAAAAACACATCTTTTTCCTCCAAGCCTATAGAAATGTTTAAATGTTAAGAATAACTTAAAATGTGCTAACATCAATCCCTGGAACATTTTACTTCAAACATTCTGTTTCCCCTTTTATTGCTAACAACAAAAACAACCCCCCAAGCCCAGCGTTCCCCCAGCCCTCCAAGCCCAGCCCCGCTCCAACCCTGGCACCCCAGGCTTTTGTCTGGGTCACCTGCCCCTATAGCCACCCTGCCAGGCCCAGGGCTGGTCTAGGTAATACTGAGTCCTGCTCCTGCCTCGGTGCAGGGGCTGGACTAGCCGACCTCGCGAGGTCCCTTCCAGCCCCACACGACTGTGATTCTCTGATTTATGACTTACTCCAACAATCTGCAGCCCACTAACCCCCTTTTCTGTCTGTGACTCCAGAGGTGTTAACAGGCCACTTGACCTTGCATAGTCTCTTACAATATGTGTTAAGTACGTATGCAAAACAATCTGTTCCAGTTTGTATTTAGCTGTGATGCTCCATGACTGATCCCTGGGTCCTCCTCTGCAGTACCCCCACCTCCGCAGTCCTTGCCCGGCGTGTATGTGCAGTTGATCCCTCCTTCCTAACTGCAGCACGTTGCATTTGTCTTTATGGAGCTCCGTCCAAAGTCTTTAGTAAGCCCAGGATTTTTAGTGGCTAGTAATGTGAGGGGCTGAGGGGCCAGGCTCTGCGCTTGAGGGGGCTGTGCAGGTTTCCCTTGAGGAAAAGGAGAGAGCTCAGGTCTGGAGAGCTCAGCAGGGAAGAGCTCTGTGCAGCTGAAAGCTTGTCTCTCTCACCAGCAGAAGTTGCTCCAGTAAAAGATCTGATCTCACCCCGCGAGCCACTTCTCTCTCCCCATGTGCGGCAGGCAGTGAGCGGGCGGCAGGGTTGAAGTGACACCCTGCTCTGTGATCGCTGTGCGTACGCTGACCCCAACTCTCCAGCACGTCTTTTTCCGGATGAGCTTTCTCCTCGCTGCCTGGAGTGAGAGCATCCTCAGCCAGCGTGTGCCCACAGGCCTCCTCCAGGCTGCTGGCTGATCTCATCTGTGCTGGTTGTCATGGAGTCCCCGTCTCGGTTGCCGGGCACTGCCCTGGATGAAGTCAGGCAGGGCTTCCCTCAGGCCACACGCTCACCAGGGCAAGAAGACTCCTGGGCGTCGGTGCTCCCTGGGTCTGACCTCGGAGTGTTCCGCCCCCTGTTCACCCCACCCCGGGAGCTCCCGGCAGCGAGTCCCCCTGGATCGGACCCTTGGGGAAGCCCTGTTGTACCAATTATATTAGACCAATAAAAATCAGCAGGATCTTATTAAAGGGGACAAGGCAAAGATGCCACATTTATTATTATAACAATTTATGACTAATAACTAATATCTTAATTCTTATACACACACATTATACCTATTACCTATACACACACACACACACACACACACACACACACACACACACATATATATTCATCAGGTGTTCTGCAGCTGCTGCATAGTTACCAGTCCTGAAGATAGCTTAAGTTCATGGCTTGATTTTGCAGCTTGGGTTCGTAGCTTGTGGCAGCTAACTGGCCAGGAAAGCTGGGCACAAGGCTGAGCTGGATCTCTGTTGGGCAGGCACTGATGTCCTTCCATGTTGGCAGCAGAATGTTACCCAGAGTTTCTCATCTCACCCTTCTTTTTTATAGGCTTTTAGTTTGGATTCAAAGTCTATAGGTCTTGCTGTGTCACGCTGCCTCTGGGTTTAGATTGATCACCCATTAATTGCAGGCGTGACTTTCAGCCTTGAACCTGGCTTTGATCTTCCTTCTGTTGTCCTTTTCTTTTTAGGGTGGATGCTTCTTACTTTGTTTAGGGCTGTTGTCTAGGTCTTCAGCCGTTGGTATTTGAACTTTATCTCATCAGGACAGGCTGGGGCTGGAGGTTGATTCCATCATTCATACATACCTCATTCACACATCTAAACTAAACTAATAAGATTACAGCAGGGTTTGCAAAAATGAAGGTTGGAGGAAGCTTTTACAAAATGTAGTGAGTGTTTTAAAATGGGGTTTGAATTACAATATGGAACAGAAGTTACAGTGTAGGCAAGTGTAGTGAATGGTGAACAGAAGTTACATGAATAAAATGAACAATTAAAAACAATTTCACTTATCAGTTCTACAGCCCCACCTGTCCCCAAAGGGCTCTGCCCCCCCACTCGGGAGCACAGCATAGAACAGAGCTTGGGAGCACAGAAATCAGGGACGGTCATAAAAGTCCATCTGGGGGGATCCCCCCAGAGCCCCAAACCAGGAGACTGACTCGCTTCCAGCAGCCCAGCCTCAGACACTCCTGCTGCCCCTCCTCCGTCCTTTCTCTCTTTCCCAGGGAAAAGGGCTGCTTGGTCTCCACCCTTCTCCTTGCTCCAACTTGTGGCAGCCCCGACCATCCGTTGCTGGGTCACGGAGTCCTGTGGCCATTATCTGTGTCAAGCAGCAAGGGGCAGCTGCACCTGCCCACTGGGGTGTGACAGTGCTGCCCGTGGGAGCCAGCTGAGGTCACTCAGTCAGGGTGAACTGCAAACAGAACGGTCAGACAAACCCCAGACGCTGGCGGTTATTCCAATACTGAGATTTACCAACCAGCACAGAACAGCTTCTGTAGCACCTCACTGGTTACTCAGAATCCAAACAAAGCAGTTCCCTTCAAGTGCCCAGCCTCAGGCCTCCGGCCAGACACACCTGTCAGATATGATGTTGGTTACTGAAAATCAACCGTGTCCCAGGGTTCTTTTACATTTCCAGCAGTCTTTTGGCCTGAGAAAACAATAGGCTGAACTCTCCTTCTCCCAAACATCCTGGCAATTAGCACAGGGTAACTTATCCATTAAACAGTTCAGATACAGGTTACCACAACCTTCAAAGAGACACATAGACAATAATACTATTTCACTCGCGTCTTCCTAAATGTGAATATTTCTGTTTCGATCTTTGAATCAAAGCTCTAGCAATAGACAAGACTTGTTTGCTGACTCTCAAGCCCTGAGCAAACACCTCCCCTTCTACCTCTAACAATGCCGGCTGCATTTCAAAGCTCTGTTCACTTACAGATCTTCCTAACCAGTCTCTAAAGTTCGCCCATGGGGCAGGTCAGTCTGGGAGGTAATTAACTACTTCTGGTCCTGTCGCCTTTCGATGAGATATTAGATCAGACTCATAATGTCACACCCCTAACACAAAATTGATGCAGGAAGGGATGACACAAACATCACTGACTGGATCCCAAGAGCTCCCCATCCTGGGTTCTGTCTCATTACAGCTTGTACTGGGTTAGAAGCCACGTGAATGTATAACAGAAATGGTTTACCCAACTCATATTCAATAACTTCAAAAACAGCTTCAAAAACAGACTCCAACGAGAAACTGCTGAGCTGGAATTGAAATGCAAACTAGATACAATCACCTTAGGCTGAGCCATTACAAACATTGAATCTATCTCCCCTTGTAAGTATTCTCACACTTCTTATCAAACTGTCTGTGCTGGTTTCAGAGTAGCAGCCATGTCAGTCTGTATCCGCAAAAAGAACAGGAGTACTTGTGCACCTGAGAGACTAACACATTTATTTCAGCATGAGCTTTCGTGAGCTACAGCTCACTTCTTCGGAGGCATGGAATGGAACACGCAGACAGGAGATATTTATACATACAGCTATCTTGATTATCACTTCAAAAGTTTTTTTTTCCTTATGTAATTGGCCTCTTAGAGTTGGTAGGGCAACTCCCACCTTTTCATGCTCTCTGTATGTGTATATATATCTCCTCAATATATGTTCCATTCCATGCATCTGAAGAAGTGAGCTGTAGCTCACGAAAGCTCATGCTGTAATAAATTTGTTAGTTTCTAAGGTGCCGCAAGTCCTCCTGTTCTTTTTGCGGATACAGACTAACACGGCTGCTACTCTGAAAAAAAATAACATGATGGAATCTCTTTACAAACTCAGGGTAAAACTTGGTTAGAACAATAGTGGATTGGATCTGCTCTAGCAGCAGGATTTCTATATGTCTCACATGATCTTGCCAAGAGCTAAAGAAAACAGCTACTTTATCCGTATGTTGGGTCTAAACTTTTGGTGAACTTTGGAGCCAAAACACACCCAGACTGGCCGTCTCTGCATAATCCTTTCTGAACCCTTTATCGAACAAAGCACTGACCTGCAAACTACTCATGACACCCCCTTTATCAAGGAGCCATTAGCCTTTATCTCTATGCATTTACTTGTTAAACTTGCTTTTCCTGTAAAATCTTGATTGATTATGCATGACCATTATCTTTTGTTAATCACTTTGTTTACTTCTGTGTATAAATATTGATGCTCACCCCTAATAAAGGCGCCACACTTATTCTAAAGCTTTTGGGTTAGTGTGAGCCCGTTGATCAACGCATTGGTGTCTGGTCTCTGACAGAATTATGTGCCCATAACCACTCCGCACGAACTCGGGTGCTGGAGAGGTGAGTAAGGACTTGCTTTATTACCTAACACATACACGCTCTGGCAAATACTTGAAACTCAATTAACATCAAGTCAATGTAGATATCAATGTTGTCCATAGTACAGGAATTTTGGCATTTATCCATTTATGGTAGTGTGCCTCGGTTTCCCTTTTCCATACAGCACATTCAGTCTGGAATGTCCTTTCTCCTGTGAAAAGTTCCAATACTGTTTACAGGCATTAACTGTGCAACATTAGCACTACAAGGCCTTTTACCATAAAGTGTGTTCTCATGTATTCCCCTTAACATGTTCAAGGGATTTTCCAAAAGATTAGGCACCTGGTACATTTTTACAATTTTTGGTAATAGCAACACATTGGTTACAAAAATCACCATTAGCAATAACAGCAAATTCATTGCAAGTGTCTATCTACAATCATTTTTGTTATGCCACACCTTTGGCTCAATACCATTGGGGTTTGGGCATTTGAGGGTTAACCTGTGGCTTCCCTTTGCAAAATTAAGGTCTCTCTTTCTTGCTTGTCCTGAAGGATCAAACCCTGATTTCTCTTGCTTAACAGAATTCACTGGCTGATGGGGTGGGCTCTCTGTGCTAACAGCTATTAGCAAGTCTTTCTTCTCTCTGCCAGCCAGGTAATTTGCATCAACACAGACCCTAGCTTTCAAATTTTCAGCTGCTACCAATTCTAAGGCTGGACTCTATCTTGTAGAGATACCACACAAATCCAGCGTCTGTGAGAGTTTGCTTGCACTTCCCCCTGCAACCTCAAGCATTGGGCCATAGAACTGTTTTGCTCTGAAACACCAGTAACTAAATCTGTCCTCACACCCTGAAGCACAAACTGCTCACTCACAGAATCAGCTTGGAGACAGTCCTGTCCCAACACCATTGGCTTCCCAACAAGCTGGCCAAACACTGCCACTTGGTTATAGGGCTGCTCAACTTTCTTAACAGGTCTTACTCCATCTGAGACCTTCTCAGAGCTCCCCACACTGGATCTTTCAAAAGGAAAGTCAGTGGATCCATTTACAACAAAAAAATTCTGGCTGTTAGGAACTGAAACTTCCTGGATTAAATCACTTTCACACTCTGCAGCTACAGTAAACTGCTTGCACAGATCATCCTGAGGATTCCTTTCCCTAAAAGCTTTTCTAAGCAACAATTCACCCCTCACAGAAATTCTGCCCTTACCCTCTTCACCTAGGGCTTGCTCTAAATGAACACGTTCCTGAGCAGCAACAGACTCTTTCTGGGTCTTACTTACATCCAGGATCTCCTTTGGCCCATCAGGCAGATTCCCCTTTCAGGCAAACTCATAGACTCACTAGATAACAGGTTAGAAGCATTCTCCCCACAAGTTCAGAAATCTTTTTCTTCTTGCTACTAGTTGTCAAACTGTCGGTGGATAACAAAATTAAATCACCTTTCTGCTCTCCTTGTGCCCTGGCTAAGGTATCACCCTGAGCAGACAGAGTTGGTACACTCTTTTCCAACTACACATTAGCAACCGGCAAACTACAAGCACCAGAATTGTCTGGTCTCTGGGATTTTACTAGGACACTAACTGGATGCAACCTAGTTACAGTGCCATCCTCCCTAGCAGACACAAACTTAGGACCATTCCCTTCCTGGGCTTTAGTTGAATCCAGAACTAACTCTGAAAGACAACTTCACTATTCTCAACCATCACAGACTGAAAGGCACCTTCTGTCTGCTCCACAGACAAAGAAAAGCCAGAGACACCTTCTCCTTCACCAGACACACAGCTTGGGATTTCCTTTCCCTTGTCCCAGCACACAGGGCTGTTCACAGACAACTGCTTGGAGACTGAGGTAGCTCCCTCCATAGGCAAGTCAATACCCCTGACAGACACAGGTACTTTTCCTTTACTGTCACATTTCTCCACCCAGGTAACAGGTAAGGGATAGGGACACTCATCTTTTACTATCCTGGCCTTCCCAAACTGCTGACTAAGACAAAGCCATCAGCACACAAGGCTGCCTAGGCTCCTCCAAAATCTTGTCCTCCTCTCCCATGTCTTGATCTAATTCCAGATTCACTTCTGAGACATTAGACAGACATTCAGAAACTTCATTCACAGACAAACCACTCTTCTCAGACAAACATTTGGAGGGCCCCTCCCCAGACACAACCATAGAATTAATCCTCTCCTGTGCCGGGTTTGTGTTAACTTGATCGAACATGGCTTTAATATCATTTCCGATCATAAGATCCTCAAGGATTGTGTTTTTTACTCTCACAACCATGGTGCCCTCAAATCCCTTCCATTTCAGGTGGATTTTCGCCAAAGGCACCTGGACAAAATACTCAGATAAGGCTACAACAGTTACATCTTCACCTGGCCAATAATTTTCCTCCCTGACCAGACTTGCTTTAAGCAGAGTAATGTCTGCTGCGGTGCCCCTCCCTGCCATACACCTCACTCCGGTCACTGCTAATAAACTCTGCAGTGTTGTTCCCATATCTAGCTTTCATGTGAGTTTTAAGGTCAATTTCTTCAGAGACCACGGAAACAGCATTTGCACACAGGACCCCAGCGCTGGGCTCTGTGGGGCTTGCCTGTGAGTTTATAACAACAGGATTAGTATTTGGGGCTGCCCATCAGGGTCGGGCAATCTGGTCCCATGTGGCCAAGCACACCACAGTGCTAGGAAGTAACCTGTTTAGTCTTGGGGTGAGAGTTCCTACCCTCTGGGCCCCCATGAGCTCCTTTAGAAGAGTCAGGGCCAGGTTACCTTTAAATCCTTCCCTCCTCTTGAACTGGGGAGAATCCTAGAATCTCAGGGTTGGAAGGGACCTCAGGAGGTATCTAGTCCAACCCTCTGCTCAAAGCAGGACCAATCCCCAGACAGATCCCTAAATGCCCCCCCTCAAGGATTGAACTTGCAACCCTGGGTTTAGCAGGCCAATGCTTAAACCACTGAGCTTCCCTATGGGATTTCCCAAGTCCTGTTTTGGGTGTGGGCATCTGCAATCTCTGCAGCCCGTAGGACTGAGACAGGGTCCCTATCACACACAGCTGCTCTCACATAGTCAGCAGCACAATGTCTAGGAACTGTTCCAAAGTTATTCAGTCCAGCAGTTTTTCAAAACTCCCATGTGCCTTTGCTCCCATCACCCACTTTTTGACAAAACCCATCAGCTTATGAGCACATTCTACAAAAGTACCATCATTAGACATCTCAAACTTTCTAAAATTAAGTCGGTAAGAATCAGGAGTAACCTTCAACCATCTTTAAACCACCCATAATCCAAGGCTTCTTGTTCCCCCAAATCATTAAATACCTCGCTGGCTTTTCCAGTCAGTCTGGTCAGCAGGACAGGCATTCGCTGATCATCAGGGATCTGGTACAGATTGCAGAGGCGCTCAAAGGTGGACAAAAACTCCTCTATATCCTCAGTATCATCGTAGACGGGACAGAGCCTTTCCCAGTTTTTCTCGTGGCGGTGGGCATGCGGAGTACCAGGTTGTGATGACTTTCTTTGCTCTTCCATTACTTGGAGCTGCAGTCTGGCCGTCTCCTGTTCCATCTTGTGAGTCGTCTGTTCCATCTGTCGAGCTTTCTCCTCAGCAGCCAGCAGCTCCACATGCCCCTTACGAGCTCTTTCTTCTCTCTCAGCAGCCTCCCTCTTTCTTTTATCAGCTTCTCTCTCTAATTCAGCTATTTTCTGCCTTTTCAGCAATCGCAGATCTGCTAGTTTCTGTTCATGCTCCAGTTGCAGTGTATTTGCTGCTTTTTGCATTCTAATCGCTTCTGCAGTTCCTGTAGTCTCAGGTAAGGGCTGGGCTCCTCCCTCCTGATCAGCGGCCATTAACAGCTCTCCCATCTTGATTTGTAGCTTATCCCCTTTCTGAACACAAATCTTCCAGGGCTTTTTTGCCAAGGCCTCGTATGCTCTTTGCTCACCCATTGCAACTGCTCTTTAACCAACCAAACTTCCAATTTGGATAGCGCGGGGTTCTGACCCAAAGCTTAATTGACCTGGTTCGGTGGATCCTTGCACGACTCCGCCACTGTGATGGCGATGCCCGTGGGAGCCAGCTGAGGTCACTCAATCAGAGTGAACTGCAAACAAAACGAGGCAGACAAACCCCAAACGCTGGTGGATCTTCCAGTACACCTGTACCCCAATATAACACTGTCCTTGGGAGCCAAAAAATCTCACCGTGTTATAGGTGAAACCGCGTTATATTGAACTTGCTTTGATCCACTGGAGTGCGCAGCCCCCCCCGAGCACTGCTTTACCGCATTATATCTGTGTTATATCGGATCGCGTTATATCGAGGTAGCGGTGTACTTAGATTTACCAAGCCAGCACGGAACAGCTTCTGTAGCACCTCACTGGTTACTCAGAAGTCTGAACAACGCAGTTCCCTTCAAGTGCCCAGCCTCAGGCCTCCGTCCAGACACATCAGATATGATGATGGCCACTGAAAATCTTCTCTCATCATATTAAAGAAAACGTTCTTCTACCTCCAAAGGATCAGCCACACACCCAGGTTCAATTATAACTTAGATCTTACCCAAAATACACACTTAGAGCCAATTCTTATTAACTAAGCTAAAATTTATTAAAAAAGAAAAGAAAGAGAGAGTTGGTTAAAAGATCAATACACAGACAGACCTGAATTCAATTCTTGAGGTTCAGGTACACAGCAGAGATGAGCTTGTAGTTGCCAAAAGTCCTTTTAGAAATAGTCCAGAGGTTATAGTCCAATGTCCATATTCAGGTGGCTCCAGTCACTGACTGGGGATCTCAATCCTTGTGGCTTAAGGTTTCCCCCTCTTGAAACCCAAAGCAGATCTGAGATGAAGCAGGATCGTGTCCCAGGGTTTTTATACATTTCCAGCAGCCTTTTGGCCTGAGAAAACAATAGGCTGAACTCTCCTTCTCCCAAACATCCTGGCAATTAGCACAGGGTAATTTACCCATTAAACAGTTCAGATACAGGTTACCACAACCTTCAAAAGGTCACTCAAGTGTCTTCCTAAATGTTAATATTCCTTTTTTGATCTTTGACTCAAAGCTCTAGCAATAGACAAGACTTGTTTGCTGACATCCCAAGCCCTGAGCAAACACCTCCCCTTCTACCTCTAACAATCCAGACTTGCATTTCAAAGCTCTGTTCATTTACAGATCTTCCTAGTTTCCAAAGTTCGGCCATGGGTCAAGTCAGTCTGTGAGTTCATTAACTTTTTCTGGCCCTGTCATCCTTTAATGAGATATTGAAGGTTACGGAGTACTTTGGCCATTATCTATGTTGAGGCAGCAAGAGCCCAGGCAATGGGGAGTAACACACAGGGGAAACTGAGGCACACACAGTAGTCACATAGGTGAAACCGCGTTATATTGAACTTGCTTTGATCCACTGGAGTGCGCAGCCCCCCCCGAGCACTGCTTTACCGCATTATATCTGTGTTATATCGGATCGCGTTATATCGAGGTAGCGGTGTACTTAGATTTACCAAGCCAGCACGGAACAGCTTCTGTAGCACCTCACTGGTTACTCAGAAGTCTGAACAACGCAGTTCCCTTCAAGTGCCCAGCCTCAGGCCTCCGTCCAGACACATCAGATATGATGATGGCCACTGAAAATCTTCTCTCATCATATTAAAGAAAACGTTCTTCTACCTCCAAAGGATCAGCCACACACCCAGGTTCAATTATAACTTAGATCTTACCCAAAATACACACTTAGAGCCAATTCTTATTAACTAAGCTAAAATTTATTAAAAAAGAAAAGAAAGAGAGAGTTGGTTAAAAGATCAATACACAGACAGACCTGAATTCAATTCTTGAGGTTCAGGTACACAGCAGAGATGAGCTTGTAGTTGCCAAAAGTCCTTTTAGAAATAGTCCAGAGGTTATAGTCCAATGTCCATATTCAGGTGGCTCCAGTCACTGACTGGGGATCTCAATCCTTGTGGCTTAAGGTTTCCCCCTCTTGAAACCCAAAGCAGATCTGAGATGAAGCAGGATCGTGTCCCAGGGTTTTTATACATTTCCAGCAGCCTTTTGGCCTGAGAAAACAATAGGCTGAACTCTCCTTCTCCCAAACATCCTGGCAATTAGCACAGGGTAATTTACCCATTAAACAGTTCAGATACAGGTTACCACAACCTTCAAAAGGTCACTCAAGTGTCTTCCTAAATGTTAATATTCCTTTTTTGATCTTTGACTCAAAGCTCTAGCAATAGACAAGACTTGTTTGCTGACATCCCAAGCCCTGAGCAAACACCTCCCCTTCTACCTCTAACAATCCAGACTTGCATTTCAAAGCTCTGTTCATTTACAGATCTTCCTAGTTTCCAAAGTTCGGCCATGGGTCAAGTCAGTCTGTGAGTTCATTAACTTTTTCTGGCCCTGTCATCCTTTAATGAGATATTGAAGGTTACGGAGTACTTTGGCCATTATCTATGTTGAGGCAGCAAGAGCCCAGGCAATGGGGAGTAACACACAGGGGAAACTGAGGCACACACAGTAGTCACACAAAACATTAAGTAATAAACCCTCCTACTTTGCCACACTGGTTATTCCAAAATGCCACAGAAATGATCCTGTATGCCAAGTATTTCCAGGAGACCCTATAACAACACGCCAGCCCCAGGAGTCATGAGCAAACGAGCGCACACCCAGCCCTGGTACTCCCCTGGGACATGTCCAACCCTGAGACTCGCACTGACCGTGTGATCATCAGCTAGCCCCTGGCTTAACCGTGCAGCCCCCTGGCCTCGGCACTCCTGAGGGGGCCTACAGTACGTTAAGGGAGGTTTGGAAATACAAACCCACCTGGTGTTTACAAGTAACAAGCTACTGCATGCTACTACGCTCCGGTGGGACCCCCGCCCAGCTGCCCCAGGGCAGAAGACACTCCCGGCTCGTGAGAATGACTGCAGCGGTGGGGAGTGGGAGTGGAGGATGTGCCCCAGGACAGCTGAATACCAGCCATGCCCTGCAGACACAGGGTCTCCCTTCCCCTCCATGTGCAGCAGGTGCTGACTTCCACAGGTAGCAGGTTATATACATTTGCGGTGCCCAGGCTCCAGGAATGTTCAGGGCCGGGTGCCCTGCTCCAGCAATATTTGGAGCTGGGTCTCTCCCCAAGCCCTGCCTGGATCAGGCCCCGGCCCCTGTGGGCCTCCCCCCCACCCCCACCATGTCTCTGCCTGGAGCAGGTCCCAGCCCCCAGCTGCCACCCCTCCCTCTGCGTGTCCCCCCCCCCCGCCGCCTCGTCCCTGCCTGACAAAAAGCAGCACGCGCCTCTCCCCTGCCTGCTCCTGCTCCTGGAATAGAGTGATTCCCGGCAGAACTGCTGTCTGCTGCCCTAGGGTTCTAGCGCCTGCCCTCCGCTAATGGCAAGGCAGGCTGTCCTTACCCTGCCCTAGCCCTGAGCCTCTCCAAGGTCCCAACCCCTCATCCCCAGCCAGAGCCCTCGTCCCACTGCACCCTAATCCTCAGCCCCAGCCAGAGCCCTCATCCCCCTGCACTCTAATCTTCATCCCCAGCCAGAGCCCTCGTCCCCCTGCACCCTAATCCTCATTCCCAGCCAGAGCCCTCATCCCCCCGCACCCTAATCCTCATCCCCAGCCAGAGCCCTCATCCTCCCGCACCCTGATCCTCATCCCCAGCCAGAGCCCTCATCCTCCCGCACCCTGATCCTCATCCCCAGCCAGAGCCCTCATCCCCCTGCACCCTGATCCTCTGACCCAGCCAGAGCCCTCAGCCCCCTGCACCCTAATCCTCATTCCCAGCCAGAGCCCTCAGCCCCCTGCACCCTGATCCTCATCCCCGGCCAGAGCCCTCATCCCCCCTGCACCCTGATCCTTATCCCCAGCCAGAGCCCTCATCTCCCCGCACCCTAATCCTCATCCGCAGCCAGAGCCCTCATCCCCCTGCAAGCTGATCCTCATCCCCAGCCAGAGCCCTCATCCCCCAGCACCCTAATCCTCATCCCCAGCCAGAGCCCTCATCCCCCTGCACCCTGATCCTCTGCCCCAGCCAGAGCCCTCATCCCCCTGCACCCTAACCCTCATTCCCAGCCAGAGCCCTCATCCCCCTGCACCCTGATCCTCATCCCCAGCCAGAGCCGTCATCCCCCTGCACCCTAATCCTTATCCGAGCCAGAGCCCTCATCCCCCTGCACCCTAATCCTCTGCCCCAGCCAGAACCCTCATCCCCCTGCACCCTGATCCTCTGCCCCAGCCAGAGCCCTCACCCCCCTGCACCCTAATCCTCATTCCCAGCCAGAGCCCTCATCTCCCTGTACCCTAATCCTCATCCCCAGCCAGAGCCCTCATCCCCCTGCACCCTGATTCTCATCCCCAGCCAGAGCCCTCATCCCCCCGCACCCTGATTCTCATCCCCAGCCAGAGCCCTCATCCCCCCGCACCCTGATCCTCATCCCAGCCAGAGCCCTCATCCCCCCGCACCCTAATCCTCATCCCCAGCCAGAGCCCTCATCCCCCTGCACCCTGATCCTCTGCCCCAGCCAGAGCCCTCAGCCCCCTGCACCCTAATCCTCATTCCCAGCCAGAGCCCTCATCCCCCTGCACCCTGATCCTCATCCCCAGCCCGAGCCCTCATCTCTCTGCACCCTAATCCTCATCCCCAGCCAGCGCCATCATCGCCCCGCACCCTGATCCTCATCCCCAGCCACAGCCCTCATCCCCCTGCACCCTGATCCTCATCCTCAGCCACAGCCCTCATCCCCCTGCACCCTGATCCTCATCCCCAGCCACAGCCCTCATCCCCCTGCACCCTAATCCTCATCCCCAGCCAGAGCCCTCATCCCCCCGCACCCTAATCCTCATCCCCAGCCAGAGCCCTCATCCCCCACACCCTGATCCTCATCCCCAGCTAGAGCCCTCATCCCGCCGCACCCTGATCCTCTGCCCCAGCCAGAGCCCTCATCCCCCCGCACCCTGATCCTCATCCCCAGCCAGAGCCCTCACCCCCTGCACCCTGATCCTTATCCCCAGCCAGAGCCCTCATCCCCCTGCACCCTGATCCTCATCCCCAGCCAGAGCCCTCATCCCCCCGCACCCTGATCCTCATCTCAGCCAGAGCCCTCATCCCCCTGCACCCTAATCCTCATCCCCAGCCAGAGCCCTCACCCCCCACATCCTAATCCTCATCCCCAGACAGAGCCCTCATCCCCCTGCACCCTAATCCTCTGGCCTAGCCCTGAGCCCTCATCCCCCCGCACCCTGATCCTCATCCCCAGCCAGAGCCCTCATCCCCCCGCACCCTGATCCTCATCCCCAGCCAGAGCCCTCACCACCCACACCCTAATCCTCATCCCCAGCCAGAGCCCTCACCCCCCGCACCCTGATCCTCATCCCCAGCCAGAGCCCTCATCCCCCCGCACCTTAATCCTCAGCCCCAGCCGTGAGCCCCCTCCTGCACACCCACCCCCTGCCCCAGCCTGGAGCCTGCACCCAGCACCCAAACTCCATCCTAAAGCCTGCACCCTGCACCCCTTCTGCACCCTAATCCCAGCCCAGATCTGCACCCCAGACCTCCTCCCCCAAGCCCCCTCCCAGAGCCTTAGGCAGATGGGGACGGAGTGTGGGGGGCAGAATTATGGGGTGGGTTCTGGGCACCACCAAAATTTCTACAAACTTGCCACTCATGCTGACTTCTGCTCGTGGTGGGTCCCCTTTAAGGGAGCCGGAGGGGCTGCCAGGACAGGATATGGCTCTAGCGGCTATGGGGGGAGCCCCAGGGGCCAGCTACTGTCACCAGGGGGCCTGACCCTGAGGGGCAGACACACGGCCTGCTAGGCCCTCATGGCTGCCCCCAGTGCCCCCGGCAGGGCCACGAGGGCCCCAGCGAGAGGCCTCGCCCTGGGAGCAGCAAATCCCCAGCCAGCCCCATCAATTATTAACAGCCCTGGGGCTGGAGGCTGCAGTGGGGCAGCAGCTCCGAGCTCCCCAGGCCCCGCGATGGCACAGCCCCCCAGGCTCCTCGCCCCTCTCAGGCTGGGGCTGGCAGCATCTCGCTGGCTCAGCACCCCTGCCACGCCAGGGGCCCGGCTCGACCTGCGGGGCATCTTCCCCCCGCTCACCACCCCCTTCACAGGCCTGGCGGAGGTGGATTACAGCCGGCTGGAGGAGAACATGCACCGCTACGCCACGGTCCCCTTCCGAGGTGAGGCTGGCCGGGCGGGGCCCAGCACCCCCCAACTCTGCACAGCGGGGCCTGGTTATCCCTGGGCATGGCCAGCCTGGCTGGCACAGGGTCTGCCCCACCCTCATCCCCTCACCCTGCCCAATTCCACATGCCCCCGCCCTCTCCCTACCCCCTCGCCCTGCCCCCCACACTCCCACCCTACCCAATTCCATGCACCCCAGTCCTGCCACCCAATGCCCCACCCTACCCAATCCCACACACCCCGCTCTTCCACCCAATGCCCCACTCTGTCCTGCCCTACATCTCCCAGCCCTACCTATGTTCCCCCCACACGCTGCCGGTGTGCCCCACCCTGCCCAATTCCACACACACACCCCCCAGCCTGGGCATGGGGCCGGCAGGGTGCTCGGGCCACGGCGGCTAGAACTGGCCGAGGGCACTAGGGGGCGGAGGGTTTTCCTTTGGGCTTGGCCCCACTCAGTGCCCAGTCAGACCGACGTGGGGAAGGCTCCTGGCCCCGGCCAGGTTCTAGGCCAAGCCCGGAGCATGGGCAGCAACGTCCCAGGACAAGGGGCACGCTGCCTGGCTGGGGCTCCTGGCACACATCTGCCGTTGGGTCAGGGCCAGGTCTGTCACAGCTCATCTGGACTAGGGGTGAACGGCCGGCTCCATGCCCAGCTGCCTCCGTGCCGCCCCACACTCAGCTGGCCCCACACTCAGCCGCTTCCACTCTCGGGACCCTGCTCGGAGACTCCCAAGCGCAGAGCCCTGCTCCCCTGGCCCCAGGCTCTCCCTGGCCCTGAGACCAGCAGGCACAGCAGGGCCAGGTGCTTCCCTCACAATGCCCCCGTCACTGGTGACCCGGGCGCTGCCCAGGGGGAGCAGGGAGGCTGAGCAGCTGGGACCCACGCCTGCTCCCTGGGTGTCGTTCTGCCCAGCATGGCCCAGCTGTCCCACGAGCCCCAGCCCCCTGCTCTTACCTTGCCCTGACCGCAGCCTTATGGGGTCAGCCAGGGCCTCACACTGCTGGAAAGTGGCGCTGGCACTGGGGGCTGCCCTGCTGCTGGGGGCCGGCGCCCTGTTCCTGTGGCGGCGGAGGAGGGGCCGTGGGGGGGGCCGCCCGGCACCGGAGCAGGCTCCGCACTGGATCAGGTCGTACTACAGCTGCTTCCCCGAGGAGAGCGAGGCCGCAGGGGCAGAGGAGAGGCCCACTGGGCGCTGGCGAGCCTGGCAGCACGTGGAGGAGGGGAACCAGGGCACCGAGCGTAGCAGGGAGAGCGATGCCCCGAGGAGGCGCCTGGCCGAGGCCCTGCTGCTGCGTGCCACCTCCTGCCAGATCAGCCGCCAGGCCGAGGCAGCCAGGCCCACCCTGGACACGCTCCTGGAGGGAGGGAGTGCCAGGCTGCGGGCCCACGCCCTCATCCAGCGAGGCGGTGCCACGCCAGCTACTGCCCACATGCTCCACTCCAGGCTGGCTCACCGCTGCAGGGACTGAGGCCCAGGGGCTCCTGGCAGCACCCGCCAGTCCCCAGGCTCCATGCTTCCTGCGCCCACACCCCGACAGCAGGGACAGCTAGCCAGGACCCTGCCCTCTGCCCCTCGGACCCGCTGCTGGCATCACCGCAGGGCAAAGCGCAAGCGAGGGGATATAGCCGAGGGCATAACAGTGGGTGTGACGAGTGCCCCCTGCCCAGCACCCACCCTCTCGCCCCCAGCACGCCTGCAACCTCCTGGCTCATGCATCTGCTTCAGGGCTCCAGGAACATGGGTGCCCCTTCCTGGGCAGCTGCAGTGCTGGCTGGGGAGAACGCAGCGCGCCCCTGCCAACGGGCAATAAACTCTTTGCTAGCGTCCCTGTGTGGGGTGATTTGTGAGGGGTGCATAGGGGGGTGAGCACGTGATGGGGGTTGGCGCCCTTGGGGCTGGAGGAGGCCGTGGGCCGTGGCACCTCGTGTGTGTGTGTGTCCCCGTCCAGTCTGCCCCTTCCTGGGCCCCCTACTTGGCCTCCATGCCTCAGTGGGACTCCAGGGCAGGGCCTGGCACTCACTGGCATGGCAGGGCCTCAGTTTGATCTCAGCTCTTAGGGCTCCAGTGCCCCAAAGCGAAGAGGCTCTGAGTGCCCCCCAGGAGCATCTGGCCTCATGTCCAGGAGCTGGCACTGTCTGGGCTCTAGGCAGTCAGGCCTGGTGGCTGGAGTGGCAGACAAAGCTGGATTTAGGGTCTGGACCAGGCCGAGGGCAGCGCTGAAACGGGGGTCTGGGGAAGCCGGGTCAGGGTCGTAGGCTGCAGGTGGTTGGAGTTGGTCCGAGGTGGGCATCAGGATGCAGGGCCAGGGCTGGAGCAGGGCAGGGCAGGGCAGGGGCAGGGTTGCAGGTGGGCTGGCAGCTGAGGGGGTCTGAGGCCGGGAGGCAGCAAGGGGGCTCCTGGCCGGGTGAGGCTGTCACCGGACTGGCCTGTGGCTCTGGGGGGCTGTGGAACACCGGCGCCCGGGGTCACTTGCCCTGCCCAGGGCTTTCACATGGCTCTGCCCAAGGGATGTCACGGCCGCTGCGTGGGCAGCTCTGGGCCAGGTTTCACTACAGAAACACCTGCTGGGTCTGCCCAGGAGGGGTCCCCGCATGTCCCTGGGGAGGGCCTGGGTGGGACTCAGCTAGCTCTTGCCCCTGCACAGGACAGATCCAGGGACAAGGGTGGAAGGGCTGGGCTGGGCTGCCAGGCTGGGTGCCCCTGGGGCTGGGCAACTACCCATGTGCCCCCACCCCAGGGCTTGGCACCACCCCCATGTGCCCCCCACCCCAGGGCTGGGCACCACCACCCAATGCCCCTGCCACCTTGGGGATGGGCACTATCCCTCACGCAGCCCCCTAATGGGATCTGGGCACTTCACCCCCACCCAGCCCCTGCTGGCCTAGCACTGCCCCCCTTGGGCCTGGGTCCCGCCTGCCCCCTGTGCGAGGGGCCGGCCAAGGCTCACCCATGGCCGGGGGTGCTGGGGCAGCCTAACGGCTTTGTGCTCTGTCCTGCAGGCTTCGTGGTGCAGGGCTCCAGCGGCGAGTGCCCCTACCTGACGCCCCAGGAGCGTCTGGCCGTGGTGAGCCGCGTGCGCCAGGCCGTGCCCAGGGACAAGCTGCTGCTGGCCGGGTCGGGCTGCGAATGTGAGAGCAGGGGCGAGGAGGGGTCCCTGTGGATGTGCCTGGGCGGGTGCCATGGCCAGAGGGCTCCTAACTCCCCTCCTACCCCCGGGTCACAGTCCCTTACTGCTGCAACACCGGCCTCTGCTCCCCATTTCCTCTCCAGGCCCGGGTTCTGCCCCCTCCATCCCCCGCCCCACCCCCCAGTGCCTGGGCCCGGACCCCTCCATCCCCCGCCCCACCCCCCAGTGCCTGGGCCCGGACCCCTCCATTCCCCACCCTCCAGTGCCTGGGCCCGACCTCTTCATCCCTCACCCGCCCCCCAGTGCCTGAGCCTGGACCCCTCCATTCCCCCCCCCCCAGTGCCTGGGCCCAGACCCCTCCATCCCCCGCCCCACCCACCAGTGCCTGGGCCCGGACCCCTCCATTCCCCGCCCCTCCAGTGCCTGGGCCCGACCTCTTCATCCCTCACCCGCCCCCCAGTGCCTGAGCCTGACCTCTCCATCCCCCGCCCCACCCCCCAGTGCCTGGACCCGGACCCCTCCATTCCTCCCCCCCTCCAGTGCCTGGGCCCGGACCCCTCCATTCCCCCCCCACCTCCAGTGCCTGGGCCCGACCTCTTCATCCCTCACCCGCCCCCCAGTGCCTGAGCCTGGACCCCTCCATTCCCCCCCCAGTGCCTGGGCCCGGACCCCTCCATCCCCCGCCCCACCCCCCAGTGCCTGGGCCCGGACCCCTCAATTCCCCCCCCACCTCCAGTGCCTGGGCCCGACCTCTTCATCCCTCACCCGCCCCCCAGTGCCTGAGCCTGGACCCCTCCATTCCCCCCCCAGTGCCTGGGCCCGGACCCCTCCATTCCTCCCCCCCCCAGTGCCTGGGCCCGGACCCCTCCATTCCTCCCCCCCTCCAGTGCCTGGGCCTGGACCCCTCCATTCCCCCCCGCCCTCCCCAGTGCCTGGGCCTGACCTCTCCATTTCCCCCCCCCCCGCCCCCAGTGCCTGGGCCTGGACCTGGACCTCTCCATCCCCCCCCCCCCAGTGCCTGGGTCCAGACCCCTCTTTCCCCCTCCCCGCCCCTGAGTGCCTGGGCCCAGACCCCTCCACCCCCCCTGCACTCCCCAGTGCCTGAGCCTGGACCCCTCCATTCCCCCCCGCCCTCCCCAGTGCCTGGGCCCGACCTCTTCATCCCTCACCCGCCCCCCAGTGCCTGGGTCCGGACCCTTCCATCCTCCCCCTGCCCCCCAGTGCCTGGGCCTGGACCCCTCCATCTCCCCGCCCTCCCCAGTGCCTGAGCCTGACCTCTCCATTCCCCCCCGCCCTCCCCAGTGCCTGGGCCCGGACCTCTCCATCCCCCCCACCCCCCAGCGCCTGGGCCTGGACCCCTCCATCCCCCCCCCCTCCTCCAGTGCCTGGGCCCGGACCTCTCCATCCCCCCCGCCCCCCAGCGCCTGGGCGTGGACCCCTCCATCCCCCCCCCCCCCTCCAGTGCCTGGGCCCGACCTCTTCATCCCTCACCTGCCCCCCAGTGCCTGGGTCCGGACCCTTCCATCTCCCCGATCACCCCAGTGCCAGGGCCTGGACCCCTCCATTCCCCCCCGCGCTCCCCAGTGCCTGAGCCCAGACCCCTCTTTCCCCCTCCCGCCCCCCAGTGCCTGGGCCCAGACCCCTCCAGCCCCCCGCCCTCCCCAGTGCCTGGGCCCGACCTCCCCTTCCCTCCACTCCCCAGTGCCTGGGCCTGGACCCCTCCATCCGACCACCCCCCAGTGCCTGGGCCCAGACCCCTCTTTCCCCCTTCCCGCCCCTGAGTGCCTGGGCCCAGACCCCTCCATCTCCCCGATCACCCCAGTGCCTGAGCCTGGACCCCTCCATCCCCCTCCCCCAGTGCCTGGGCCTGGACCCCTCCATTCCCCCCCCCTTAGTGCCTGGGCCTGGACCCCTCCATTCCCCCCCGCCCTCCCCAGTGCCTGGGCCTGACCTCTCCATCCCCCCCACCCCCCAGTGCCTGGGCCCAGACCCCTCCATTCCTCCCCCCCCTCCTCCAGTGCCTGGGCCGACCTCTTCATCCCTCACCCACCCCCCAGTGCCTGGGTCCGGACCCTTCCATCCGACCACCCCCCAGTGCCTGGGCCTGGACCCCTCCATCCTCCCCCTGCCCCCCAGTGTCTGGGCCCGGACCCCTCCATTCCCCCCCGCCCTCCCCAGCGCCTGGGCCCGGACCCCTCCATTCCCCCTCCCGCCCCCCAGTGCCTGGGCCCGACCTCCCCTTTCCTCCACTCCCCAGTGCCTGGGCCCGGACCCCTCCATCCGACCACCCCCCAGTGCCTGGGCCCAGACCCCTCTTTCCCCCTTCCCGCCCCTGAGTGCCTGGGTCCGGACCCTTCCATCCGACCACCCCCCAGTGCCTGGGCCCAGACCCCTCCATCGCCCCCCTGTCTCCCAGCGCCTGGGCCCGGACCCCTCCATTCCCCCTCCCGCCCCCCAGTGCCTGGGCCTGGACCCCTCCACCCCCCCCCCCACCCTCCCCAGTGCCTGGGCCCGACCTCCTCTTCCCTCCACTCCCCAGTGCCTGGGCCCGGACCCCTCCATCCGACCACCCCCCAGTGCCTGGGCCCAGACCCCTCTTTCCCCCTTCCCGCCCCTGAGTGCCTGGGCCCGGACCCTTCCATCCGACCACCCCCCAGTGCCTGGGCCCAGACCCCTCTTTCCCCCTTCCCGCCCCTGAGTGCCTGGGCCCGGACCCTTCCATCCGACCACCCCCCAGTGCCTGGGCCCAGACCCCTCCATCGCCCCCCTGTCTCCCAGTGCCTGGGCCTGGACCCCTCCATTCCCCCTCCCGCCCCCCAGTGCCTGGGCCTGGACCCCTCCACCCCCCCCACCCTCCCCAGTGCCTGGGCCCGACCACCCCTTCCCTCCACTCCCCAGTGCCTGGGCCCGGACCCCTCTATCCCCATCCTCGTGCCAGTGCCCTGACCCACCATCCGCCTTCTCCTGCCCCCCGGTGCCTGGGCTCAGACCTCTCCATCCCCGCCATTGCCTGGGCCCTGCACCCGCCCCTGGCTGGGTCCCTGTCCCAGGCCCCATGGCCCCACGCGATGCTCTGGCAAGGCTGTGACATGACCTCCCGCTCACCCTCCTCCCCCAGCCACGCAGGGCACCATTGCGATGACCGTGGGCATGGCTGAGGCGGGCGCTGACGCCGCCCTGGTGGTTACACCCTGCTACTACCGGGGCGCAATGACCAGCGCCGCCCTGACCCACCACTACAGCCAGGTATGGGGCAGAGTGCAGCCGGGAGGCTGGAAACCAGCCTGGCTCTGGCTCAGTGACAGCTGGATGGGAGGGGGCGGGGCCTGTGGGCAAAGGGGGAGGGGCCTGTGGGAGGGAGGAGCCTGCAGGAAGGGGGTCTCTGGGAGAAGGGGAGGGGCTCTGCAGGGGAGGGGCCTGTGGGAGGGAGGAGCCTGCAGGAAGGGGGTCTGTGGGAGAAGGGGAGGGGCTCTGCAGGGGAGGGGCCTGCAGGAAGGGGGTCTCTGGGAGAAGGGGAGGGGCTCTGCAGGGGAGGGGCCTGCAGGAAGGGGGTCTCTGGGAGAAGGGGAGGGGCTCTGCAGGGGAGGGGCCTGTGGGAGGGAGGAGCCTGCAGGAAGGGGGTCTCTGGGAGAAGAAGGGGAGGGGCTCTGCAGGGGGAGGGGCCTGCAGGAAGGGGGTCTCTGGGAGAAGAAGGGGAGGGGCTCTGCAGGGGAGGGGCTTGTGGGAGGGAGGAGCCTGCAGGAAGGGGGTCTCTGGGAGAAGGGGAGGGGCTCTGCAGGGGGAGGGGCCTGTGGGAGGGAGGAGCCTGCAGGAAGGGGGTCTCTGGGAGAAGAAGGGGAAGGGCTCTGGGGGGAGGGCCCTGGGGGGAGGGGGAGAGGCCTTTGAGGGGATGGGGCTAGGGTCAAAAAGGGACCTTGGCAGCTCTGATCAGCAGTGCTGAGCGGGCTGTTAAAAGTCAGTCGGCGGCACAGTGGGGCTAAGGCCGGCTCCCTGGCTCCCTGGCTCCCAGCTCCTGGCTCCCAGGCTCCCTGCCTGGCCTGGCCCTGTGCGGCTCCCGGAACGGTCCAGCATGTCCCTGCAACCCCCGCTCCGAGCGCCGGCTCCGCAGCTCCCATTGGCCAGCTGCTTCTGGGAGCCACCTCACGAAAGCGCTATCCGCCCAGAGCCCGCAGCCTGAACCCCCTCCCGCACCCCAACTTGCTGCCCCAGGCCTGAGCCCCCTCCCACACCCAAACTCCCTCACAGAGCCGCCCCTGGACCCCAAATCCCTGCCCCAGGCCTAACCTCTCCCCCCAACTCTCTCCCAGAGCCCACACCCCCTCCTATACCCCAACTCCCTGCACCAGGCCTGAGCCCCCTCCTGCACTCAAACTCCCTCACAGAGCCGCCCCCAGACCCCAACTCCCTGCCCCTGGCCTGAGCCCCGTCCCGCACCCAAACTCCCTCCCAGAACCCGCACCCCCTCCCACACCCTGACCCTGAGCCCCCTCCCACACCCCAACTCCCTGCCCCAGGCCTGAGCCCCCTCTTGCGCTCAAATGCCCTCACAGAGCCCCCCACCCCCACCCCAACCCCAGGCCTGAGCCCCCTCCCGCACCTAAATGCCCTCCCAGAGCCTGCACCCCCTCCCACATCCTGACTCTGAGCCCCCTCCCACACCCACACACCCTCCCAGAGCCCACACCCCCAACCCCCTGCCCCAGGCCTGAATTCCTCCCACACCCAAACTCCCTCCCGCACCCCAAGCCCGTCTCAGGCCTGAGCCCCCTTCTGCACCCAAACTCCAGGATTGCTAACTTTCTACTTGCACAAAGCTGAACACCCTTGGCCTCCCCTGCCTAACCCCTCCTCTGAGGCCCTGCCCCTGCTCACTCCATCTCCCCTCCCTGTCGCTCGCTCTCCCACCCTCACTCACTACCTCCTTTTCACAGGGCTGGCCCAGGGGGTTGGGATGCGGGAGGGGGTGAGAGCTCCGGCTGGGGGGGTGTGGGCTCTGGGCTTGGGCTGGGGATGAGGGGTTTGGGGTGCAGGAGGGGTCTCCAGGCTGGGGGTGGAGCCAAGGGGTTCAGAGTATGGAAGGGGGCTCAGGGCTGAGGCAAGTGGTTGAGGTGTGCTTTGGGGTACAGGCTCTGGGCTGAGGGTGCAGGTTCCAGGGCGGAGCCAGAAATGAGGGGTTCAGGAGGAGGCTGTGGCTGTGGCAGGAGGTTGGGGTGCGGGGATTGTGAGGGCTCTGACTGGGGATGAGAGATTTGGGGTGTAGGAGGGTGCTCCAGGCTGGGACCAAGGGGGTTGGCAGACATGAAGGGGATCAGGGCTAGGGCAGGGGATTGGGGTGCGGGGGTGGGCTCAGGGGTGCAGGCTCCGGGTGGCGCTCACCTCGAAGCAGCAGCATGTCCCTGCTCCAGCTCCTATGTGGAGATGTGGCCAGGTGGCTCTGGCGCTGCCCCATCTGCAGGCGCCGCCCCCACAGCTCCATTGGCTGTGGTTCCTGGAGGGATGGGGGCAGCGTGCAGAGCCCCCTGGCTGCCCTTCTACGTAGGAGCCGGAGAGGGGACTCGCCGCTGCTTCTGGGAGCTGTGTGGAGCCAGGGCAGGCAGGGAGCCTGGCTTAGCCCCACTGGCCGCAGGCGGTATTCCCCTGTCCTATGGGCCCATGCCCAGCGCCCCTTTGTGTCCACAGGTGGCAGATGCGTCGCCAATCCCCGTGGTGCTGTACAGCGTCCCAGCCAACACCGGCCTGGAGCTGCCCCTGGAGGCTGTGCTCACCCTGTCACAGCACCCCAACATCGTGGGCCTCAAGGACAGCGGGGGTGATGTGAGTGGGGGAGCAGGGGGCCATGTCTGAGACTAGCCAGCCTGGGGAGCCCTCACCCCGCCATGCTCCTGCTGCCTGGCTCAGCCCTGCGGGCTCCAGGCCTCCTGCCCAGGAAGAGGGCGAACCCAGGGACCCGTCACTCCTGCGCTGGGACAGGGGCTTGCCTGGCCGCCCTGATTCTGGGGCTTGGGTAGGGGTGAGTCTGGGGCAGCTGTGCTGGGGCAGCTCAGAGCAGAGCAGCCTGTGGTTCTGGGGCCAGGGCAGTGGTTCTGCCAGCTGGGCACCAGCACAGCCCGAGTGGCTGTTGGATGAGACCTTCAGACCCAGCTGAGGTCCCCTCAGGCTGGGGCCTCTGCCCTGGCAGGGCCCAGCCCCCATCGCCCTTTCCCACCCCCCTTTCCTCCCCGCAACAGTGCCATCACCCCTCCCTGCAGCCAAAGTGCATTACAGACACTGACACCCCCCCCAGCAGGTATCAGGGCCAGTGCCCCCAGCAGACAGGTGGGGAAACTGGGGCACAACACTGTGTGGGGAAGGAACCCCACGGCCAAGATAAGAACCCAGGAGTCCTGCCACACACACACACACACACACACACACACACACACACACACACACACACACACACACACACACACACACACACACACACCCTCCGCCCAGTCCCTGTAGAATCTCCCAGGAGCCATCTGGGCCCCAGCCGTAGTGCTGCTCGGGGGTGGAGCCTGTTACTCTTGCGAGGGTGCCACGGGTGAGTTGTTTGTGTAGGACCTACCTCATGGGTGTAGTGGAGCTAGGGTGCTTTGCCTGGTGGCCTAGCTGGTGCCCCGGCAGCCAGCTGGTCCTCTGGAGCCTGCCCAGCTCACGGTGCCCACAGCTTCACCGTGGCACTTGGGGCCGTAGCACCCAGGGTGTTCCTTGCGCCCAGCAGGACACGCTGTGTCTCCCCAGATTACCCGGCTGGGGCTGATTGTCCACAAGACGCGGACGGAGGAGTTCCAGGTGCTGGTGGGATCGGCTGGATTCCTGATGGCTGGCTACGCCATAGGTAGGGGCAGCCTTTCCTCTGTGGAGCTTCACTCCCCCCCTGCCCCGCCGCAGGGGGATGGTATTGGGGCTTCGGGAGGTAGGGTGGGGGTGTTGACTATAGCACGCTGTGGGGGGAAGAGGAGCCAGGGAGATGTGTTTGAGGGGACAGCTGTTGGGGCAGGTTGAGGTGCCAGGGAAGGGGTTAGGGTCCTGGGGGGTCATGATGGGGTGCAGGTAGTGGGGGCAGACAGGTGTTGGGGTGCTTGGGGTGATAGGGTGCAGGATGTGGCGGTACAGAGGGGGATGGGGTGCTGGGGAGGATATGGTATGGGGTGCAGGATGTGGGGGTGTGGGGAGGATGGGGTGCAGGATGTGGGAGTCCAGGGGAAAGGAGGGGGCAGGGTGCAGGATGTGGGAGTACAGAGGTGGGGTGCTGGGGGAGGATATGGTACGGGGTGCAGGATGTGGGGGTGTGGAGGGGGTGGGGTGGTGGCAGGAGGTCGGGGTGCAGGATGGTGGCCAGGCCCTGGGTACTCTACTCCCTGCCCTCCAGGTGCCTGCGGGGGGGTCTGTGCTCTTGCCAACGTGCTGGGAGCCCCGCTCTGCCAGTTGGAGCATCTGTGCCAGGAGGGACGCTGGCAGGAGGCCCAGGCCTTGCAGCTCCGGCTCATCGAGCCCAACGCAGCGGTAAGAGACGTTCCCGGGCTAGGGGATGCGGGCGCTTTTCGGCACAGCCCAGCGCAGGGCAGAGCCCCTGGGCTTCAGGGCTTCAGAGCAGAGCAGCTCCCAGGGGCATGAGAGAGCAGTTTTCCTTGGCCTGTTGTGTAGGCAGCAGGTCGGGACTGAGGGGCACCAGCAGAGCTGGGGGAGCCCAGGCTGGGCTAGCAGGGACTGCGGGTTGTGGTGCAGGGCATGGGCAGAGCTGAGGGGGATCCCAGAGCTGGGCTAACAGGGGCTGCGGGACGGAGTGCAGGGCATGGGCAGAGCTGGGGAAGCCCAGGGCTGGGCTAGAAGGGGCTGTGGGTTGGGATTGAGATGGGGGGGGAATCCCAGGGCTGGGCTACCAGGGGCTGTGGGTTGGGGTGCAGGGCATGGGCAGAGCTGGGGGAGCCCAGGCTGGGCTAACAGGGGCTGTGGGTCGGGATTGAGATGGGGGCGGCGATCCTAGGGCTGGGCTAGCAGGGGGTGGCGAGTCGGGGTGCAGGGCACATTCATGAGCCCTCTGCTCTCCCCTTCCAGCAATTCTGCTGCGTGGCAGGGTCTGGGCGCCCAGGAGTGTCAGGGAAGGTGGGGAGATGCCCCAGCCCCAAGGCAGAGGGCAGCCTGCCAGGCTGGGCTGGAGGCCGAGCACAGGCAGGATGCCCAGTGCCTCCCCTTCCCCGGTGGGAAGTGCCCGGAACAGCATATGCTGTGGCACCAGCGCAGCCCCCCCAAGCTCCTGAACTTCCCTTCATCCAGACAGGGCAGGGCATGGAGGGGGACATCTGATGGGGGGGGTACAGAGAGGGGGGGCAGGCCAGCCTCTCAGCATGTCTCTGGCACCTGCAGGTCACCCGCAAGTTTGGGATCCCGGGGCTGAAGCAGGCCATGGAGTGGTTCGGGTACCACGGTGGGCCCTGCCGCGCCCCCCTGCGCCCACTGAGCGAGGCCCAGCTGGAGGAGCTGCGCAGGGACTTCCGCATCAATGGTTGGCTGTGATGGGGGAGCAGAAGGGGGTCCTCCCTCCTCTGCTCACCTTCCCCTCACTGGCACCCTCCCCTCCGCTTGCCAGGAGTCCCCAAGTCCCCTAGCTGCCCAGCCTCCTCCCGAGGGCAGCCCCTGCCCAGCCCCCAACCTTGCTGCCTGCCCCCTAGAGCTGGCCAAGGGGGTGCAGCCCCTCCCCGCACAAGCCCCCTGTGGCAAGGCAGAGCCAATTTACAGGCCTCAGCAATATGGCAGATTCCCAGGTCCCTCCAACCCCTGCGTGGACCCAGAGCCACCCTTCCCCTCCCACCCCCCCGTCACTTCCCTGGAGAGGTCTGGCAGTCCCGGTGCCGGGCAGCCCCATGCAGGGTGGGGGGTGGGGAGTCGGGAGGGGCAGCGTCCCTGGTGCACCATGAGCTGTCAATAAACCCCTGGCATCTGCATTGCGCCCGCCTCTGCCCTCCTCACTCAGAGAAGGTGGAGCTGCCCCTGCAACCTGGAGGAGGCACGCTGCTCCCTGGAGATGCCTCCTGGCCGGGGGGGGCGTGGGGTGACACTAAGGCATTATCCTCTCCCGGCAGGACCAGGGAGCTTGGGCAGGCACACGCCAGTTCCCAGGGAGGGGCAGGGCTAGCCAGGGCGGGGAAGGGCTATACCAGCGTATCAGGGCCCTGCCCCAGCACACTGCCCTTTCCCCCTGGGGCTGGGCTTTAGCACTACCCCAGGAAAGCCACGGCCCTGCCCCGCTGGCCAGTGCCCCCCACTGGAGCACTGAGTGGCCGGCCAGCCAGCGTAGGGCATCTGGAGCCCAGCGCCAGCAGGCGGAACTGGGCCAGGACACGACTACCGAGGTCTCTGAACAGGGCTCCAGGGCACTGCTGCCGTGGCGGGACCCTGCCCCAGGCTGGACCATCACTCTGCTCCTGGGCCCCTTTGTTCCAAGGCTCTGGGTGTGTCCTGGGTCCCTCCCCCTGCTCAAACCTGGGAAGGGTTGGGGGGTATAAACCCCTGGGGGTCACCCTCCCTGGGCTGGGGGATGACAGGAGGGAGGGGCAGGCCTGGCCCCAGCTCACCTCACAGAACCACACACAGCAGGGCAGGTTTGGCAACACGGTTTATTCGCCGAGGCCCCGGGGGCAGGATACAACAAGGCACGAGGGCAGCAGCAGCGCGGCTGGCGCTGTTCACACGGCCCCCAGGTGGGCCAGGCCCCGGACTCCCCACATCGGCGTCAGGAGTGAGGGCTACTGCTCCCAGCAAAGAACCGACACCGCAGACAGGCAGGCGGGGGGGTCCCTGTGTGCAGCTCTGCTGGTTCCCCCCATCCTGCCCCATGAGCCCTGGCTCCCCCCTCAGCCCCTGCTCTTCCTAGCCCTCCAGGCCTGCAGCCCCCAACACTGGCACTGCCAGGCTGCACCCCGGTGCTCACTAGGGCTGAATGGAGGCCAGGCAGTGCAGACCCACAGCGCGCCCTGGAGCCCTTCAGCGCTCACAGCCCTGGCCCGACCCTGTGCCAAGGCACTAGTGACCAGACAGCCCCCAGGACACAGAGAGGCCAAGTCTCGCTGCCCAGGGCATGGCTGGGAGGAGCCCTGGGCCTGCTCAGGCCAGATGCCCTTGGGAGAGCTGAGGGGAAGGCAGGGGCCATGGGGCCAGGACACCCAGAGCAAGGGAGGAGGGGCCCTGCCCTGCCCCCAGCATCAGAACAAGAAGGGGCAGGGAGATACCAGCTCCCTGCCACGGCCACATCCCACTAGCGAAGTCAGGCCTTGGTCAGCACCCTGCTGGGGACGGGCACTATTCCCGCTGAGCTTGGGGGGCACCGCCTGGGCATGCCTGGCTTCGGGGACACAGGTGCAGCAGCTCCCAGCTGCATCCCCTGCTAACCATGGGCATCAAGGCCCTGGCAGGTTACCCCCTCCACTGCCCCACAAAGCCCAGCAACAGGGCTGGCCACGGGGGCTGTGCCAGGGGTCTGTATGGAGAGCCCCAAGGCAGTGAACAGAGCCCTAGGGAAGGGGGTATCCTGTCTCCCCCCAGTGGGGGGCAGCACTCAGAGTCCCCAGGATCCAGGACGTGGGCACTCGGAGGATGTTCTCTAGCCAGCAGGAGGAAGGCAGCCAGCTATGCTGGGGCCTGTGACGAGCAGGCACACTGGCTCTGCCAACACCCCTCCCCGGCCTGCCTGGGCACTGCAGCTCCTGCCCCCAGCGGCAGGAGGGGCCACGGGTGGGCAGCGGAGTCCCATGGCAGCACGGTCACGCCGGAAGGTTGTGTGCGGACTTGGAGGCACTTTGAGCTCTCTGGATCACGGCTGGGCACTTCTCCCGCCGCAGCAGCTTGTTGTTCTCAAAGAAGCCTTCACTGCGGGGCACCCCGTGGGAGCCGTCGGGGAAGGTCAGGAGCCCTGGGGGAGGGAAGAGCAGGGAGTCACGGGGAAGGGAGCTGCACACACGAGGGAGGGGCAGGGCGGTGGGGGAGCAGGGTCTAGGAGCGGGGCAGCAGGGGCCAAGAGGAGAACGGGGGTCGTGCTGGAGAGCAGGCCTGCCTGCCTCTGCCCAGGCTGTTCGTCCTGCTGCTCTTGCTGGGAGGGGCTGCGGCTGCTTGCTGGGGCTGCTGGGACTCACCGAAGCCGTCCACACGCCCGCTCTTGAACTCGCCCTCGAAGGTCATCGAGTCGTAGCGCGTGAAAACTCCGACGCCATTGAACTTTCCCTGCACGAACTCCCCCTCGTACCTGCGCAGACAGAGCCCCGCAGCGTCAGGCTCCCCTGCTCGCCCCCCACAGTGTCAGGCTCCCCACCTGTGCCCTCCCATGCCCCGCAGGTCCCCCACAGGCGCCCACCACTTGAGGGTCCCCACTTGCACCCTCCCCCGCCCGCAGGCTCCCCAAAGGCACCCCGCCACGTGAGGCTCCCCGCTCGCACCGCATCTGGCTCCTCGCCAGCGCCAGCCCCCGCCGCACAGCGTCAGGTGTCCCGCCCAGGCCCCCCCCAGCACACCCACCCCAGCCTCGCGGCTGCTCAGCCATGGGACAGTGGGGCGCTCTTACTCCCTGGACATGCAGGGGCTGGCAGTGCCAGTCTGCAGCAGCCCTGCGGGCAGGGAGTATGGCTGCGCCCCACACAGGCTGACGGAGGAGCAGCACCCACAGGTTCCAGAGCTGCAGGGGGAGGGTGTGGGGTAAGCAGGAGCAGAGAGGAGAGGGTCTCTGTGGGGCAGGAGGGCAGAGACACACAACTCAGCACCAGCACCCCTCAGCCATCCCCAGTCCCCGTGGATGAGACCAGCCATTGCCCCAAGCTCCCCAGGCTGCTCAGGCGCCATACCTACCTGGAGCCATCGGAGAAGGTGAGCACCCCGCAGCCATGGAAGAGCCCATTCTCAAAGTGACCCAGGTAGGTACCGCCATCTGCAAACATTAGCTGGCCAACGCCGTGCCTGCGGCCTAGGCAACAAGAGCAGGCAGCGTCACCAGTGCCCGCAGCCAGGGAAGGGGCCCCAGCGCCCAGCCCCCAAAGGGGATCAGAGGGACTTGGGCAGGGCGCTGCTGGGGGTCGCAGGAGCCTCACTTGGGCTCCACAGGCCCATACGGGAAAACCCAGGACTAAGCTGGCTCCCAGCGCTGGCCCAGCTAGGGAGGCTCAGGTTGCTCCCAGGCAGGATGCTGCACAGCTGGGGCCCAGTGGGTCCATCTGTGCGCAGTATCTGTCCCCACACAGCGCCAGGAACCCCAGCACTCACAGCTGCTCTGCTGGCCTGCCGGTGCCCAGGGGCCGGCAGGAGGGAGCCCGAGAGATTCAGGGAATGGCAGCTTGTCTTCATGGCTGGGCTCTGCGCAGTCAGCTCCCCAGGCCAGTGGGGCAGGAGTGTTTGGACTTTGTAACAGCAGCCTCTCTCACCCCCCACCGCCCGGGGCCAATCCACATGTGGGGAAGGCATCTGCCATCCACCTGGACACAGGAGGGTCCCGACAGGGCACATTCACGATCCACACTGCCAGGAAGCTGCCGAGTGCTGGGGCAGACATCCCCAAACACAGGCTGCTCCAGGGCTGCTGCCAGCTTTCCCTGTGCCATGGCAGGGCTGCCTGGGCTGGCACACGCAGCTCAGGAATCCCCAGGCCCAAGGTCACTTGGCCTGCTCTCTTCCCTCAGAGCAATGGCAATTGCCAGTGGGGCTGGGACCCCAGGGGCAGTGTCTGGCAGTGCTGCTCAGCAGCTGGGGTGAGACCCAGCTCTCCTCACAGCACACCCAGCTCCTCAGAGAGGGCAGCCCCAACACCGACAGGGACAGGGCTCCCTGGCAGCCAGTGGTCCTCTTCCCCAGTGTAATGGGCTGAGGCCAAGGGGGAAGGCGGGAGATCAGGCTGCCCTGTCCCAGGAGTTGAGGAGCAGACAGGGGCCCGGGGAGGGCAGGCGCAGATGCTGTCTGGGGAGAACCTGGGTTCCTGATTCTTTAAGGGCCTGGCACCGGGAGCCTTGTCATGTAGGGAGGGGCAGGCTCCCCTCTCCTAGCCAGCCGGGCCCAGCCCTGGGAAGAGGGCACCATACAACCTGTGGGACGGACTGGCGCAGGTGCCACTCCCAGCCCTGCCCACAGAGGAGGCTAGCAGGCTGTGCCCAGCACAGATGCCAAGGGTTGTTTGCAGCCCGTTTGGGTGGAGCCAAGGGAGGGTAATGGAACGGGCCAGCTGTGCCCTGCTCACCTTCCTTCCACTCCCCGCAGTACTCCTCCCCACTGGAGTAGGTGAAGGAGCCCTTGGTCAAGGTCATGGTGCCAGCTCTTGGGCGGGCGAGACGACACCTGCAAGGAAGGGGCAGGTGAGAACACCCAGCAGGCACTGGGGGTAACACACACAGGGCTGGGAGGCAGCTGGATGTGCAGGACCCAGGCCATGAAGTTTGCCATTGTGCCCAGTGCCCTGCTCCAGGCCAGGCAGCATGCTGCGGGAAGCTCTCCCTCTGCCGAAAGCATGTTCCTTCCCCCCAGCTCCCCGCCTTCCACACCCAGGGCAAGCTCCAGGGCCTCTCCCTCAAGGCTCTGCCTAGCACCGGCCAGCACTTCTCCATTCCCTTTGGATCTCCTCCCAACCCCAGGGCCTCTCTCAGGCCTGTCACTAGGCCTGACCTGCCAGGAGATGCCCTCTATGCTAGTCAGGAGATGGCTGGGGGCTGAGCTCTCTTGGGCCAGCAGCCTCACCTTGGCAGCAGCCCCTGACATTGCCGCTTCCAGCGCCATGCTGCAGCCTCACAGATGGGCTGGCAGCTGCCTAGACGGGAGGAGGACCGAGCCGTGTGACCGTACAGACCTCTATCCCCTGCGCAAGCAGGAAGGCTAAGGCGCTCCCTGCAGAGAAAGATGGCACTCCGGCTTGGGAGCTGAGGAGGACAGGATTTCCTGCTCCGAGTCAGAGACTAACCTTCCGCTGGATTCCACAGAGCAAAGCACTCTGCTCACAGCTGAGCTGCTGAGTACCAGGGGCTGGGGGAAGGTGTATGCCATGTCGCGCTCTGCACGGCTGAGTGAGCGTGGGAGCCGGGTTTGCCCAGCATTTCAGCGTCAGCTCTCTGCTAGAATGACTCAGGAGTTGAGTGTCATAGGCCAGCTGAGATAGGCCGATCGCCTGATCCATGACTCCAGAGCCTCAAAATACCTGGGGACCTGCTGACTGCCTGGACAGACTCTTGGATTTGGGGCCTGCAATGTCTGTAGTGAGTAGGCCTCATTTGCATAAGGGAGACCTAATCAAGACCTTTTGGTGATCCTGTGATCTTGGGTGAGGAGGGCCCGGTTCAGATTTACTGAGGGGCTTCCAAAGGGGAGAAGGCAGACAGGCCACCTTTTGCTTGCCTGTCCTGGCAGCTCCTGTCCAGCAGTCTCTGGCCACCTGATGCCATCGTGCCTGGAGAGAGGCTTGTGCTTCCCCCAGCCGGCCAGGGAAGGGCAGGAGTCTAGCCATAGACAGCCACTAAGCCTTGACCCTGCCAGCAAGTAACTCTAGGAGCCAGCAAGAACGTCCGAGTCCGTGATAAAAGCACTGGGTATTACCCCAGCTCGACTTCCCGCGGCTGAACCAACCGAGAGTCACGACAACCATCCTGCGCAAGTAGCAACCTTCGGGGTTTGCGGTTCTCTTCCAATGTACAGCCGAGGGTTGCCGCTACCCCTACCTTCCAGCACGTAGGGTTTAAGCTCCAGCACCTGGCTAGCAGCGAGTACACAGGCGTGCAGTAGGGCTGGGCCCCAGAGAAGTTAGGTGAGAGTGGCACCTGTACAGCAGCTCTCAAACTCCTGACTGCCCTAAGGGAAACAACCTCCTTGCCTAGGAGCTCGTACGCACATCTGCTGGGGTAGGAGCTGTATGTTTAATCCTGAGAAATCCCTTGGGTTTCACCTACATTTGTCATTTGAATTGTAAATTAAACATCCCAACAGAACGCCAGCCAACATGGAATCGGGTGTAGATTTGGCTGGGGGGTGATTTTGGCCCTCCCTGAATCACACTATTCAACAGGAACAAAGCTATCGACTGGCGCAGAGATTCATAACGCTGCTCCCGTGGGGATGACTGCTATGCAGTACAGCTGCCTTCCTCCAGTATCACACAGAGCTTAGAGGGAGCTGCTGGGTTAAATAACCCAGATCGTTACATGAATTTGCTTATGTCACAGAGAGTGGGGGAGTCAGGCACTGTGAGTCCCAGGAAGAGGGGTGCAGGACCGCTCAGCCAGCCAGTAAAACAGAAGGTTTATTGGACAACAGGAATGCAGGTTACAGCAGAGCTTGTAGGCACAACCAGGACCCCTCCATCGAGTCCTTCTGGGAGTTCAGGGTGTTTGGATCCCAGCTTAGGATTCCCTGAATTCCAACCACCCAGCCCAAAACCGAAACTAAAACTAACTCCCCTCCAACAGCCCCCTTCCTTTGTCCCTCCTTTGTCTGGCTTCCTGGGCAAAAGGTGCTGACACCCCTCCCCCTCATCTGGCTCAGGTTACAGGCCTAGGTCCTGTCCCTCACCTAAAGTCCTCCCCGGCTCTCCCATCCCCCACCCAGACAGCCCCTACTCCATCACAGCTTGCTACTAACCCACTTGCTCAATGTGACTCATCCATACTTTGTGCTGAATTTAGTAAATAAAATACATTAACTGGAGACCTGCCTGGTTTGCTTCTGTCTTCCCAGATGTCAGGTTCTGGATCTGCAAAGTCCCAAGGTAAATAAGAGGGAACTGTGCCCCACCTAATGGTGGTCCATAGAACTGCCCCATAACCCTCCCATCAATGGCATGTGCACAGGGACACAGCTGGGTTTTGAGGGAAAAACTGATTCTGTATGAACAGATTCTGTCAGTAGCAACGCAGAACCAACCATTGGGGCCCAGCCAGCCAAGCTACCAGCTGAGCTGTTCTAGATGCCTCATGCCCCAGTGGAGAGTCACGTCAAGCACTGAGGCAGGATGTTTGCACACAGCCAGGTGCGTATCAAAGCGAATGGAGAGAGGGTTGAACACAGCTCTGCCAGCTCAGAGGTCAGAGTGAGTCTGTATGTCCCAGCTGCACTTTACCCTGGAGAGAGAGGACTTCACCCTGCTCATTTCTGTGAGGGGGGTGGGGGGAGAGGACAATGCCAGGAGAGGTGTCACAAATCCATATACAGCCCAAGGAGCACGCTGGCAGTGTGGGAACCACTTGGCTTTAGCCTTCCCCCCGTTTCTCTGTTCCCTCCCAAAGCCTAGGGAGGGAAACTGCCAGCTCTATTCAGAGGGCAGCAGCAGTGGTGAAAATCAGAACCCGTTTCCCCTGGTCCCCCAGCTTGGGCAGGCACCACAAGCACGCTGGGATTTTAATGTCTTACCTCCACAGCCTCCCCTCCATCTCATTTTCCCCTTTAGTTACTCACCAACCCACGATTCCAATCCCCAGGATACAGTAAGTGCCACTAGCCTTCTAGTTTAATTTGCAAAACCAAGAGCCAACACCCAGAGAGGCTGTGTGTTTAATCAGCGTTTCCATTCAAATCATGGCTCAGCTGCTCATTTGGAAAAAGCTGTTCCTGGGAGAACCATGCTGAGCTTGTGTGACACTATGAGTGTAATATAATATTTCATTAAAAGGTGACAGGGCTAGAAAGAGTTAATAAACTCACCTCACCGACTGACCTGACCCATGGGTGAACCTTAAGGACTGGTTAGGAAGATCTGTACATGAACAGAGCTTTGAAATGCAGCCGGCATTGTTAGAGGTAGAAGGGGAGGTGTTTGCTCAGGTCTTGAGATATCAGCAAACAAGTCTTGTCTATTGCTAGAGCTTTGATTCAAAGATCAAAAAAGGAATATTAACATTTATGAAGATACTTGAGTGAAATAGTATTATTGTCTCTATGACCCTTTGAAGGTTGTGGTAACCTGTACTTGAACTGTTTAATGGATAAATTCCCCTGTGCTAATTGCCAGGATGTTTGGGAGAAGGAGAGTTCAGCTTATTGTTTTCTCAGGTCATAAGGCTTCTGGAAATGTATAAAAACCCTGGGACACGATCCTGCTTCATCTCAGATCTGCTTTGGGTTTCAAGAGGGGGAAACTTTAAGTCATAAGGATTGAGATCCCCAGTCACTGACTGGAGTCACTCTGAATATGGACATTGGACTGTAACCTCTGGACTATTTCTAAACGGACTTTTGGCAACTACAAGCTCACCTCTGCTGTGTACCTGAACCTCAAGAATTGAATTCAGGTCTGTCTGTATATTGATCTTTCAACCAACTCTCTCTCTTTTCTTTTTTAATAAATTTTAGCTTAGTTAATAAGAATTAGCTAATAGTGTGTATTTTGGGTAAGATCTAAGTTATAATTGGACCTGGATGTGTGGCTGATCCTTTGGGATTGGAAGAACCTTTTCTTTCGTATGATGAGATAAGATTTTCAGGAATCATCATCCTATGTTTGACAGTGTCTGGACGGAGGTCTGAGGCTGGGTACTTTAAGGGAACTGCGTTGTTTGGATTCTGAGTAACCAGTGAGGTAATACAGGCACTGTTTTGTGCTGGCTTGGTAAATCTACCACCAGTGTTTGGGGTTTGTTTGCCCTGTTTGGTTTGCAGTTCACCTTGATTGAGTGACCTCAGCTGGCTCCCACAGGCAGCACCATCACAGCTTGTCATGGCACCAAGAGAAGCCAGAGATGCACCCACAGTGCAGCATTACCCTGGTGTGCAGCTCCCACGAGCCATGCTTCCCCTCTTGGGGACCAGCTCCACAGTTCAAGCTGCAGCCTTACGATGCAAGCTACGAGAAAGGGCTACCTGGTTTTTTAAAAAGGGAACATACCAGCTTCACACTCTGGGCCGGGGATGGGCTGCTACCTCTGAGAGAGAGGATGCTCACTCGCTCACTTACCTCCATGGAAGCTGAGAGCTAGAGAGCTCCTCAGCCAGCAGGATGTATTGTTGGGAAGGACCAAAGCTAGACTGCAGAGACTTCTTGTCTAGAAGACAGATGGCCCTTAGTCAGTGCCAAGCCGGTAATTGAACTGAGTGCTCTCTGCTGAGGTCATCAACAACCAGCACTCGGGCTGAGGTCATTAACAGGCCCCACATCAGCCTGGAGGAGAGGCCTGGAGCGGTACGGATGGGATACAGAGAAGCACTGGTTTGGATGACTTCATAGGGAGATGCACAGAATCCAGGCACCAGAAATCACACTGGAATTCATGATCCAAGGCTGGGAGAGAGGAAGTAATGGAGAAGGGAGAAATGCAGCTGCCTGGGGACCACGGATTGTCCTGCCTCCCACGAAAGGGGCGTGCACCTCTAGGAACAATCACAGCTTGGTGGAAGTGCAGGTCAAAAAGCCTGCCATGTGGAATGGAATCTACACTGTGTGTGCATGCCAGTCATTGTCTAATGCAATGGCTCTCAACCAGGGTTCCAGGGCCCACTGCGGGGCCGCGAGCAGGGCCAGCATTAGCCTTGCTGGGATTCAGAGCAGAAAGCCGAAGCCCCACCGCCTGGGGCTGAAGCCAAAGCCTGAGCTTCACAGTTGTGGTGTGGACGGGCCATGGAATTTGTACAGCATGTTGGGGAGGCCTCAGAAAGAAAAAGCTTGAGACCCCGTGGCAAAATGGAAGCAACAGTCCTTCCAGCAGCAATCTGCCCCCTCCTGCCACTACAACAGACCTCAGAGACACCCCACGCTGTCATATGCAAGAGGGCAAAGCACCACGAGAACTAAGCCAGTAACTCAGAGCAAGCCACCCCCCTTGAATCAGCACCCACTCCTCACCCCAGCCAACGAGCCGAGCCAGGCAGCAGTAGAGATCCATGTGAACTGACCCAGATGTGCCCCTTGCTAGGACAGCCTGGGGAGGAATGACCTCATCTGCCATCCATGGAGGCTGGATCAATGCACCCCCCATGAGCTTCTGGAAAAGTGTCACTCAGGTGACCCCACACAAATCACCCCCTGAAACCCCCACTCCCGAACCCCACCCCTCCCCCACCTGCACCCCAACACCACACTCCTGTACCCTACTCCCTCCCCCACCCCTCCCCACATGCACCCCACCCCCACTCCTGTACTCTACTCCCACCCCTCCACCATCTGCACCCCAACCCCACACTCCTGTACCCTACTCCCTCCCCCACCCCTCCCCCACCTGCACCCCCAACCCCACACTCCTGTACCCTACTCCCCCATCCACCTCTGCCCACCTGCACCCCACCCCTACTCCTGTACCTACTCCCCCACCCCTCCCCCACTCCTGTACCCCCAACCCCACACTCCTGTACCCTACTCCCTCCCCCACCCCTCCACCACCTGCACCCCCAACCCCACACTCCTGTACCCTACTCCCTCCCCCACCCCTCCCCACCTGCACCCCACCTCTACTCCTGTACCTACTCCCCCACCCCTCCCCCACTCCTGTACCCCCAACCCCACACTCCTGTACCCTACTCCCTCCCCCACCCCTCCACCACCTGCACCCCCAACCCCACACTCCTGTACCCTACTGCCTCCCCCACCCCTCCCCACATGCACCCCACCCCCACTCCTGTACCTACTCCCCACCCCTCCCCCACTCCTGTACCCTCTCCCCCCCGGACTCCTCGGACCGGCGACACAGGGCGGGGCCCCCACCTGGACTCCGCGTTTCACCGCCGGCGCCGTTCCCCACTGGCCGTCCTGGTCCCCATCGACGGCCGCCAGCCCCGCTGACCACCCGGCTTCCCCCACATCCGGCCCGCAGCCCCGCCCCAGCAACTCGGGCAGCGACACTAGACCCCATCTCTACGTGTCATTGGCTGTTACCATGACACCCCGGAGCAACACGGCTTCCCATTGGCCATATTCGGAGGGCCTGTCACCAGTCGCCATCTTTATGAGGGGCAAAGATTCTACTCAGGAGTCTTTACTGCTGTGAGTGGCTAGAGACTTCCCCACCCTGATGGCGCCATGTTTGTGCGGGGCCCGGCGCAGCGCTCCTAGGGCGGCCATGTTTGTGCGGGGTGAGGGAATTCCTGACTTGGCCACTGGCCTCCCTCCCTTTCAATGGCCTGGGGGGGCAGTGGGTTCTGGCGGGGGGGCAGAGGAGGAGGGGTATGGGGTGTCGGAGGCGCTCAGGGCTGGGGCGGGGTGGGAGGTGCAGACTCTGGGAGGGAGTTTGGGTGTGGGAGGGGCTCAGGGCTGGAGCAGGAGTTTGGGGTGCAGAAGGGCTTTTGGGGTGCAGGGTCCCAGTGGCCTTACTGCTGCTCCCAGAAAGCAGCCCCCAGGTCTTTGCCAGGGAGGCACCACATGCTGCCCTTGTGTCCACAGGTGCAGACCCCCCAGCTGCCATTGGTCACAGTTCCTGGCCAATGGGAGCTGCAGAGCCAGCACTTGGGCGGGGGCCGTGCGCAGAGCCTCCCTGGCTGCCCATGCGCCTAGGGCAGGGGTCAGCAACCTTTCGAAGTGCTGTGCCAAGTCTTCATTTATTCACTCTGATTTAAGGTTTTGCATGCCAATCATACATTTTAATGTTTTTAGACGATCTTTCTGTAAGCCTACATACAACAATAGTTTAATTATATATTATAAAGTAAATAAGGTTTTTAAAATGTTTAAGAAACTTCATTTAAAATTAAATTAAACTGCAGAGCCCCCCAGACCGGTGGCCAGGACCCAGGCAGTGCGAGTGCCACTGAAAATCAGCTCATGTTCCACCTTCAGCACACATTCCATAGGTTGCCTACCCCTGGCCTAGGGGCTTCAGGGACCTGCCGGTCAGTTCTGGGATCTGCATGGAGCCAAGGCAAGCAGGGAGCTTGCTTTAGCCCCGGGCCCCTGCTGCACCCCTGACCGGACTTTTAATGGTCCAGTCAGCAGGCTGACTGAACCCGCCATGCCTGGCAACCCTAGCCCCGATCCCCCGGCCCAACCTTCTGCCTGGTCCCCAGCTACAGCCCTGTCCCCTCTGAGCCTAGTCCCCAGCCATCGCCCTAGCCCTCCACCCAGCCTCCTGCCTGGTCCCCAGCTCTTTCCACTTACAGCCTGGTCCCCAGCCATGGCTCTGTCCTCCTGGTCCAGCTCCTTGCCCAGTCCCCAGTCACAGCCCCAGCACCCCAGAGTGCCAGGCCCCACATGCTTTTCAGACCAGATGCACAGGTTAGCGTCTTTGGACGGGCTGCTGCCTGTGAGCCCAGAGAGAGACGCTAGGGCACGGGTCGGCAACCTTTCAGAAGTGCTGTGCTGAGTCTTCATTTATTCACTCTAATTTAAGGTTTTGCGTGCCAGTAATACATTTTAACATTTTTAGAAGGTCTCTTTCTATAAGTCTATAATATATAACTAAACTATTGTTGTGTGCAAAGTAAATAAGGTTTTAAAAATGTTTAAGAAGCTTCATTTAAAATTAAATTAAAATGCAGAGCCCCCTTCCCCGCCCCGGACCAGTGGCCAGGACCCAGGCAGTGTAAGTGCCACTGAAAATCAGCTCGCGTGCCACCTTTGGCCCACATGCCATAGGTTGCCTACCCCTGCGCTAGGGCATGGTGCGATTGGTCAGTGTGGTTCCCTCTGGGCAGCTGCCCATGTCTCTGATGTCCCTTTCCAAAATGCCTTCCTGCTTGTGTCCGGATGAGCAGTTGTGGCTAAGGCAGCAGTGACATTGGGCACCCTCTGGGAACACTGGCATGAACTGGCACAGCTACACATACTGGCCAGCTGTATGGGGGCAGAAGGGTGGGAAAGGCTAAGGCCTGCATGATAAAGAATCTCAGAAAGAGTCACTTTCTTCTAACATCAAACAAGGAACTTTATTAGAATGAGGGAAATAGTACTAGCCCTAAAGCCACTCTGTCTCTCCCACAGAGCTTTCCCCAGCCTCCTCCCGGCCTGCCTCCCTGCTACAAAGTTAAAGAAACAGCATGCATAGCCTCACAGGACTGCACATTCTTTAGGCTGGTACCAGCCTTTCCCCCAGAGAGACCATGGGTCCAGGGGGTGGGGGGAGTGGAATACAGTGTCCTTAGAGCCTGCAGTCTGTAGTGCAGAAGAGGTCACAAGTGGGGAGTATCTGCATGAGGGAGGCCTGGTGCTTCCTATTTGAAAACACGTGTACAGGTGCAGTGAGATAGAAGGAGAATCACAGAAGTGGAGTGGAGGGAGGCAGTGATGTTGACTCAGGGGGACTAGAGTCCCTGCTCATGGATGGATTGTCCTCACCTCTCTCCAGCTATTCAAGCAACCTGCACGATGCGTCAGCTGAATCTCCTTGCATTAGGAGATCCACTTGACAGACAAAAAAATAAATGATTTCAAATCAAGTTTGGATGCAATGAGTAGGAGGAGCTTAGAGAAAGGGCGTGGCCAGTGCAGTAAGTGGGAGGAGTTTAAAGAAGAGGTGGTCAGTGCGGTGAAGGCAGGATGGGAGAAGCACAGGATTAGTCAATGAGTGAGAGAGGTTTAGGCAGAGGGTGTTGGTGGGAGGGGCTAGAAAGGGGCGTGGTTATAATGAGTGGGAGGAGCTTAGGGAAAGGGCGTGGCCAGCACTCTGAAGAAGAGTAGGCACAGTTAGAACCGTGCCTGGCTCCGGGGGCGTGCCCAGAGCGGTTAGTGGGCGGAGTGTAGCGCAGGGGCGTGGCCAGCACTCCAAAGAGGAGGGGCAGGGGCGCACCGTGTCTGGTTCCGGGGGCGTGGCCAAGGCAGTCAGTGGGCGGAGTTGAGAGGAGGGGCGTGGCCATCACTCCAAGGAGGCGGAGCAGGCGCGGAGCGCACTGACTGATTCCGGGGGCGTGGCCCGGAAGTTGGCGGGCCCTGCTCCTGACTGGCCGGCGCTGGCAGGGGGCGTGGCGGCGGCCCGCGATTGGCGGCGGCGGCCGGGTCAGCTGACGCGCGGGCCGCCCGCCACAGCCGGCCGGCCATGGAGGAGAGCAGCCCGCTGGTGTCCCCGCAGCGGGCCCAGGCCGCCGCCTACGGGCCGCCGGCGGGGCCAGGCGGCGCGGTGCGCGCGCAGCCCCCCCCGGCCCCGGCCCCCGCCCCCGCGCCCTCCCCGCCCGGCTCCCCGCGCGCCCGCGCCCGCGAGCGGCAGCCGCTGCTGGAGCGAGGCGCGGCGGGCGGCCGGGGCCCCGGGGCGGCGCAGGCCCAGCGCGAGCGGAACGACTTCCCCGAGGACCCCGAGTTCGCCGAGGTGGTGCGGCTGGCGGAGGCGGCCAGCGAGCGCGGCATCTTCCCGGAGCGCATCTCGCAGGGCTCCAGCGGCAGCTACTTCGTCAAGGACCCGCAGGGGGTGAGCCGGGGCCCGGCAGCGCCGCGGGCCCTGGGCCTCTTCCCTGGCCGGCCGCCCGCCAAGCGCCCGCGGGCCCTGGGGCCTCTGCGGTGCGGTGCGGTGCGGCCCGGCGGGGGCGGGGGCTCGGGGGGCGGGGGCGGGCTTGGAAAGAGAAGTGACGTGGGGCAGGGGGCTGTGCCGTGACAGCGCCTCCCTCGGGGCTGCGGGGAGCGGGGGGGTCAGTGTGGGGGGCCGGGCCCGGCCGGCGGGGAGCGGGGAGGGGTCAGTGTGGGGGGCCGGGCCCGGCCAGCGGGGAGCGGGGGGGGGGTCAGTGTGGGGGGCCGGGCCCGGCCAGCGGGGAGGGGGTGGTGGTGTCCCCGCTCCCCCGGGGCAGAAGGGCTCTGGCTGACCTGACCCCCTCTCCCCCCCGGGGTTCATGTCCTGCATTAGCTCAGGTTGCTGTGGCCAGGGGCAGAGCTAAGCCTGAGTTGGGGAGCAGGTTTGCTGGGCTCCATTCAGGTGCTGTCAATATTGGTGGATCCTGCCCTTTTCTGCGTCAAACCTCCCCGAGTCCCACACTTGCTGTGGCGGCCGGGAGATGGGCCTGCTTGTTGCTAATGGACCTGGTGCCTCAGAGCGAACCGGTCCAGTGCCTGGCCTGCTCTGATTAGACTCACAGGCCAGGGGGTGGCAGGCCAAGACCCTTTCTGAGAGTGTGTGACTGTGTAGAAGTGGTCTCCCTGCTGCAGGGCTTGGCTGCCCTCAGTGCTCATCCTTGTCCCATCTCCTACAGCATTCGGTGACTGGAGCGTAGGCTTAGGACAGGGCTCTTTGGGCTGGAGTGGTAGCCAGGACCTCAAAAAGTCTGTGTCACCCTGGGCGACTGCATCAGTTGAACTGAAGTGCAGATTTAAAGTGGCTGACGGCGGTGCCAGCTCTGGGTGATGCTGATTAGTCTGGCTGTCTCTTGGTTTTGATAAGGGAGCAGGTTTCAGCTAAACCGAGTGTTCCCACAGATTTGCTCTGGTTCAATTACAGGGATCAAAAGCTGGTTGTGAATGAACAGTGCAGCCTGGGCAGAGCTGACACCAACTTGTCTGGGGTGTCACCCAGAAGCCTATTCCCACGCAGACAGGCCCAGAGGAGGTGCCAGTTGTCAGGACTCTGCTGTGGAGTCCGGCTCTGGGGTTGTGCGCCCGGCAGTGGCCGTTGTCCCAGCCAGGGACTCTGTGCTAGAATCTCTAGGAGGGGCGCAGTAAGGGAGATTGACGCTCTCAGCCCAGCTCTGCCTGGCTCCCAAGCTCTGTCATTGCCTGGTTCCCTCACAGCCCTGTAGGCCTGAGAGTGCACCCTGACTAATGCCCCCCCCCCCCCACCGAACACTTCCTGAGCCCATGGCTCTCACAGAGCCCCTCTGTCTGCTTCCCGCCCCTGTGGGGTCGCTGGCTCAGACTCCATGGTACGGTGCTGTGGGAGCAGAGCAAGACGTGTTCCCTGTAGGAGGGGGGATGGACCAAGCCAGTGTGAAGTCACCGTATCTCTTCTCCCCATGGGTCCGGTCGGCTGTGCTGCAGCATTCTCCAAGGCATTGATCGGGGCTGGGTGCGGGCCGTGTAGCTGCCTTGTGACTCTCCCTGCTAACCGGATTAGCCTTGCTGCTGCTTCCTGGGGCTCCCTTGTCAATTGCTGCCCCTGGAAGCAAGGCTTGGCTTGACTGGGTTTTTCATAACACCAACTTCCCTGCCCCTGTCGTGGGCCAGCTGGGATTCTGGCTACTGGATCTTCCACCGGCTGGGTCCTGGTGCATTGGCGGATCTGCCCCAGCCAGTGGTGAGGCGCTAGAGCCAGTGGGTGACTTCCTTTCATGCTGGCGGTATGCCATTCCCAGCAATGAAGAGAGAGCATGGGGGGTGGAAGCATTGTCTGAGCGTGTGGCACTGCGGATCAGGAGACGGGGGTTTTCCTGGCTTGGGTGCCTGTCCACCTCCTCGTGGGGAGCTGCCCCTAACCATATGTCGGGGGGGCTTTCAGATGGAACACCGTGCTGAAGAGCAGGGAGGGTTCTCCAGCCAGGAGATGGCAGAGGCCTAGTGCCTCTGAGTAGCTATCACTGCTGGGCAGTTAAGAGCACTTGTCAAGCACCATAAGGAATGTGTGCAGCTGAGGGCCCGGTGCTGTGGGGCTTGGTGTGGGGGGGGTCCTGCTTTTCTAGCCCCCCTTGGCCCAATGCACTCTCCCAGCCCTGCCCTCCTCTCTGCTTTTCCTGGCCTCCCAAAGCACTCCGCAGGTAGGTCAGTGTTCTGCAGGTCTAGAAGGGAAGGGGTCGTACAGGGTGACCCAGTGAATCAGTGGCAGAGCCAGGAGCAAAACTGGCCAGAGTAGCTCTGAGATGCGGCCACCTCTGGGAGGAGGGCCCCAACCCACCTTCCTGTGATGGATGAGGGGAGGAGAAGTTTGAGGATACCAGGGAAAAGCTTACTACAGAGCATCGGTTCTCCAACTCTTGTACTGGTGACCCCTTTCACATAGCGAACATAGTGTGACACCCCCCCTTATAATTAAAAACACTTTTCAATGTATTTAACACCATTATCAATGCTGGAGGCAAAGCAGGGTTTGGGGTGGAAGCTGACAGCTCACGGCCCCCCATGTAATAACCTCCCAACCCGCAGTTTGAGAACTTCTGCTACAGAGGGAAAGTGCCCCCCTGGGTGTCCTCTGGCACTTCAGAGCACAAAGGGCTGAGCTGGGCCTGATGGGATTCGATCCTGTGGTGCCAGGGAGTCCGACTTTTACACCTGATGCTCAGGCTGCCTGGCCATCCCCTCCCAATTATGGGGCTCTCGGGAACTTGCGCTCCAGGGTCCTGGGCCTCCAGCCTGTGCTGCCACCGATCCCAAATGGCTCTGTTCTCGGGGCTTGTGGTGGCATGGGGCCATGGACAGTGGGGTGAGTGGCTTGCCCCCAGGTGTGAAGTGCCACTGCTAAGGGAATGGAGCTGCTCTGTCCTGTGTGGGGTACTCTGTCTCGTGCTGTGCTGCTGCCCCTTGTCTCCTGCCTGTGGCTCCTCTCGGGCCCCTCACTCGGCTCCCTGGGCCTGTCTGCGAGCCCTCAAAGGCCAGTCGTGCCCCTGCCACTGGGGCCGGCGGCTGTGTGTGTGCAGCATTGAGCACCACGTGTGCTGCTAACAGACCCGTGGTGCCCACTCCCCCCGCAGCTCAGGGCAGAGCAGGGCTCTCCCTCGGGCATGCTCCGCTGCCTAGGACTTTGCCCAGCCTGAGCCCCGTCCCTGCCACAGAGCCTCTTCTCCCATCTCCCTGAGAACGGCCTCTCTGCAGCATCCTGGCTGGCAGCGGGGAGGCTGTGGGGTGCAGTGTGGGGGGGAGGGCAGGGGCCCCATGCTGCCTGGGGGAGTGAGCCATCGTGGCCATGCACCACTTCCTGCTTGTGATCCCAGCCTGGGAAGTGCCGCCCACTGACTAAGCTGCTGAGAGTGCTTGGCTCTGGCCTGGTCCCCAGGAGGGTGGGCTGGTCATGTGCCCCGCTGAATCACCTGCTGCCAGAACTGTGGGCGGCTGCAGCTGGCTCCTCCCAGCTGGCTGTCCCTCCGCCCCACGCCTGGCTGCTTGAACCCCTCCCCGACCAGCGGGGAGCAGGGGACTAGTACTGTGCACAGCTGTGGGGCCTGCGGAGAGCCCCCTGGGCTGAGGGGGTACAACTCGGGGGAGGGATAGCTCAGTGGTTTGAGCATTGGCCTGCTAAACCCAGGGTTGTGAGTTCAATCCTTGAGGGGGCCACTTAGGGAACTAGGGTAAAAATCTGTCTGGGGCTTGGCCCTGCTTTGAGCAGAGGGTTGGACTAGATACCTCCTGAGGTCCCTTCCAGCGCTGATATTCACTGACTCTGACAGCTGAGGGGTGTGCTGACCGCGCGGCCTGGCTTGGGGGCTCAGCCCCTCGCTTGGTGCACTGGGGCAGGAGTTGCTGGCTGGCATGGTAAGGGGAGCCCCTCTCTCCCCTGCCGGAGCTGCCTGAAACTGAGGGCCCTTGAATCTCACCTGTGCAGCTAGTGTCAGGTCCTGGGAAGGCAGGCGCTGGGGGTGCTGAGCCCTGGTCACTGAGCTTCCCCTGCCATGTGCTGCTGGGATCCCGACGGCTGCTGCCCTCGATAACCAGCCCTGGCTCTTCGCCCCAGGCTCCACAGCTCAGACCTGGCAGCTGTCCTTTCCCGTGGGGGGCGTCAATCCCAGACGCTGCCCCTGAAGGTCCATCCCTTTCCTGATGCTCTGACTCTGCCCCCCTTCTGTCTGCTGCAGTGCTCTGAGCCCTCCTCTGCCCCGGCGTGTGTCTGGTGCTGTGTGCCCAGTGTGTGGGAGGCGCTGGGGGCTCTGCTCTGCCCTGTGCTGGACTCCAGGGGCTGCTGGGATGGGGCCCCAGGGTTTACACCGGCCATGGCTGAGCTGGTCAGTGGGTGGCAGACAGGAGCCAAGCCTGTCTCCACACGGCAGCTGCCCACAGTGGGCCCATGCCAGGGAAGGGGGCTCCAGGCTTTGGCAAGTTGGAGCAGGCCCCAGCTTGGGGATGAGGATCCTGCGCCCGTGCAAGTTGCTCTCCAGGCCCGGCTGGTATGGGCTGGGGCACGTTCACATCACTCCAGCCTGGGCAGCACTGGCCATGCCATGAACCCGCTGGGCCAGGCTGGCTCTCTGCAGGTCTGGCTGTGCCCTGGCCAGGGGTCTCTGACTAGAGGGGACTTTGCAGATGGCTCCAGCTCTGGACTCTGCTGCAGAGACTGTTTTGCCTGGTCCCCGCCTTGCCGTCCCCCTGCGCGGGTGCCTAGGGGCTCAGCTGCCAGCCCAGCATGTGTCACTCGGCTGCACCGGGGGTGGTGTGGGCAGCTGCTGGGGCAGGGACTCTCCAGCCAGCCAGTCCCTTCGGACATGGACCCACTGGCTTCTCTCACCAGGGGCTCAGCGACTCAGGCCAGTGTCCCTGAAATCAGGAGGCAGCTGCTTCTTCCCAGGGTCCCCTGCCAGGGAAGCGGGGGCAGCATCTGGGGCAGAGCAGGCCGTGCCTCTAGCACTGCTCCCAGGCTCTGGCTGGAGAATGGGGCTGCCCCTGACCAGGGCCAGCTGAGTCCTGATACCCGTCTCCCCGCCCTTCGGGTCCTGTGGCTGGACCCCAGTGGCTCATGTGTGGGGAGTGATCTTCGCACATGCCCTCTATGAGGACAGGCAGTGAAGAACGGGGGGTTGTCATGGGGATGTCCTGTCTAGTCCAATGGACTGACCAAGGCAGAACCCCCATCCCAGCGGCAGGCTTGCAATGCCCATGTGCCAGGGGGTTTGGAGCTGGGGATGCTGTAGCAGGCCTGGAGTAGTTCAGTTGCAATAGGTTGAGGTGGAGATGGGTCCCCCAGCCCATACCTATGAGTGGGTGTCCTGTCTGCTCCCCCCAGAGCCCTGGCATCTCTGGGGTGATGGGGCCTGGGCAGGGCCCCTGCTGTGGTGCCTCCTCCCTGGGCGTGGGTCCAGCTGCTGCTGCCTGGAGCCTGCCTTGGGGTGAGCAGAGCTTTGTGGCAGGTCCAGCCCCTGCGCTCACAGGAGGTCTCCAGTGCCAGGCCTACAGTCAGAGTGGCTGGCAGAGCAGCACCAGGGCCTCTGGGTGGAGCCATGTCCCCTCCTGTGCCCACTGGTCCCTTGGCTGTGGGGACAGGCTGACCCTCCCTGTGCTTCTGGGGTGGGTGACGAGTGGCCTGGGGCGAGGGTGAGGGCGCCCGGGCGGTGCTGCTGTTGCTCTGTGCAGAGAAGGAAGCACGGTGGGCAGCTGCTGTCCATGGCCCAGCGGCTTCCAGGGCTGCCCAGCCCGTTGGCATGCAGGAGCGGGCGGGGGGGAAGTGGAGCAGTTGACTTGCAGCACTTCGGAAGTTCCCCTTGGAGTGGGGATTCCTGGTGCTACAGGGCCCCTCCCTGGGGGTTTCCAGCCACGCCCCAAACTTTCCAGCTCCTTTATTGAGCAGCGGGGTGCTGGGGGGTTCTGGCACACCCTGCTGCTGGTCCTGGTGGCTGGGGCTGGGCAGCCTGCACCTCCCTGAGCCTGGCCAACCAACATCTGGACAAGCTGCAGATCAGCTGGGAAGAGGCTCAAACTCCCTGGTGGTCAAGCCCTGCCTGAATCAGGGGCCCTGCGGGGCGGGGGGTATGTGCGGGGGCCGGGACAAGCTGGGAGTCCCCCTAGGCGGGGGCAGGGATGAGCCGGGGACCCCAGGGCGGTGGGTGGTGTGTGCGGGGATGAGCTGGGGGAGCCCCTGGGGCGGGAGGGTGTGTGTGCGCGGGGGCGAGGATGAGCCGGGGGACCCCGGGATGGGGTTGGGCGATGCGGGGCTCAGCCTTCTTTGCTGGGAGATGGCTGGGGGCTGCCAGGTAGGGGGTGCCTCTTGAGAGCCGTGCAGTCTGTTCCCTGCTGCTACGGAGTCCCCCCCTTCTCACCCTGGTAGAGTTTGTCAGGAGCCTGTGGGGGCTCAGAGGTCTGGCTGGGGGGGTGGGCAGTCGCAAGTCCCTCCCTGCAGAGATCCAGCTGCTCCCCTCTGTCCCCAGAAAATCATCGGCGTCTTCAAGCCCAAAAATGAGGAGCCCTACGGGCAGCTGAACCCCAAGTGGACCAAGTGGCTGCAGAAGCTGTGCTGCCCGTGCTGCTTCGGGAGAGACTGCCTGGTACTCAACCAGGGTTACCTGTCCGAGGCCGGCGCCAGCCTGGTGGACCAGAAACTGGAGCTCAACATTGTTCCCCGCACCAAAGTGAGTGGGGTGGGGGGCAGAGCCTGTCACTGTGGGCTGCTTTTCCACGCCCCGCGGTTCCTGCTGCCCCCACAGCCCTTGGCTCTAGGGGGTCCCACACTGGGAGAACAGGAACAGGCTGAGCCCCAGCCCACACTGCGGAAGTCCACATCCCACCCAGGCTCCAGCAGCTCTGCCTGTGCTCTGCGCTGACCCCTCTCCCCCCGCCCCAGGTGGTGTATCTGGCCAGCGAGACTTTCAACTACAGTGCCATCGACCGGGTGAAGTCCAGAGGGAAAAAGCTGGCCCTGGAGAAGGTGCCAAAAGTGGGGCAACGATTCAACCGCATCGGCCTGCCGCCAAAGGTAGGGGCTGTCAAACCCCCGTGGGGCTGCCCCGTGTCCCCAGCCCCCTCACCTGGCCTCTCCCTGCCGCAGGTGGGCTCCTTCCAGCTCTTCGTGGAAGGCTACAAGGATGCGGATTACTGGCTGCGATGCTTTGAGGCTGAGCCGCTCCCCGAGAACACCAACCGGCAGCTGCTGCTGCAGTTCGAGAGGCTGGTGGTCCTGGACTACATCATCAGGAACACAGGTGGGGCTGGCGCTGCGCCCGCTCCCAGGAGCCCCAGCATCAGGCCTTGCTGCCCGGAGGAAGCTGGGGAGGGCGATGGGTGGGGGCTCAGCGTATTGCTGCCCCAGGACGAGGGGGCTGTGGGGGACTGGCTGAGAGGTCCCAGCACATGGGGTGGGAAGATTCCTGTCACCATCTTATGATACTGCACCTCTCACGTGGACAAGAGTCGCTGCACCCCCTGGCACAGGGCAGCCGTGGCTGGGGTGGGGACAGCACCGTGTACTTCGCTGACATGAACTGTGTAGCCAGGGGAGGCAGAAGGGCACGGTTCAGGCTGGCGTGGCAGGGGCCCTGTGGTTAAAACCTCATCTGCCGTCGGAATGCCAAGGAGTTGGATCTGCTGTGCTAGCCCCACTGGGCGCCGGCCTGGCCAGGGCGCTCCCTGCTGAGCAGGGCCACTCCTCAGCACCATGCCTGCTCGGTCTGGGCGCTGGGTGGGTCTCCTGAGCTTGGCCCAGCTGCCCAGGCAGGGCTGGAGGAGAAGATGCCACTCCTGGGCTCTGCCTGTGAATGCTCCCAAACCGTTCAGTCTCCTGGGGTGGCGTTTGGGGGCAGCCCTGAGCGGCTTGGGCCCTGGAGCCGTTTTCCAGGGTAGAGTTCCCTTTGCCAGCCACTGAGCTCCCCCAAAGGCCTTTGTGTGCATGGTTCTACCCACCCTGCCCCCAATCCCTGGCGGAGTCTGCGTCCCCTCCCTTGTGGGATACATGGCTCAGGGCCCAGGGTTGCCCTGGTGCTGTTGGAGGCCGGGATCCCCGTGCCCAAGCAGGGAGCTTTGCTGCTGCTCCTTCCTAGGCAGATCCAGCTCCTGTCATGACGTGGCTGGTTCTGCTTCCTGCAGATCGAGGCAACGATAACTGGCTGATCAAGTACGACTGCCCACTGGACAGCACGAGTGTGCGGGTGAGTGTGGTGAGGGGCTGGGCAGGGGGGCGCGTAAGTTACCTGACTGTCGGGCAGCAGAGGTGAGTTCTGAATGCACTGAGGTTCTGGCTCTTCTCTCCAATGGTGGGGAGTTCCCCAGCCCAGCCCCGCTCCATGGATGGTTCTCGCAAGCCTCCCCTTGTGATCCACATGGACCAAGGCTCTTGTGGAGGGAGGAGCCAGGGCCCATTCCGTGGGGGTGTTGGCGTAGGGACGCAGATGGTGAGCGGGGCTCTGTTCAGGTGCCATGTGGCAGGCTGGGGACGTGTGCTTGTGGTGATGTTGCTAGGCAGACTTGCTGTCCCCACAACAGCAGAGTGGCATGGGGGGTCGAGCTGTGGCATGCTCAGTTTCCCAGTGGGGTGAGGGCCCCCAGCCACTCTGTGAGGCCCCAAAGGCTGTATGGTGAGGCCCCAAAGGCTGTGTGGCCCCAGCTGCAGGTGGTATTGGCCAGTCCTTGGCACTCTCTAAGCAGGAGGGGTGCTGGGAGCCAGAAGGGACCATTGTGAGCATCTACATCTGACCTCCTGTGCAACACAGGGCAGAGACCTGCCCCGCAATAATTCCTAGAACAGAGCTTCAAATGCCATCCCGTCTGGATTTAACAATGGCCGGTGATGGAGAATCCACCCCGAGCCTGGGAAGTTGTTCCAGTGGTTAATGTACCCCTCCTTTCCAGCCTGTCTGTAGCTTCAACGTCCAGCCACTGGATTGAGTAAGACCTTCCTCAGCTGGACTGCAGAGCCCGGGGTTAAATACCTGTTTCCCAGGCAGTGCTGGCAGACTGGGATCCAGCCATCCCGTAGCTATCTCCTTCTTAAGCTAAAGAGATCGAGCTCCTTGAGTCTGTCACTATCAGGCAGGTTTTCTAATCCTTTAATCATTCCTGTGGCTCTTTGACCCCTCCAATGTACCCGCATCCTTCCTGGCTTTGTGGGCACCAGAACTGGAGACAGGATCCCAGCAGCGGTCGCACCAGTGCCAAACCCAGAGGTAAAATAACCTCCCTGCTTCTTCTCAAGCCCCCTGTTCATGCAGCCCAGGGTCGCATTTGCTCTTTTGGCCGCAGCATCACACTGGTATCATGTTTTAAAATGTGAAGAAAAAATTAAAAATGGAATGAATGGAAGAACGGGAAAGATTGGTAGAAATAAATATTCGTCAGAAGTTGGGAAATTGTAGAAAATTTGATAAGGGAAGTCCAGGGACACGTGAAGAAATCCATGGCCAGCGAAGTGAAGGACCATGGGGAGGAGCCTGACAATGGTATTGATCCATTGACCATGGAAATGGTGATAGAATGATTAGTGATAATGCAGAAAAGGTAGAAATGTTCGATAAATGTTAATGTTCTCTTTTGGGGACAAAAACCAAATCTCATCGTATGGAGACAATGCTCCTTCAGTTCACCTCAGATCTCTAGAGGGTGTTAAACAGATGCTAGCAAAATTAGACATTGTTAAATCAGCAAGTCCCGGCAACTCACATCCAAGAGTTTAAAAAGAGCTGCCTGAGGGACTTGCTGGACCATTAATGTTGATTTTCGTTATGTTATGGAGCACTGGGGAAGTTCCAGGAGACTGGACGAAAGTTAATGTTGTGCCAATGTTTAGCAAGGGTAAACAGGATGACCTGGGTAATTATAGGCCTGACAGGGATCCTGGACAAGGTAATGGAGCAGCTAATGCAGGACTCAGTTACTAAAGGAGGGTAATGTCATTAACGTAAATGAACACAGATTTATGGAAAATAGATCCAAGGTAACTATAGCAGGACCGCTTGGAAATAGTGACCATAAAACAATAGCATTCAACATCCCTGTGGGGGGAAGAACACCTCAACAGCCCAACACTGTGACATTTAATTTCAAAAGGGGGAACTATGCAAAAATGAGGGGGTTAGCTAAACAAAAGTTAAAAGGTACAATGACTAAAGTGAAATCCCTGCAAGTTGCATGGGCCCTTTTTAAAGACACCATAATAGAGGCCCAACTTCAATGTATACCCCAAATTAAGAAACACAGTAAAAGAACTAAAAAAGAGCAACCGTGGCTTAACAACCATGTAAAAGAAGCAGTGGGAGAGAAAAAGACTTCCTTTAAAAAGTGGAAGTCAAATCCCAGTGAGGCAAATAGAAAGGAGCACAAACACTGCCAGCTTAAGTGCAAGAGTGTAATAAGAAAAGCCAAAGAGGAGTTTGAAGAACGGCTAGCCAAAAACTCCAAAGGTTATAACAATGTTTTTTAAGTACATCAGAAGCAGGAAGCCTGCTAAACAACCAGTGGGGCCCCTTGACAATCGAAATACAAAAGGAGCTCTTAAAGACGATAAAGTCATTGTGGAGAAACTAAATGGATTCTTTGCTTCAGTCTTTATGGCTGAGGATGTTAGGGAGATTCCCAAACCTGAGCTGGCTTTTGTAGGTGACAAATCTGAGGAACTGTCCCAGTTTGAAGTGTCACTAGAGGAGGTTTTGGAATGATTTGATAAACTCAACATTAACAAGTCACCGGGACCAGATGGCATTCACCCAAGAGTTCTGAAAGAACTCAAATGTGAAGTTGCGGAACTATTAACTAGGGTTTGTAACCTGTCCTTTAAATCGGCTTCGGTACCGAATGACTGGAAGTTAGCGAATGTAACGCCAATATTTAAAAAGGGCTCTAGAGGTGATCCCGGCAATTACAGACTGGTAAGTCTAACGTCAGTACCGCGCAAATTAGTCGAAACAATAGTTAAGAATAAAATTGTCAGACACATAGAAAAATATAAACTGTTGAGCAATAGTCAACATGGTTTCTGTAAAGGGAAATCGTGTCTTACTAATCTATTAGAGTTCTTTGAAGGGGTCATCAAACATGTGGACAAGGGGGATCCAGTGGACATAGTATACTTAATTTCCAGAAAGCCTTTGACAAGGTCCCTCACCAAAGGCTCTTACATAAATTAAGCTGTCATGGGATAAAAGGGAAGGTCCTTTCATGGATTGAGAACTGATTAAAAGACAGGGAACAAAGGGTAGGAATTAATGGTAGATTCTCAGAATGGAGAGGGGTGACTAGTGGGGTTCCCCAAGGGTCAGTCCTAGGACCAATCCTATTCAATTTATTCATAAATGATCTGGAGAAAGGAGTAAACAGTGAGGTGGCAAAGTTTGCAGATGATACTAAACTACTCAAGATAGTTAAGACCAAAGCAGACTGTGAAGAACTTCAAAAAGATCTCACAAAACTAAGTGATTGGGCAACAAAATGGCAAATGAAATTTAATGTGGATATATGTAAAGTAATGCACGTTGGAAAAAATAACCCCAACTATACATACAATATGATGGGGGCTAATTTAGCTACGAGTCAAGAAAAAGATCGTGGAGTCATCGTGGATAGTTCTCTGAAGATGTCCACGCAGTGCGCAGAGGCGGTCAAAAAAGCAAACAGGATGTTAGGAATCATTAAAAAGGGGATAGAGAATAAGACTGAGACTATATTATTGCCCTTATATAAATCCATGGTATGTCCACTTCTCGAATACTGTATACAGATGTGGTCTCCTCACCTCAAAAAAGATATTCTAGCACTAGAAAAGGTTCAGAAAAGGGCAATTAAAATGATTAGGAGTTTGGAGAGGGTCCCATACGAGGGAAGATTAAAGAGGCTAGGCCTCTTCAGCTTGGAAAAGAGGAGACTAAGGGGGGATATGATAGAGGTATATAAAATCATGAGTGGTGTTGAGAAAGTGGATAAGGAAAAGTTATTTACTTATTCCCATAATACAAGAACTGGGGTCACCAAATGAAATTAATAGGTAGCAGGTTTAAAACAAATAAAAGGAAGTTCTTCTTCACACAGCGCAGAGTCAACTTGTGGAACTCCTTGCCTGAGGAGGTTGTGAAGGCTGGGACTATAACGTTTAAAAGGGAACTGGATAAATTCATGGTGGTTCAGTCCATAAATGGCTATTAGCCAGGAAGGGTAAAGAATGGTGTCCCTAGCCTCTGTTCATCAGAGGATGGAGATGGATGGCAGGAGAGAGATCACTTGATCATTGCCTGTTGGCTTCACTCCCTGTGGGGTACCTGGCATTGGCCACTGTCGGTAGACAGATACTGGGCTAGATGGACCTTTGGTCTGACCCGGTACGGCCGTTCTTATGATGTCTTAGAGCTGTCAGCAGGAGACCTCTAGCGCACGTCACTCAAATTGCAGTCCCCTCAGTTAGGTAGCTTTTTCCTACATGTTATAGATAGGTGAGGGAACAGGAGGACCGGCTCCTTACACATGTGATTTGAGGGTCTGTAGTAGCCATCAGCTAATACTCCATCTTGTGCCTTATCTGCTGGGACATGGATACATAAACATTCAGGATCGGGGACTCTGAAAAGGGTCATGTTGTTTTTGACATAGTGGGCCCACCCACTCAATCCATCCTAAATAGGTTAGAACCATTGAGTCCAACGTCCCAGTCATGCAGCAGGTTTCAGTTAAGACCGTCTCTATTGATCGTATTGTAATCAACGAGCGATTCCAGTTCCTGTTTGTTCCCCGGGCACCTAACGTTTGAGTAAAAGCAATTCAAGGATTTCTTCATGTCCTTTGGCTCTTGAATTCTCTTCTCAGCGTCTCCATTTTGTGCTGAGTGCTCAGGTCTGCCCACTTTTCACCCAGCCCTTTTGCTATTTAACCCCGTCCTGACTACACTGTCCCCAAGGAGACTGCTCCCCTTCTGCTGAGGTGGAGCCATCCAAAATTCATAGCCCCTTCTCCCCTCAGAGGCTGGGCCAGTGCCCCTCCACCACTTACCTAGCCAGTGGTTCACTTCCAGAAGCTTCTGCCTTCCTTCGCTTGTGGGACAGGAAGGATCCCAGAGAAGATCTCTCGGGCATTCTTCAGCATGATTCTAAGTCCCCTGAAGTCCTACGCTCTGAGATCCTGCAACACAGAGTCCAGTGCCAGCATGAGTGATCACTGGATCCTGGCCTAGCAGCTTCCAACGGCTCTCTGATCTCAGGGACATCTCCCGCCTTGGTTCTGGGAAGGCAGTGCATCATCCCATTGTCTGCCTGTCCTTTGCAGAATGTTCTTTAGATTCTTCAGGGGACTGACCTCCCCACAAAGATCGTCCACCTTCCTTGAACAGTTGGAGAACTCTTTGCAGGCAAGCTTGATTTTCATACAGATTGGGCTGAGCTGCCATCTACGTGTCCCATACAGCTCTCCGTTCCCCTGGACCTTGAGAGGTATCATTCAGTTTCCATGTGGAGGACCTGGTATCGATTCAGAATTTCCAGCTGTTCAGCATTCTGCCTGGTTCTCTTCTGTGGTGGCCGCAGTCTGCCTTCCTCCTCTATCTCCAGCCCTGCAGCATGCTTCCGTGACCTGGTGGTGCCAGGCCTCCTCTCTGATTCCTTTGGCCAGCTCCATTTGTCCTTGAACCTGTGGGACTGGGGTTTTCTGAATCTGGCTGGCTAGGAACTCCTCAGCCTTTCCGATTCTCCGGAGCGTCTCAACTTGCCCCTTCAATCCACATATCTTCTCTTCCAGCACAGCCACCACCTGGCCCTTCCTGCCAAGAGCCTCCCTTCTGGCTCCAGACATGGAAGAGAACAGGGCATAGCCATTGCAGTTCAACACCACTCTTCATGGCTGGACATCCTGACACACACCCAGTGCTGCACCTGGACGGTTCCTCCCCTTCCCAACTCCCCTGTTCACTGCCGCTGTCTATGGCTCTCAGCGCAGCTGCACCCCTCACTGCCAAGCAGCGACTAGCCCCTTAGACTGCAGCCAGCTGGGCTGTTCTCATCATGCTGTGAAGCCGCCAGGGTCTCTGCCAGGAGCGGGTGGGCGAGGTCCTGTGGCCTGCAATGTGCAGCAGGTCAGACCAGATGATCGCGATGGTCCCTTCTTGCCTTGATGTCTCTGATCAAAGCGCCAAGGGCCAGAGCCTCAGGGCCTGCAGCAAGGCCCCTGCTTCCTCCGGGGACACGGCCCTCCTGCACAGAGAACACTCAACCAAACCCCAGGCAGACCAGATGCACCACGGCCTGGCACTTCCAAGCACAGTTGGCTGCTCCAACCTCCGAAAGCCCCTGTTCGCCGCAGGGTGCCGTGCCGTTTCCTATCGTGCAGAGCTCTCGGGGATGGGGGAGTGCCTCTCAGCCAGTCCTCTGAGGCAACAGCCATCCAGCCTGGGTCCTCATCCCAGAAGAAAGGCTCAGCTCCTCCAAGAAATGTACACACCTAAACTGGAGTGAGAACATCCACTTTGGCATGCTGCTGGGCCTAATGCCAGCCCTGAGCCCTCTGCGCAGTGCACTAGCTCCTGTGCTCCCATCTCCCTGTGCCCAGGGCTGCCTGCCAGCCCTGAGTCCTCTGTGCAGTGCACCGGTTCCTGTGCGCCCATCCCCGTGCCCAGGGCACTGCCAGCCCTAAGCCCTCTGTGCAGTGCACCAGCCCCTGTGCACCTGTCCCTGTGCCCAGGGCAGCCTGCTAGCCCTGAATCCTCTGTGCAGTGCACCAGCTCCTGTGCCCAGGGCAGATGTTGGCAGTTGGGGGCATCTGGGATGAAAGCGGAGGAGCTAGGCGGCAGCTGGCTCAGAGCAGGGGAAGTGCCCAGGGCAGGGACCGGGCTACATGGTGGTGCCGGGGGTGAGTGCTGGGCTCTGGCTCCCCTGCCCCTGGTGACTCCTGGTCGATCTCTTTCCCCTCCAGGACTCCGAGTGGGTGGTGGTGAAGGAGCCCATCATCAAGCTGGCTGCCATAGACAACGGCTTGGCATTCCCCCTGAAGCACCCCGACTCCTGGAGAGCATGTAGGTCCCTCTGCTGTGCTCCTGCTCACAAGCCTGGGGGCAGTCTGGTGCTTTGAAAACTTGCCTTATGCTGGCAACCCCCAGGGCTAGGCCTGCAGCCCCGCCGGGCGCCATGTGGCCTGGGCTTACACTGCACTTGCTTCTGTGAGCATGGCCCTGAGGCCAGCAGTTGGGGTGGCCCTTGTTCCCCTGGGAGATGGTTTGAGGGGCAGGAAGCCAGGCGAGAGGGCTCAGGCCAGTAACCCAACGGGTGGAGCTGTCCCCAGAGCACCAGGCTGTGACCCCAGTGCTCACCAGGCCAGAGCTGCGCACATGGCTCTGACCTCGGTTCCGGCTCTTCCCCCACCAGACCCCTTCTACTGGGCATGGCTGCCCCAGGCCAAAGTCCCCTTCTCACAGGAGATCAAAGACCTGATCCTCCCAAAGGTTTCTGACCCCAACTTCGTCAAAGACCTGGAGGAGGATCTGTACGAACTCTTCAAGGTCAGGTGGGGGGCTGGGGCTGGGGTGGGGGGTAGGGCTGTAACGTTGACGAGTGGGGCTGGCCTGGGTGGTGCAATGAGACCCTTTCAGAGCTGGGGGTTGGGGGGCTCAGCCTGCGAGGGGTGGGTTTTGCTGCATCCTGCTAGCACCAGCTTTGGGGTCGGGGCAGGGAGGAGCAGAAATCCCAGGCAGCAGCTGCAGTCAGGGCAGGGGTCTTGATGCCTGGGGGGGTCTCGCAGCAGGGGTCTGGGTGCAGGGTCCCACTGCCTTAGGGGGTAGGGTGTCCCACTGCCTGCATGTGGGAGAAGGGTGTCTCTGCCTGTCCCTCACTGCCATTTCTCTTGCAGAAGGACCCTGGCTTCGACCGAGGGCAGTTCCACAAGCAGATCGCTGTCCTGAGGGGCCAGGTATGCTGGGAAGGACCCCTCTTGGTGGGGCAGGGGAACTTGCTGCACTGCCCTAGGGCGAGAGGGAATGTGGGACACTGGCCTAGTGCCCCCAAGGAGGACAGTGACCCAGGCAGCTCCCTGGGGCGGGGGTCCTGGACTCACATCCCTTCTGCTCTGTTGCCTAGATCCTGAACCTGACGCAGGCCCTGAAGGATGGGAAGAGCCCCCTGCACCTGGTGCAGATGCCGCCGGTGATTGTGGAGACGGCGCGCTCCCACCAGCGCAGCGCCAGCGAGTCCTACACACAGAGCTTCCAGAGCCGCAAGCCCTTCTTCTCCTGGTGGTAGCTGGGCCGCTTGGGGCTGGCCGGAGCTGGGCTGGCCTGCTACCGCGGCCAGGACTTTACACTCCGGGAGAGGGCGGGTGCGTCTGGGGGAACCTCCAACTGAACTTGGCCCGGGCAGAGCCGTCGATTTCCCCTTGCTGCAGGGCTTGGACACAGCCTGGCAGAGCCAGCTCCAGCCACAAACTGCCCCGCTCAGCGGGAGTCCTCAATGCAGCCGCTGAGCAAGTGGAGCTGGGGCCTGCGTCCTGTGGGCGATTCTGAGCCCGTCTGCTTCCGGCTGGGGCTGGGATCTGCCCGGGAGCCTTGCCCTGCCCCGCCCACCCCTCAGGAACCCCGGCTGCTCGCTGGCTGCAGGGCCCTAAAAGGCACCAGTGTCAGCCACCCTCCAGTGGCTATTTGGAGATGGTGTCCCTGGAGAGGAGGCATGTGCATGAGTGGGGATCTCGCACAGGAGGCCCAGTATGTGCCCAGGGCTGAGGTGGCAGCAGGCCTGGAATACCCCGAATGGCTGCGCTATGGAGTGTCTGTAGCTGCCTTTCCTGCAGGGGATGGAGACTGTGGATGCCAGGGAGCTCTGGGCACCCTGGCAGAGGAGTGATGCATGCTGGGACCTGGCCCCACTTCACAGGGAAGCTGAGGGCCCTGGCATGGGAGCTGCTTGTCCCCCTCCCCCACTGGGCACAGGGTGATTTGTTCTGGTTTAGCTGGCTTGTTATTGTTCCACCCTCCCTGTCTGAGGGGCCTGTTCCCCTCGGTTCCATCCCTTGCTGCTGGGCAGGCCCCCTCCAGGGCCACTCCCTCTCTCTGCTCCACAGGCCCTGTGTGCACTTCCAAGGCCACCCTTCCCCACTCGGAGCGAGCCTAGCCTGGCAGGGGGCTGCTGCCTGCTGGGTGAGCCATGGCTGCTGCTCCCCCTTCCCCACACTGTTGCTGCTCCTGCAGCCAGGGTGACTTGCCTCATGGCCACTGCCTGGGGCAGTTCTGGGCATCCCACAGCTCGTCCCGGGCTGGGGCTGGGCCTGGGCCGAGCTTCTCCTGCGGCTCCTTAGAGGCTCCATGGGGTCTGCCCCAAGCCCCCTGGGGTGGCCTAGCACAGGGGCTTGGGCTGTGCTGCCCCCCTTGGGCTAGGGGGGTTGTGCATGATCCCCTCCATGAACAGAAGTGGGCAGGAGGGAGCAGGGCTGGGCTGCAGGCTTTGGAGCCATGTGTGCTGGAGCTGGCCAGGGGCTTCATGGGCTGTGGCTGCTGCTAGCATGCTGGAGGCGCGATTCCATCTTTCTGGCTGCTGCTGCTGCAACCTGACCTGAAATGTATCGTTCTCATGCACTGTAGAAATGTATGTAATGTATTTAAACCCATGCACCCGCTGAGTCAGACCTGCCATTCTGCTCTGGGGAGGGGACACCTGTGGGGGTGGCAGAGCCCCACCTGCTCCTGTCTGCCCCCTCGGGCTGTGATGTGGCACTTGTCAGGCAGAGCCTGTGCCCTAGCACTACCCCTGTCACTGATAGCCTGGGCTGGGGGTGCTGTCCTTGCTCTAATGCCCCGGGCAGCTACTCTCCTGGGCCTGAACCCAGCTGCAGGAGTGGGGGGAGCAGCTGAGGCCAGGCTGGCATGATGGGTGGGGGCCCAGGGCTGTGCCTGGCTGAGGCCAGTAAAACAGATCCACCTCACAGAGGCCCTAGTGCTGCAGGCACCTGCGGTGGGGTAGCTGAGCTGCTGTCAGCTGTGAGGAATGCCCTGCAGGGATGGGCACCTAGGGGTGCCCACTGGGGCAGGGTAGCTGTGGGCATGCTGCTTTCTGGGTGAGGCTAGAGCACCATCTGTCAGGGCCTGTGTAAAGTGACCCGCATGTGCCCCCCCCCAATTAGTGGGCTGGAGGGGGGTGGGAGCTGGTGGGAAGGGCCATAGCAGTGTCTTCTACTGCCCAGGCTCCTTCCTCACAAGTGTGTGGGGGGTCATATGAGCCCCTACTGAAGTGGCTCCTAGGTGGGCTGAACCCTCAGAGGGAGAAAAGCACCCCCCATTCCCCCATACTTCCAGTGTCTCCCAGCCAGCTCTTGCCTCCAGCCAGGTGCGTCCTACTAGGCTTTCCGCTGCCCCCATCCCACAGGAGCACAGCCAGGCCCAGGGGCTTCAGACAGTGTAAGGAGCTGAGTGGGTACTGCTGCCCCCCTTCCTGGGATGGGGCTCAGGGCTCTGAACAGACAGAACAACACTCGCATTCCCCCCCCTGCCCACGCCACTAGGCTGAGCCCCCAGCTGGGCTGCTGTCCTGAAGCCAGAGAGCCTCCCTGCTGTGAACAGGCCAGGCCGTCAGTAAATCCTAGCAGCACAGCCAGGTCACTGAGCAGGCTTTTATTACACAGTTTGTCCTGCTGTATGCGACAAGCATCAAGTGTTTTCCTTGGGCTGAGGCTTGGGACTGCCCCTAGGAGGCTGGGACTCCTCTATAGGACTTGGGCAGCTCTGGGGCTGAGTGACGCACTTGCCCCACACATACCCCCAGCTGGGCTGGGGGTGGGGGAAGGGCTGCCTGCTTGGGGTCACTCCCAAGGCTCAGCAACTCTCAGGTCCCAGAGGCCCTGGCCCCTGAGCAAAGGGCCTTCTGAGCAGTTAGTGTTGGGGGGGGATGCAAAGGCCCCCTCACAGCCCAGGCTGCAGCTGTCCTCTGCTGGCTGCTCCCCCCAGGGATGTGCAGCTCACTCCCCCCCATGGACCCCTCCCTCTGATCCCCTCTCCCTTCACCATTTGGGGGATGGGGTGGGGGAATCTGCAGCTGCTTGGCCCAGCTCTAGCTGGGGGGACAGAATTCACACACACCCCGGTGTCTCTGCCAGTTTGTGGGGCTGAGCCTGGCCAGTGCCAGCTGCCCTGCTTACTGCTGGAGCTGGTGCAGGTACCCTGTGGGCCCAGGCCCCCTCTTCCTCCACCTGGTCCTTGGACTTTTCCTCCTGGGGCCAGGGTGCTGCCTGTCTCTGCTGGGCCCCTCCAGCCTCGTGCTGCTGCCGGGGTCTGCGCTGGGGGAGGTGCAGTCCTCTAGCCTGTAGGGGAACAAACAGCCAGTGTGAGGGGCAGTGGATGCCTGGCCAGGAACGTGGGGCATCCCTGCCCCAGGGGCTATGCAGCTGCTTTGGGCTCCCGGTGAGATAGTGGAGCTAGAATTGCTGCAGAGGGCAAAGGTGATCCCTAGCCAAGGCTGCCCCTCCAGTCATGTCCTCCCCATGGCCCTGCTGCGTGGGGGCTCCCCTCCTGGGCCAGGGTGGACGTGAGCCAGAAATGGGTTTGGATTGGAGTGTTACATGCCCACCCCCGGTGCTGTGAGGGGGAGAGGCGGCAGGTCCAAAGAAGTGCCCTGGCACTGGGATGGTCTTTAGTGTCTGGGGGTAGCTCATTCAGTCTATCCAGTGCCAGCACCTGAATATCACAGGCCAGGCACAACCGCACCAGGGCCTGTGGGGTGACCTCCCATTGCACCTCTTTTCCCCAGAGCCCCACCCCACTGTGCAGTCTCCCCCCAGGAGGCTGAGCTGGCTGCTCCACATGCTCAGGGCCCTCAGCCCAGTTTCAGCTCCCTGTGTGTGCTGCTCCCCAGCCTGTACCTTGGGTCGCTGCTGTCCTGAGCTGCTGGGCTCAGCTGGGATGGCTGCTGCCACCTCCTCTGCCTGCTCCTGAGCTGGCGCAGGGCTTGGGCCGTGCGCCGGTTGCCCCCGTACTCCCAGAGCAGCTGGGCACGCTCCTCTGCCCGCTCATCCCCGCTGCTCCTGAACAGGCTCCGCAGCTGCAGCAGCCCCACGTCCTGGAAGATGTTGGCAGCAGCTCTTTTCCGGGCACGGGCCTCAGGAACCTGGCACTGCAGGGGGTCGCATGCCACAGAGGCTGGGGTGCCCATAGGTCTGCCCTGTGGGGCCAGAGGAGCTGTGGGAAGGAAAGGAACAGGATGAGGCTGCAAGAAGGGATTTGGCTCCTCTCTCCCTCGTCAGCCTGCATCCCCTGGGGACTGCCTGCTGGCTCCCCACCCCTCGGCTGCCTCCTCCGCCTACACGGGACGGGAGGGGGGTACAACCTATGGGATCTGCCCAGTGCCCCGGCTAGCGCGTCAGTAGCCAGGAGTCAAGGGCAGAGCGAGCTCCTTCCCTGCCTGGCTGTGCTGCCTTTCCAGGACCCAGAGGGTCCCCGCTCTTTCCTGCTTCTCTGCCCCATTTCCTGGCTGGCTGAGCAGGGCTGGAGCGGAGCCTGCGTCCCCTGGACACAACAGCCCCGTAGCCCTCCGCCAGCCCAGGACAGGTGCGGCCGCCGCGAGCAGCGGGTGTCGCGCTCCAGGGCCGCTGGCCCCGGGCTCTCTGGGTGCGTCTACGCGGCGTGACACTGGCCCGCGCCGGCCGCCGCGGGCTCTTTCACGGCGCTTGGGCCCCGGGGGGACCCCGGAGCGCCCCGCCAGGCTGCCCCCGGGCCCGGCTACCTGCGCACGCGAGTCGGGCGGCTCCGCGCCGGCCTGGGGCTCTGAGATCTGCACCGAGCCCCCCGCCCCGAGCAGGGACAGAGGCCCCGCCCCCAGCCCCGCAGCCAATCAGCGGCCCTGCATTCCGAGTCCCGCCGGCCCAAGTCCAACGCGGAGACACCGGCAGCCCAATCAGGCCCCGCAGAGGGAGAAAGGGGCGGGGCCTGGCGCCTCAGGGAAACACGTGGCACTGAACCACGTCAATGGGCGGGCGGTGACCAAGTGCTGGCGGGGTCCAGCCATCGCCACCGCCCGGAGGCTGCTGCCGAGCGCACAAACCAGGCCGTGCAACGCTTTGCAGGGGCCGGTCTGTTACCGGCACCCACCCGTTCCCAGTCCGCAGAGCCCCGGGTGTAACTCACCTGGTCAGTGCAGGGACCCACCGTCCCACCCACCTGTTCCCAGTCCGCAGGGCCCCGGGTGTAACTCACCCGGTCAGTGCAGGGACCCACCGTCCCACCCACCTGTTCCCAGTCCGCAGGGCCCCGGGTGTAAGTCACCCGGTCAGTGCAGGGACCCACCGTCCCACCCACCTGTTCCCAGTCCGCAGGGCCCCGGGTGTAACTCACCCGGTCAGTGCAGGGACCCACCGTCCCACCCACCTGTTCCCAGTCCGCAGGGCCCCGGGTGTAACTCACCTGGTCAGTGCAGAGACCCACCGTCCCACCCACCTGTTCCCAGTCCGCAGGGCCCCGGGTGTAACTCACCCGGTCAGTGCAGGGACCCACCGTCCCACCCACCTGTTCCCAGTCCGCAGGGCCCCGGGTGTAACTCACCCGGTCAGTGCAGAGACCCACCGTCCCACCCACCTGTTCCCAGTCCGCAGGGCCCCGGGTGTAACTCACCCGGTCAGTGCAGGGACCCACCGTCCCACCCACCTGTTCCCAGTCCGCAGGGCCCCGGGTGTAACTCACCTGGTCAGTGCAGGGACCCACCCGTCCCACCCACCTGTTCCCAGTCCGCAGGGCCCCGGGTGTAACTCACCCTGGTCAGTGCAGGGACCCACCGTCCCACCCACCTGTTCCCAGTCCGCAGGGCCCCGGGTGTAACTCACCCGGTCAGTGCAGAGACCCACCGTCCCACCCACCTGTTCCCAGTCCGCAGGGCCCCGGGTGTAACTCACCCGGTCAGTGCAGGGACCCACCGTCCCACCCACCTGTTCCCAGTCCGCAGGGCCCCGGGTGTAACTCACCCGGTCAGTGCAGGGACCCACCGTCCCACCCACCTGTTCCCAGTCCGCAGGGCCCCGGGTGTAACTCACCCGGTCAGTGCAGGGACCCACCGTCCCACCCACCTGTTCCCAGTCCGCAGAGCCCCGGGTGTAACTCACCCGGTCAGTGCAGAGAACCCACCGTCCCACCCACCTGTTCCCAGTCCGCAGGGCCCCGGGTGTAACTCACCCGGTCAGTGCAGGGACCCACCATCCCACCCACCTGTTCCCAGTCCGCAGGGCCCCGGGTGTAACTCACCTGGTCAGTGCAGGGACCCACCGTCCCACCCACCTGTTCCCAGTCCGCAGGGCCCTGGGTGTAACTCACCTGGTCAGTGCAGGGACCCACCCATCCCACCCCCTTTCCCAGTCCCTAGGGCCCCGGGTGTAACTCACCCGGTCAGTGCAGAGACCCACCGTCCCACCCACCTGTTCCCAGTCCGCAGGGCCCCGGGTGTAACTCACCCGGTCAGTGCAGGGACCCACCGTCCCACCCACCTGTTCCGAGTCCGCAGGGCCCCGGGTGTAACTCACCTGGTCAGTGCAGGGACCCACCGTCCCACCCACCTGTTCCCAGTCCGCAGGGCCCCGGGTGTAACTCACCCGGTCAGTGCAGGGACCCACCGTCCCACCCACCTGTTCCCAGTCCGCAGGGCCCCGGGTGTAACTCACCCGGTCAGTGCAGAGACCCACCGTCCCACCCACCTGTTCCCAGTCCGCAGGGCCCCGGGTGTAACTCACCCGGTCAGTGCAGGGACCCACCGTCCCACCCACCTGTTCCCAGTCCGCAGGGCCCCGGGTGTAACTCACCCGGTCAGTGCAGAGACCCACCGTCCCACCCACCTGTTCCCAGTCCGCAGAGCCCCGGGTGTAACTCACCCTGGTCAGTGCAGGGACCCACCGTCCCACCCACCTGTTCCCAGTCCGCAGGGCCCGGGTGTAACTCACCCTGGTCAGTGCAGGGACCCACCGTCCCACCCACCTGTTCCCAGTCCGCAGGGCCCGGGTGTAACTCACCCGGTCAGTGCAGAGACCCACCGTCCCACCCACCTGTTCCCAGTCCGCAGGGCCCCGTGTGTAACTCACCCGGTCAGTGCAGGGACCCACCGTCCCACCCACCTGTTCCCAGTCCGCAGGGCCCCGGGTGTAACTCACCCGGTCAGTGCAGGGACCCACCGTCCCACCCCCTTTCCCAGTCCGCAGGGCCCCGGGTGTAACTCACCCGGTCAGTGCAGAGACCCACCGTCCCACCCACCTGTTCCCAGTTCGCAGGGCCCCGGGTGTAACTCACCTGGTCAGTGCAGAGACCCACCGTCCCACCCACCTGTTCCCAGTCCGCAGGGCCCCGGGTGTAACTCACCTGGTCAGTGCAGAGACCCACCGTCCCACCCACCTGTTCCCAGTCCGCAGGGCCCCGGGTGTAACTCACCTGGTCAGTGCAGGGACCCACCGTCCCACCCACCTGTTCCCAGTCCCTAGAGCCCCGGGTGTAACTCACCCGGTCAGTGCAGGGACCCACCGTCCCGCCCACCTGTTCCCAGTTCGCAGGGCCCCAGGTGTAACTCACCCGGTCAGTGCAGGGACCCACCGTCCCACCCACCTGTTCCCAGTCCGCAGGGCCCCGGGTGTAACTCACCTGGTCAGTGCAGGGACCCACCGTCCCACCCACCTGTTCCCAGTCCGCAGGGCCCCGGGTGTAACTCACCCGGTCAGTGCAGGGACCCACCATCCCGCCCACCTGTTCCCAGTTCGCAGGGCCCCGGGTGTAACTCACCTGGTCAGTGCAGAGACCCACCGTCCCACCCACCTGTTCCCAGTCCGCAGGGCCCCGGGTGTAACTCACCCGGTCAGTGCAGGGACCCACCATCCCGCCCACCTGTTCCCAGTTCGCAGGGCCCCAGGTGTAACTCACCTGGTCAGTGCAGGGACCCACCGTCCCACCCACCTGTTCCCAGTCCGCAGAGCCCCGGGTGTAACTCACCTGGTCAGTGCAGAGACCCACCCATCCCACCCCCTTTCCCAGTCCCTAGGGCTCCACCTGAGCAGGACCTTTTACCAGCGAAAAAGCCTTACACGGTAACATCCTACATCTCCTCTTTTTATTAACAATCACCCACACCAGACTGCAACCGCTACACAGACACTGCTCACCACTTCCAATAAGGCAGAGGCCAGTCAGGATCAGGCCGTCTGGGGGACTCTAGCATCTGCACGGAGGCATTGGCAAAGTGTTGAGGTCTGGCAGCTGTGATCTTGGGGCCGTGTCCTGGAGCTGGTTCCCAAAGAACTTCCTTTTGGAGCCCAGTTTATATAGTGACATTTGAGTTCTCTTAGCTGCACCTTACCCAGTTATTACACTAAAATGTTACTCACCAACCCTAACATGGTGTAACAACATTTTCTAACCAATCCTACCCCACCGCCTGAATTTACACCCAGCAACATTAATTATGTGACAGACAGAACCGGACAGAGACCTGGCAGACAAACAATAGGTGGGTGGGGACCATCATGACAGAATAATGAAGAAATGCGGATTTCACAACCACAACCATTGTCAGACTCAGTTTTCTTCAGCCCTCTTAAGATCTGGTTCTTTATCTGGTGATGGTGGGGGCCATTCGGCCGGGATCTCCTTCCTAACAGCCTGTGACATTGTTTTAATGTCATTTAGGCCATGTCTACATCTAAAATTTTGCAGCGCTGGTTGTTACAGCTGTATTAGTACAGCTGTATAGGGCCAGCGCTGCAGAGTGGCCACACTTACAGCAACCAGCGCTGCAAGTGGTGTTAGATGTGGCCACACTGCAGCGCTGTTGGGCGGCTTCAAGGGGGGTTCCGGGACGAGAGAGCAAACCGGGAAAGGAAACCAGCTTCCCCGCGGTTTGCTCTCTCGGTCCCGGAGCCACCCAGCAAACCGCAGGGAAGGAGACCTGCTTGCTCGGGGTTCCGGGACCGAGAGAGCAAACCGGGAACGCCGCGGTTTGCTCTCTCGGTCCCGGAGCCACCCAGCAAACCGCAGGGAAGGAGACCTGCTTGCTCGGGGTTCCGGGACCGAGAGAGCAAACCGCGGCGAAGCTGGTTTCCTTTCCCGGTTTGCTCTCTCGGTCCCGGAACCCCGAGCAAGCAGGTCTCCTTCCCTGCGGTTTGCTGGGTGGCTCCGGGACCAGAGAGCAAACCGGGAAAGGAAACCAGCTTGATTACCAGAGGCTTCCTCCTTCCACGGAGGTCAAGAAAAGCGCTGGTAACTGTCTACATTGGATTACCAGCGCTGGATCACCAGCGCTGGATCCTCTACACCCGAGACAAAACGGGAGTACGGCCAGCGCTGCAAACAGGGAGTTGCAGCGCTGGTGATGCCCTGCAGATGTGTACACCTTCAAAGTTGCAGCGCTGTAACTCCCTCACCAGCGCTGCAACTTTCTGATGTAGACAAGCCCTCAGATGGAATGTGGGGATGTGACTTCCTGCTTCTTGGCTAATCGCTGCTGCTCGGCTGCTCTTTCAATCTGGCTGCAGACAAGGCCTGTTCCTTACAGCTGCCTCCCCTGCCGAGGCTCAGCTGCTGCCCTCTGTGGGTCCATGTGGCTCCTGGAGACTTTGAAGGCCTCCTGTGTCTGCAGCTCACGGTATCCCGGGCCCTTCACAGGGGTCACACTGCCCCTCACCTGGGCGACTGAGCAGCCACCGGTGCACTCAAGGCTGCACGGACAGAAAGCCCCCCCCCATGCACCCCTGCCCCTGCTGCAGTCTAGTTCAGACATGTCACACCAGGTGTCAGCATGTGCAGGAGCTGCTGGAGCCCTGCACTGGGGGATCCTCCCTACAGACCTTGCAGAAGGATGAAGGTGATTCTAACAAGAACCTGCAGCTTTTGAACCTGGGACCTTCAGATCTGTAGCACAACCCCTGCTATTTGCACTAAAGGAGTGACCTCATTTCCTGCCACCAGTAGTAGGTTGCTATCCGCCAGTGGCCCAGCCACTAGCAGGGAAGGTGACACATTTTGCCAGTGTCACCCAAGGCTGTCTGGAGCCTGGCGAGAGGTCCTGAGCTGACACAGAGGGGCTGGTTCATTTGCAATATGAAAACCAAGCAGCCTTGTTCAAGTGTAGCAGAGGAACGCAGCACAGGGAGAGATGGGTTTATCGGCCTTCCTGAGTAGCAGAAGAAATGCTTCGATGAAGGGCTGGGTGGAATCCTCTCCCTGTCCTGGCACAGTGTTTCTGACACGAATGAGCAAGCCAGAAGAAAGCAGAGTGCACCCGCCAGCCCGGGGCCTGTGGTGGGAGGATGCTCAGGAAGACAGGGATCCAACCAGCAGCAAGGATCCTGCAATGCAGGGGATTTCCTCAGCGCTGGCCAGTTGGGGGGTGTAGCGGGTGTAGCTGGCTCATGTTCCACACAGATGTTGTGGGGCTGGGAGAGGGGCGCTCACTGGCCTGTCAATGACCCCATGCCTTTAGGCTGGGGGAGGGCTAGCTCTGACATCCCCTCCCCTCCAGCTCAGCACTGCCTGTCCAAGACCAGACAATCCTGTCAAGGCCTAGATCTGCCCCTCAGGGTCTGTCTGCAGATGGGAGGAGCCTCCCAGCCCAGGAGCTGGCAGGGCTGGTGCACGGTGTCTTGGAGGCCAGGGGCCTGCCCATGTGGGCCTGTGTGAACCTTTGGGTTCGGCCCACCAAGGGACTGGAGCATAGACTGGGCCCTGTGGATCCCTGGCAGTGCCCACCAGGGGAAATCTGCCACTGCTACCAGCCGCAGGCAACACACGTGCTCCCCACTGGGTTCCTTCCCTCGGCAGGCCAGCAGTTCACAAGCCCCATCGTGTTACACTGGAGCACCCAGCCCCTGCAGCAGGCGCCCATCCACTGGCTTCTCCTCAGTCCCACCCTCTCCGCAGCACACTCACGGGTCTGTTGTAAAACCAAACGGAAGTTTATTTAGCAGAGCTTGAGTTAAGGATTCAGACAAAGGCCAGTCGAAGGATTTAGACAGGTTACAGGTAAAAGCCAAACCTACCAGGCAGTCTAGAGCCTGCGCTCATTAACAAGTGCTCTCGGGCACTGGCAGGAAACGCTAACCAGACTGTGGTGGGCTGGGTTTTACTCACTGAAGGAAAGAGGGCCCAATCTCATTGTGCTGGCCTGGGGCTGGATGTAGGGCTGGGCTCACTACTACAGGCTGCAGCGAAGGGGTGAGATATTTTTGAGTACATGGGAGTGATGGGTGAATTCTACATCCTCATGCTTCAGGGCAAATGAAAGCAGCAGCTGGGGTCAGGAAGGCCTGTCCTCGCCTCACACCTCTCCTGGGAGGTAGCTGGACAGTGAGGCACAGGAGAGAGACAAAGGGGGAGGGAATATCTTTTACTGGACCAACTTCTGCTGGTGAGAGAGGTGCGCGTGCTTCCCAAGGAAGAGCCCCGTGTTGATGGAAAGCCCGTCTCTCACCCCAGAAATCGGTGCAATAAAAGATATGATGTCACCCGCCCTGTCTCTCCCATGTCCCGAGACCCACAGGGCCACACCACCGCACACCACAGGGACACAGCCGGGTGGAGGGGATTTATGCCTTTCTCTGAAGAATCAGGCTTTGGCCACTCAGACGCAGTGGTGGGGTGAGGGACACGAGGCGCAGGGGTGGGGCTGAGGACGCCCAGTGAGGCTGGAGATGCCCGGAGTTGTGATGGGGCTGGGGACGCCCAGTGTTGCGATGGGGCTGGGGATGCCTGAAGGGGCTGGGGATGCCTGGTGGGGCTGGGGACACCCAGCAGAGCTGGGGACACCCGGTGGACCTGGGGATGCCCGGCGGAGCTGGGGATGCCCGGAGCTGTGATGGGGCTGGGGACGCCCGGCGTTGTGATGGGGCTGGGGACGCCTTGTGGAGCTGTGATGGGGCTGGGGATGCCCAGTGGGGCTGGGGACGCCCAGTTGGGCTGAGGACAACCGGCGGGGCTAGGGACACCTGTTGTGGTGGCAGGGCTGGGGCTGCCCAGTGGGGCTGGGGACGCCCAGAGTTACAGTGGGGCAGGGGACGCCCCGCGGAGCTGTGATGGGGCTGGGGATGTCCAGTGGGGCTGGGGACGCCTGGAGCTGTGATGGGATGGGGGACGCCCTGCGGAGCTGTGATGGGGCTGGGGACGCCTGGAGCTGTGATGGGGCAGGGGACGCCTGGAGCTGTGATGGGGCAGGGGACGCCCTGTGGAGCTGTGATGGGGCGGGGGACGCCCCGCGGAGCTGTGATGGGGCTGAGGATGCCCAGTGGGGCTGGGGACGCCCAGTTGGGCTGAGGACAACCGGCGGGGCTAGGGACACCCGTTGTGGTGGCAGGGCTGGGGCTGCCCAGTGGGGCTGGGGACGCCCAGAGTTACAGTGGGGCAGGGGACGCCCCGCGGAGCTGTGATGGGGCTGGGGATGTCCAGTGGGGCTGGGGACGCCTGGAGCTGTGATGGGGTGGGGGACGCCCTGCGGAGCTGTGATGGGGCTGAGGATGCCCAGTGGGGCTGGGGACACCCGGAGCTGTGATGGGGCTGGGGACGCCTGGAGCTGTGATGGGGCGGGGGATGCCCAGTGGGGCTGGGGTTGCCCGGAGCTGTGATGGGGCTGAGGATGCCCAGTGGGGCTGGGGACGCCCGGAGCTGTGATGGGGCGGGGGATGCCCAGTGGGGCTGGGGACGCCCAGAGTTACAGTGAGGCGGTGGACGCCTGGAGCTGTGATGGGGCTGACGATGCCCAGTGGGGCTGGGGACGCCCGGAGTTACAGTGGGGCGGGGGACGCCCGGAGCTGTGATGGGGCTGAGGATGCCCAGTGGGGCTGGGGACGCCCGGAGTTACAGTGGGGCGGGGGACGCCCGGAGTTACAGTGGGGCTGGGGACGCCTGGAGCTGTGATGGGGCGGGGGATGCCCAGTGGGGCTAGGGACGCCCGGAGTTACAGTGGGGCGGGGGATGCCCGGAGCTGTGATGGGGCGGGGGATGCCCAGTGGGGCTAGGGACGCCCGGAGTTACAGTGGGGCGGGGGACGCCCGGAGCTGTGATGGGGCTGAGGATGCCCAGTGGGGCTGGGGACACCCGGAGCTGTGATGGGGCTGGGGACGCCTGGAGCTGTGATGGGGCAGGGGACGCCCTGTGGAGCTGTGATGGGGCGGGGGACGCCCCGCGGAGCTGTGATGGAGCTGGGGACGCCCAGAGTTACAGTGGGGCTGGGGACGCCCGGCGGAGCTGTGATGGGGCTGAGGATGCCCAGTGGGGCTGGGGACACCCGGAGCTGTGATGGGGCTGGGGACGCCTGGAGCTGTGATGGGGCAGGGGATGCCCAGTGGGGCTAGGGACGCCCGGAGTTACAGTGGGGCGGGGGACGCCCGGAGCTGTGATGGGGCTGAGGATGCCCAGTGGGGCTGGGGACACCCGGAGCTGTGATGGGGCTGGGGACGCCTGGAGCTGTGATGGGGCAGGGGACGCCCTGTGGAGCTGTGATGGGGCGGGGGACGCCCCGCGGAGCTGTGATGGAGCTGGGGACGCCCAGAGTTACAGTGGGGCTGGGGACGCCCGGCGGAGCTGTGATGGGGCTGAGGATGCCCAGTGGGGCTGGGGACACCCGGAGCTGTGATGGGGCGGGGGATGCCCAGTGGGGCTAGGGACGCCCGGAGTTACAGTGGGGCGGGGGACGCCCGGAGCTGTGATGGGGCTGAGGATGCCCAGTGGGGCTGGGGACGCCCGGCGGAGCTGTGATGGGGCGGGGGATGCCCAGTGGGGCTAGGGACGCCCGGAGCTGTGATGGGGCGGGGGACGCCCGGAGTTACAGTGGGGCTGGGGACGCCCGGAGCTGTGATGGGGTGGGGGACGCCCGGCGGAGCTGTGATGGGGCTGAGGATGCCCAGTGGGGCTGGGGACACCCGGAGCTGTGATGGGGCTGGGGACGCCTGGAGCTGTGATGGGGCTGGGGACGCCTGGAGCTGTGATGGGGCGGGGGATGCCTGGAGCTGTGATGGGGCTGAGGATGCCCAGTGGGGCTGGGGACGCCCGGAGCTGTGATGGGGCTGGGGACGCCCGGAGCTGTGATAGGGCGGGGGACGCCCGGCGGAGCTGGGGACCCCGGTGACGCGCTTGGGCCTGTAAGTGGAAGCGGCAGCCCCCAGGGCTCTGTCCGCACCCCGCAGCTGGACGGGGACGCGCGGCCCGGAACTCTCCCTGCGCCCCACCGAGCGCGCCCGGGCCCCGCAGGCAGCGAGAGGCCAGGCCGGGTGAGACGCTGTGCGGAGCCTGCCGCTCGCAGGGAGCCGCCGGCACGTCCCGGCTGGCCGGGCGGGGCGGGGCCGGGCCGAGGGCGGGGCGGGCGCCCGGCGCAGGAAGGACCGTTAGGCGCCAGCTGTTTGGCAGCCGAGCGCGGAGGAAGAGGCTGCCGGGACGCAGGGCCGGGGAGCGGCCCGAGGCCCCAGCGCTGCCGCCGCCATGCCCCCGCCCGCGCCGCCCGCCGCGCCGCCGCCCGGCCCGCTGAGCCTGCACCGGCCCTTCCTGCGCAGCCCGCTGGCCCCGCTGCGCCTGGGGCAGCTGCTCCTGGGCGCCGCCTGCTGGGGGACGGTGGCGGCCCACAAGTACGAGGGGGCGGCGCACTTCGCGCTCTTCGCCGCCGTGCTGGCCTGGCTGCTGGCGCTGGCGGTCACCGGGCTCAGCCTGCTGGGGCGCTGGGCGCTGCTGCCGCTGCTGGGCGCCCGCTGGCTGCTGGCCAACGCGGCGCAGGACCTGCTGCTGGGCGCCGGGCTGTACGCGGCGGCCGCGGGCGTCATGGGCCACAAGGCGGAGCGCCACAGCTACTGCAACCTGCCCGGCTACAGCCAGCCCTGCCTCTACCGCGCCTACCTGGCCGCCGCCGCCTGCGCCGCCCTGGCCGCCGCCCTGCACCTGCTCTCGGGCCTCTACTGCCTGGCGCGCCGCTGCCGGGGCCACCGCGACATCGTCTGAGCGCCGCCCGGGGCCCGGCGGGGACGGAGCCCCCCACGCAGACGGACGGGTCCTCTCTGCCCCTGCCGGAGACCGAGCGGCCTGCCCCGCGGCGGGGACTGAGCGCCCCCGGACGGACGGACAGAGCCCCCCCTGCTCCCCGCCAGGGACCGAGCGCCCCCGGACAGACGGACAGACAGAGCCCTCTGCCCGCTGCTGGGAACCGAGCGTCCCCGGACAGAGTCCCCTGCCCCCCGCCAGGGACCAAGTGCCCCCGGACAGACAGAGCCCTCTGCCCCCCGCCAGGGACTGAACGCCCCCAGACAGACAGACGGATGGACGGAGCCCCCTGCCGGGGACTGAACGCCCCCAGACAGACAGACGGATGGACGGAGCCCCCTGCCAGGGGCCGAGTGCCCCCTGACAGACAGACAGACAGAGCCCTCTGCCCCCCCGCCAGGGACCGAGTGCCCCCAGACAGACGGACAGACAGAGCCTCCCCTGCCCCCCGCCAGGGACCAAGTGCCCCCGGACAGACGGAGCCCCCTGCCAGGGACCGAGTGCCCCCGGACAGACAGACAGACAGAGCCCTCTGCCCCCCGCCAGGGACCGAGTGCCCCCAGACAGACAGACGGATGGACGGAGCCCCCCCCGCCAGAGACTGAGCACCCCCGGACAGACAGATAGACAGCCCCCTGCCCCCCGCCAGAGACTGAGTGACCCCAGACAGACAGGCGGATGGACAGACCTCCCCCCGCCTGACAGCTCCCCTAGCCAGTCAGGGACCTGCAATCCCTAGACAAAGGCCCCCCTTCCCTCCCCGGAGGACGGACGGACGGACGGACAGACACAGGCTATCCTCAGCCAAAGAACCCAAGCCCTGATCGCCCGAAGGTGGGGCTGCCAGCCCTCGGGCTCCCCCCTTCTGGCTCTTACAGGTGGGTGCTGGCTCTGGGTCTCTGCTCACTTGCTCCCCGGGGGCGGCTGGGCTGTGGGGCTGGGACAGGAGGGAGCAGGCCCCCATGGCTGTCATGGGAGGGGAGGGGAGAGTTCTGGGCCAGGGCCAGGGACAGCTCTGGCATCCCAGGAACCACTCCTAGCACCCATTGCCCAGCCAGGATGAGCATCCCAGCATCAGCCCCTCCCCAGGCCAGAAACGCCCAGGGAGAAGCCCTGATCTATGAGAACCGACTGCCCAGAGATCCCCTGTTCTGTGTGGGGGGGACCTCTCTCAGGGGCTGGGCCCTCACACTCCCCTGCCCCCACATGCAGCCCCTGCTCCTGCCCCATCTGTTCAGGGACAGAACTATCCCCCTAGCCCCAGATGCGGTCCCCACCTAGGCTGGGCGGATGGCATGTGGCGGGAAGGGGAGTCCAGTGCCAGCCCAGAGCCACCACCCCTCCCTCGGCCCTGCCCAGGAGTGGGGCCCCAGCAGGGCAATGCCATTGCTCACTGCTGCTGCCCATTCCCAGCCCTGACTCATGGGTGGGGGAGGAGGGAGCTGGGGCTGAGCCACGCAAGATGTTCCAGGCCTGGGTATGTCAGGGCAGCCTGGGAGCCCTCCTCAGTTCAGCCTCCTGCTCATGGGTGTGTCTCTCCGTAGTGCCGCCTTCTTTGCAGGGGGCACGCAGCCCCTGACAAGCTGTAGACAGGGATCGCCGCTCCTGCCAGGGAAATGCAGCTACCTCTGGGGTGGCGCGCAGCAGTCGTTTAATCGCTGTGCAGCTGGTGAGGACAGGAAGTGAAAGACACTGTGCCCAATTGAAGTTGCAGGGTGGGACGGATTTGAGGTTGGTGGAATTTAGCCCAATAAGGAAATTCAAGGGAAGGACAGGCAGGTTTCATAACCAAGCACAGACCTCTCCAAGACGGCTCCACTTTGGAAGATCCCCTGCACAGGGTTCCGCCAGCAGGGCAAGCCTGGCCTGTGCTGCTTGGGGCACAAGGGAAGTGTTGGCCTCCCTGCTCCGCGGGCTGATTCCACAAGTGGTGACTCAGGGCCGCGCCCCCGGTCCCTGGGCAGCGGCTGTGCCAAAGCCGTTCTGGGCAGCGCAGAGGAGCCCCAGTGCCTTCGATTTTTTACAGACTTCCACCCTAGTGCCATCGATCCCTGCGCTGTTCTTGCCCCCGGAGCTGGGCAGGCGTGACTTGCTGTGAAGGAGGCACAGAAGGACACTGGAGATGCAGCGGCTGGGGGCTGTGCCCTGTTTCAGGAAAGTGCCTTTCACCCCAGCGACCTCCAGAGCTCTGCGCAAAGGCAGAGGGAGCCAGAGGGTGGATCAGCCTGGCCTGGGGCCCTCCACCCGAAAGCTGACAGCTTGGGGAACTTGACCGGCTCCAGCACATCCTGGGAAAGCCCCAGCTCTGGCTCCTCTCCTGACCCCTCCTCCAGCCAGGAGGCCCCGGGGATGGACTGGCTGCGAGGGCTGGAACGGGGCTGCCAGCCAGGCCTGGAGGAAAGCTCCACTTTGGATGGAATTGTGCTGGGAAATTCATCTTTGGAGATTGCGCTGAGCCCAGCCCCAGGCTGCTCGGCACCCTCCAGGCCCTCTGGGAAAGGCCAGTGGCTGCAGGCTCCTGGACACCGAAGAAGCAGTGGCAGAAGCTGAGGGCAGATGACGCGGTGGAGCTGAGGGAGGGAGCCGAACCCAGAGGTGAGAGCTCTGTAGTGCTGGGCCTGGTGGGGGACGTGGGCTCCCCTGGAATCCCAGCCTGCTATGGGAGCTGAATGTCAGTTGTGCCACAGGCAGGATGTGGCCGTGTACTGGCACAGAGAGTCTGAGGGCTGGAGCCTCCAGTGCCCCACATCAGGGGGAGCCCCCACCTGGGAACAGGGCTCTTCTGGGCCTGGCCTGGCTGGGGTCTGTGCAGCATCCAGGGCAGGGCCAGCCGGGCCCGTGGGGCTCAGCTCCCCTGCAGCCTTTATCCGGCCGGGGCTCAGCTCAAACTCTCCCTGTGTGCTCTGAGCTGCAGGGCACAGGGGATTGGGAAGGGGCTACCTGCCCTGGCCTCACGGCCTTACACGGGGCTTCGATGCCCCCAGGTAGTACACAGTCTCGTTGGCAGTGCCCCCTTAATGTGCCAGGTCCGAGGCTCTGCTTTGCCCAAGGTGTGATGCAGTCGGGACTGTCTGTGTGGGGAGTGGGAGAGCAGGGGAGGACTTTAGGGGATGGATGATGCCAGGGCCTGTAACCTGAGCTAGGTAAGGGAGGGGAAAGGTCAACACCTTTGCCCGGGAAGGGGACAAAGGAAGGGAGTGGCAGGAGGGAAGCAGTCTGAGTTTGGGCTTGGGGCTGTGTGGGCGGAATTCAGGGTATCCTAGCTAGGATCCAAGCACCCTGAAAGCCCAGAAGGACTCGGTGGAAGGGTCCTGACTGTGCCTGCAAGCTCTGCTGTAACCTGCGTTCCTGTTGTCCAATAAACCTTCTGTTTTACTGGCTGGCCGAGAGTCACTGTGGGTCCCAGGAAGAGGGGTGCAGGGCTGCACTCCTCCACATTCCGTGACACAAGGGGGAGCTGCATACTCTGAGACAGGGTCCTCAGGCTGCAGTGCCCTGGTCTCCAAGTGGTGCTCCAGAAAGTCCAGACCCCAGGAGATAGTCTCCCCTTGGCAACCCTGAACACTTCTCCTGTGAGCTGCATGTGTCCATTCCGGCTGAAGCAGTGAGGCCTTTCTGAGCTGGGGCAAGGCCCTGGGCACTTCTGGCCAGGTGACTCTACACCTTCATGGGGGTGAGACAACAGAGAACAAAGGGCAAGGCTGAGGGGGCCTTTCTGACCCCTGGCAGCAGGGTTAACCCTTTGCTGCCTGTTTGGGTTTAAGGGCCAGGACCCCTACCCAGGGGAAAGCCCGCAGGCAGCACAAGGATTGCACGTGGCCTCTGGCTGTCGTTCTTGGGGTCCCAACACCCCATCATTTATGTCAATGACAGGAGCCACGACCCATCGGTGCCCTGACAAACAGGCAGCGGGGGCTGGGGGCAGAGCTGGGACTGGGGGGTGGAGGTTGGGGTTTGGGACTGTGGCTGGGGCTTGGCTGCTCAGCTCCTGACTTTGTTTCCCTTGCAGTTTGCTGAGGAGCCTGCTCCGTGGCTCCCGTACACAGGGCCTGGTGCTGGGACCTCCGGAGGCTGCCCTGGGCTGGAGGGAGCAGGCGAGGAGCCCAGGAGGGACTGGAGAGCCGCAGCCTCTGCTCATGGAGAGCCCAGCAGCCCCATGCTGCTGTGGGAGAGGACATGGACTGGGCAGATGTGTCCCTGCCCTGTACAGCCAGGCTTGCTCCCCATGTGCAGCGGACGGGCCCAGAGCTGCCTGGTGCCCGCCTGCCTCGTGCTCAGGCTGTGCCATGTTGCTCACGAATGGCCAAGCCCCAGCGCACTGGAGAGCCACGGGCCTCCACCTACTAGTGTCTTGCTGCCCTGTCTTTTCCCTGGGCATGTCCTGCACAGTGCCCTTGCCTCCCAGCTGTGCCCCCATCCCTCCCTTGGGGAGATCCCACCTGTCAGCACAGGACGTGCCACAGGCACCAGCCAGGCAGTCCTCCCCGGTGCCTGCGGATCTTTCCCATCTTCCCTGCCACTTGCAGCTCTGCGCATGGCCCCGGGGCCTGCTCTGCATGGCTGGGGCAGGAGCTGGCCCCGCTGTGTGACAGGGAGGGGCTCTGTCCCTGGCGTGTTTCCCAGGCCCCTGCCTGTTTGACTCGTGGGCCCAGCTGCACCCAGATCTCTGTTGTTTGCTGTGGATTCACCTCCCTAAATAAAGGGTTGCTGGTACGAGCTGGGGCTGTCTGTGTTGGGGTTTCATGTCCAGGGTCGGGCGAGGGAGAGGGGCTGGGAGAGTCACACGGGGGGTGCTCTGGGCAGGGGTTTCCCAGGAGCCTCAGGCTCATCACATTCCAACCACGCATCAGAGAGGTCTCAGACCTGCCCCCCCTCCAGCCCCACCGGGACCCCTGGCCCCTCAGCTCCGTCCTGAGGCTGAACATGCCCTGCCCTAGCAAGGGGGCCCTGCTGACCCTGACTGCCACAGCATGGTGTGGGATTGGGGGTCTGGCTGGGAGCTGGGCTCAGATCGTTGCTGAAGATCCCCATGACCCTCCAGGACCCAGCACAGCTGCTGGAGTCTGATGGGTGGGGCTGGGGCTGGGGCTAGCAAAGGGGCAGCGTCTCCTGTGCCATGCTCGGTGCAGCCCCCTGTGATCTGTGATTCCTCACAGCTGAGCCCAAGCCGGGCCGTGTGTCCCGGGGGGTTGACAGCCTCACCTCGGCTTCACCAGCCAGCCCCCACCCCCCGCCCCTTATGGCTGCCCCCTGTCAGTGCGCCGGCTGGGCTGGGTACCAGGGGCCCCTGCGGACACTGCAGCCTGCATTTGCTTCTTGGGGCCCCAGGCTGGGCTCCCCGAGAGCTGGCATGACTTGCCGAGGGCTCATGCAGGCCTGGTTTTATGCACTGGCCTCCTCGCCCCCGGCAGCTGAGCTCACGGGAGGCCAGGGCTCCCTGCCCCCACCCCACCTGCAGGACCAGAGCACAGGAGCAGCCTCACCTCCCCAGACACCCTCCCCCAGCAGCATGGGGCTATCAACCCAGGCCAGCCCCCACCACTAGGGCCTGCACCTGCGCCTGGGGAAGGCTGGCCGAATGGGGCAGGCGTAGGAAGCCTGCCAGACATCCCAGCAGGAGCATGGCACAGCGGCGGCGTTACCGAGTGCTCCTGGGCCAGCGGCATGGCCGCAGCGATGCCAAAGCAGGCCAAGCCCTGGCCAGGCCCCGTTCCCAGCCCCGCACGCCGGGACAGCCCATCTCTCCCAGTCCCAGTAGCGCCCTGAGCATCTCCAGGACTTTCCCCACGGCCTGGCTTAGCCCAGCGGCCTTGCTGTCTGCGTGGGGCCCCAGCTGCAGGGGTGGCTCCCGCCTGGGGCTGGCCAGGCTGCTGGGAGGGCCTGTGACGTCTGCTTTGCCAGGCAGCGAGAACAAGGCTGCAGTGAGGCAGCCAGAGCAGGACGGAGCCAAGTGGCCGCGTTCCACAGGCCCAGCACTTCCTGTCCTGGCTGCTGCTGAATGGGCTCCCTGTTTGCCAGGGGTGGGGGCAGGGGCAGGCTGCTGGGAGCTTGGGCACATGCTTGTGCTCCAGGAGGGGTGGGCACAGCCGGGGGAGGGGGCCCCAGGGGTGTGCCAGCTGGGCACTGGCAGAGCTGGGGCGGAGGAGGGGGGGAAGCTGGCCAAAGTCAGTGGCTGGAGTGCAAGGTCCCAGGGCCCACCATGTGCATGCATGTGTGTGTTCACACGTGTGTGTGTGGGGGGGTGATGCCTGCCAGGAGGTTGTTACAGGGGCAGCAATTTGCCCAGCCCCCCATCTGTTCTGGGGGTCAGGGTGATGGCAGTGCCCACCTAGAGCTGGGATTGCAGAGAAGTCCAGGTCCCGGGCAGGGACTGACCCGTGTGGCCTGGATGGTCGCCTGTCCTCTCACTGCAGAACCAGCTGCCTGTCACTCAAATCTCTCTGTGCCCAGACAAAACTACACAGGATCTTTTCAGGGGGCAAGACAAAGATGCCACATTTATTATGATAATTTGATTTATGACCAATAACTAATATCTTAATCCTTATACACATACATTATACCTAATACCTACACACACATTCACACACACATCCATCAGATGTTCTGCAGCTGCTGCATAGTTACCAGTCCTGGACATAGCTTGAGTTTGTGGCTTGAGTTTGCAGCTTGGGTTCGTAGCTTGTGGCGGTAACTGGCCAGGAAAGCTGGGCACAAGGACCAGCTGGGCTCTGTTGGGCCTGCCCCGATGCCCTTCCATGTTGGCAGCAGAATGTTACCCTCCAAAGTCTCCCATCTCACCCATCCTTTTTGTAGGTTTTAGTTTGAATCCAGAGTCTACAGGTCTTGCTGTGTCACGCTGCCTCTGAGTTTGGTGAGTCATCACCCGTCAATTGCAGGCCTGACTTTCAGCCTCTGTCCTAGCTTTGATCTTCCTTCTATTGTTCCTTTTCTGTTTAGGGTGGACTCTGCTTACTTTGTTAGGGTTCTTGTCTGCATCTTCAGCCGGTGGGGTTTGAAGTTTATTTCATCAGGACAGGCTGGGGCTGGAGGTTGATTCCATCATACATACATACCTCAGTCACACAGCTAAACTGAACTAATAAGAGTACAGCAGGGTTTGCAAAAATGAAGGTTGGAGGAAGCTTTTACAAAATGGAGTGAGTGTTTTAAAATGGGGTTTGGATTATAATATGGCAAAGAGTGAACAGAAGTTACAATATAGACAAGTGTAGTGGATGGCAACCAGTGAACAGATGTTACAATGTAGGCAAGTGTAGTGAATGGTGAACAGAAGTTACATGAATAAAGTGAACAATTAAAAACAATTTCATTTATCAGTTCTACACATGTCCTGGGGGTGCCTCCAGGGCCCCTGGGTGACGATCCTGCACTAGCTGTCTGAATGCCCATGTGCACAGAGGGAGCTGGGTGCAGGGTGGAGCATCCCCTGGCCACTGGGCTTCCCCTTCAGCTTGGCAGCTCCCTGCCCAGCACAGGGGCCTGCTCGAACAGCTTCCCTCCTGCAGTGGGGCTGGCAGGAGCCCAGCTCAGAGGCTCTCTTAGGAATCTGTTCTCGCTGGGGGTGGAGGAGTGATTAGAGCTGTAGACACACAAAGCCTTCCTGGGAAGAGGACTGGCCATGTGTGGCACAGTGCTGCTCACCCAGGGGGGAGGGCAGCTGGGCCTGGGCACAGGGCCTGGCTCTCCCCCAGCACCTCATGGAGCTGTTTCAGCTGTTCATGGTGGCTGTGAAATGCTCCCCCCAGGTGCTTAAGAGCCTTTGGTGAGGAACCTTATCAAAGGCTTTCTGAAAGTCCAAGTACACAATATCCACTGGGTCATCCTTCACATGCTTGTTGATCCCCTCAAAGAATTCTAGTAGACTGGTGAGGCATGATTTCCATTTACAAAAAACATGTTGACTCTAGGGCTGTCGATTAATCATAGTTAACTCAAAAAAATTAATTGTGATTAAAAAAATAATCACTATTAATCACACTGTTAAACAATAGAATACAAATTGAAATTTATTATATATTTTTGGATGTTTTTCTACATTTTCAAATATATTGATTTCTATTACAACACAGAATACAAAGTGTACAGTGCTCACACTATTATTTTTTATTAATATTTTCATGGTAAAAATTATAAACAAAAGAAATAGTATTTTTCAATTTACCTCATACAAGTACTGTAGTGCAATGTCTTTATGGTGAAAGTGTAACTTACAAATATAGATTTTTTTTACATAACTGATCTCAAAACCAAAACAATGTAAAACTTTAGGGCCTACAAGTCCACTCAGTCCTACTTCTTGTTCAGCCAATTGCTAAGATAAACAACTTTGTTCACATTCACAGGAAATAATGCTGCCTGCTTCTAATTTACCATGTCACCTGAAAGTGAGAACAGGCGTTCGCACAGCACTTTTGTAGCCTGCGTTGCAAGGTATTTATGTGCCAGATGTGCTAAACATTCATATGCCTCTTCATGCTTTGGCCACCATTGCAGAGGATACGCTTCCATGCTGATCACGCTCGTTAAAAACAATGTGTTAATGAAATTTATGACTGAATTCCTTGGAGGAGAATTGTATGTCTCCTGCTCTGTTTTACCTGCATTCTGCCATATATTTCATGTTATAGCAGTCTCGGATGATGACCCACTACATGTTCATTTTAAGAACAATTTCACTGCAGGTTTGACAAAACGCAAATAAGGTATCAATGTGAGATTTTGAAAGATAGCTATAGCACTTGATCCAAGATTTAAGAATCTGAAGTGCTGTCCAAAATCTGAGAGGGACGAGGTGTGGGGCACGCTTTCAGAAGTCTTAAAAGACCAGTACTCTGATATGGAAACTACAGAACCTGAACCACTAAAAAAAAAATTAAAAAAAAAATCAACCTTCTGCTGGTGGCATCTGACTCAGATGATGAAAATGAATATGTGTCGGTCCACCTGGCTTTGGATTGTTATCGAGCAGAACCCGTCATCAGCATGGACGCATGTTCCCTGGAATGGTGGTTGAAACATGAAGGGACATATGAATCTTCAGCCCATCTGGAGCCATGTGAATGCCTGTTCTCACTTTCAGGTGACAATGTAAAGAAGAAGCAGGTCCCATTATCTCCTGCCAATTGTAACCACACTTGTTTGTCTGAGTGACTGGCTGAAGCAGGACTGAGTGGACTCGTTGGCTCTAAAGTTTTACATTGTTTTATTTTTGAATTCACTTATTTGTTTGTGCATAATTTGACATTTGCAAGTTAAAGTTTCACGATAAAGAGATTGCACTAAAGTACTTGTATGAGGTGAATTGAAAAATACTATTTCTATTGTATTTTACAGTGCAAATATTTGTATTAAAAATAAATATAAAGTGAGCACATCCAAAAATATTTAAATAAGTGGTATTTATTATTAACAGTGCGATTAATCGCGATTAATTTTTTTAATCGCTTGACAGCCCTAGTTTCAGCCAGTTTGCCTGGTACTGAAGTCAGGCTCACTGGCCTGTAACTGCTGGGATCACCTCTGGAGACTTTCTGAAAAATTGGCATCACGTTAGCTATCTGCCAGGCACCTGGTACAGAGGCTGATTTAAGCAATAGGTTACAAACCAGTTAATAGTTCTGCAATTTCACATCTGAGTTGCTTCAGATCTCTTGGGTGATACCATCTGGTCCTGGTGGCTTATTACTGTTTAGTTTATCAATTTGTTCCAACTTCCAAAATCTCCTCTAATGAAACCTCAGTCTGGGACAGTTCCTCATGTCACCTAAACAGAATGGCTCAGGTGTGGGAATCTCCCTCACATCCTCCGCCGTGAAGACCAAAGGAAAGAATTCATTTAGTTTCTCCACAATGGCCTTGTCTTCCTAGAGTGCTCCTTTAGCATCTCGATCGTCCAGTGGTTCTTTGTCAGGCTTCTGGCTTCTGAAGTACTTAATGTTTTTTTGAGTCTTTTGCTAGTTGCTCTTCAAACTCTGTCGCCTGCCATATTCTACTTTTAAAACTATCATTAGATGTCTGGAACACCGCTAGAAAGTCCTTGCTTAGCACAGAACCCAGAAAGTTACAGCATTAATGGCCCATTCTGGTGTCTACCCTTGGCTCCTGCTCAGTCACTCTGTGTTCAAATTCCTGGCCTGTCCTATCTGGCCCCTCCTCAGCCCTTTGTCCAGCTGGTCACACCTGGCTGGCTTCCTGCAGGGGGGGCGCTCCATGGTCCATAGCTGCTAGGTACCAAATGTTCCCCAGTGATTGGATTTGCCATTGTTTTCATCAGGGGTCGGCAAACTTTCAGAAGTGCTGTGCCAAGTCTCCATTTATTCACTCTAATTTAAGGTTTCGCGTGTTGGTAATACATCGTAATGTTTTTAGAAGGTCTCTCTCTACAAGTCTATATATTATATAACTAAACTAGTGTTGTATTGTAAAATAAACAAGGTTTCAAAATGTTTAAGAAGCTTCATTTAAAATTAAATTAAAATGTTGATCTTACGCTGCTGGCCCGCTCAGCCTGCTGCTGGTCTGGGGTTCTGTTCACCTAGGCCGGCAGCGGGCTGAGTGGGGCCTGTGGCCAGGACCCTGGCTGGCAAGGCTCTGGCAGCCAGAACCCAAGAACGGCAGCGGGTTGTGCTGGGCTGGCGGCTGGGACCCCAGACCGGCAGTGGGCTGAGCAGCTGAGCCTACTGCCGCTCAGGGGTTCCATCCGCCAGCTCCTGCCAGCCGGGATCCCGGCTGCCAGATCAGCTCACCCCACTCTTGGTCTGGGGTCCTGGCCCTGTGTCATAGAGTCCCCGGGCGATGCTCTGGAACTGCTCCTCACAAAGCCAGACAGGACTCTGGGGAGCCTCCTCTCCCTTGGAGCAGACTGTCTGCAGGGCAAGAAGCTCACACGGCTTCACCTCCTGGGTCTCTCCTTGGAGCATTCAGCATCCTCTGCCCCTCCATGCGCTTCCCACAGCAAGGCCGCCCCGGCGGGGTCCTGGGGAAGCCACAGGGTCCTGCACCCCCACTTTGCAGTCAGACGTGACTCTCAGCCAGCCAGTAACACAGAGGTTTAGTTAGATGACAGGAACATGGTCCAAAACAGGTCTTGCCGGTACAGACAATGGGACCTTTTTAGTTAGGTCCATCTGGGGCCCCAGGGAGGCCACTGCCCCACTGGCAGGCCTGAGCCTTCTCAGGGCTCCCCTCCATTTTCCAGCTGGGTCCCAAAACTACCAAGCCCCCTTCAGCCCCTCCTCTCTGAGCTGTGTCTCTTTCCCAGGCCAGGAGGTCACCTGATCTCTCTGTCTCCAACACCTTCAGCATCCCCTTGCAGGAGGGAAGGGCCTGCCCATTAGCTGCCAGGCGACAGAGGGTCAGCCAGAAACTGAGGCCCCCCACAGTATTCAGAGGGACCATTAAAACCAGTCCCGCTTTGTCACACCCTGCCCACAGACAGTGGGTACCTAGCTTCTCCCTGGTTCTGGCCATTTTCCTCTTCTCTCCGCACTGAGCCAGGGCTGGGGGTGACGGGTCTGCCCAGGAGCTAGAATGCGGGAGGGGGCTCAGGGTTGGGGCAGGAGGTTTGGGTGTGGGGCACTTACCTGGGCAGCTCCCATTTGATGCGAGAGGTGCAGGTGGGAATGTGAGGAGGGGTGCAGGAGCTCCCGTTTGGTGCTGGGGGGGGATGTGGCGGTGCATGGGGTGTGGGGTGGGTGGGCATGTCAGGGGGTGCAAGAGTCAGGGCAGAGGGCTGGGGGCATGTGAGCGGGGTGCAGCTGTCAGGGCGGGGGAGGCTGGATATGTGTGGGGGTGCCAAAGTCAGGGCTAGGGTTGTGGGGGTGTGTGTGAAGTAGTCAAGCAGAGGGCAGGGTGTGTATGAGGGAGGTACACGGCTCAGGGCAGGGGCCTGGAGGGGGTGCAGGGAGGGGGGTCAGGGCTCAGGGCAGAGGGCTGGGTGACTGCCCTCCTAAGAATTGCCAACTCCCTCACTCCTTGTCCCCTGATTACCCCTTCCTGGGACTCCTGCCCCCCAGGACTCCACCTCCTATCTAAGCCTCCCTGCTCCTTGTCCCCTGACTGGACCCTACCCCTACCTGTCCCCTGACTGCCTCGATCCTTATCCACAACCCTGACCCCAGACAGACCCCCGAGACTCCATGCCTATCCAACCACTCCCCGCCCCGACAGGACCCCCAGAACTCCCAACGCATTCAACCCCCCCAGCTCCTTGTCCCCTGACCACCCCCTCTGGAGACCCCCACCCTAACTGCCTCCCCAGGACCCTCCTTGCTCCCTGTCCTCTATCCACCCCCCGCCCCCTGACATACTCCAGGACTCCCATGCCCCATCCAACCCCCCCGCTCTCTGACTGCCCCCTCCAAAGCCTCCCCACCACTAATCACCACCACCCTGGGATCTCAGCCCCCCATCCAACCCACCCTGCCCTCTGTCCCCTGACTGCCCGACCCCTTATCCAACCCCCCCAGCCTCGGACCCCTTACCATGAGGCTCCAAGCAGAGCCAGATACGCTGCCGGGTGGGAGCGTGCAGCCCCACCCCCCAGAGCGCTGTGTGTGCAGTGGCAGGCCTCTAGGGGAGGGGGCCGGCAGCTTGCTGAGGTCAGCTGGGTGCTCCAGCCTGGGAGTGCGGATCCCGCGGCTTGCTGCGCCGGGACAGTGGGGCCATTTGCCCACCCCATGCGTATGGCTATGCTTCTGCTCCCTGCCCCCGTGGGGGGAGCGGAGGGCAGAGGAGACTGGGCCAGGATGGATTTTTAATGGCACACTGGAGTCCTGGCAGGCAGCAGCGTGTCATTAAAAATGGGCTCTCATGCCGTCTTTGGCACGCGTGCCATAGATTGCCAACCCCTGGTCTTCATGGATCCTCCATTGACCTGGGCCCCCAAACCAGAGACAGCCAGGTGGCATTCCCACCTCTGTTGTAGCCTGCCTGGCAGCCTGAGACTAAATTGCCTCTTTCCACCACCTAGTGATCCATGCAGCAACTAGGGGAAACTGAGGCACACCCAATTTTCCTACAGAATAATACAGAAAATTTCCGCTCCATCACAACAACATAATAATTTGCTATTATATAATAATTAAATAATTATAATAAATAATTTGTCACCACTTAGTTATCTGCCTGCATGTGAGGTAATTGAACAGGACTCTTTCTACCTTGACTTTATCAACTTACATCCTCTCTTCACTGGGATATAGAGAATCCCCATGATTAGATCTCTCCTAAGGGATGTCTCTTTCCGGACTGTGCGCTCCTCCATGCCTGTTGGCTTTCCCCAGGCCTTAGTTTAAAAACTGCTCTATGACCTTTTCATTTTTACATGCCAGCAATCTGACTGTTTTGGTTTTGGTGGAGCCCGTTCTTCCTGCATAGGGTCGTCTTTTCCCAAAAGGTTTCCCTATTCCTAATAAACCTAAATCCCTCCTCCCCAAACCATCATCTGATCCCCCCACTGAGACCCTGCAGCTCTGCCTGGCTGGCTCGCCCTACATGTGGAACTGGACAAAGGGAAAATGAGAGATCTCTGGGCCTGCCTGAGGGCCCCTCCCTTTGGGGGGCCAGCCCTAGCCCCCTTCCCCACAGGCACCTGGAACGGTGGACCAGCCTGAGGACCCCCCATCACTCAGGGCTGGGCTGAGCCCCCTTCCAACTGCCCACAATCCCACTCCCCACTGTGGCCTCCTCCCCCGCCTGGTGGTTCGAGCCCCAACTCTGCCTGCCCACTCATGGAGCTGCCTGAGGCGGCCCCCGCAACGCTGGGCTGCCATTGTCACTCATGTCCCCTGCATGTTCCTCTGCGCCCCGCTCGGGGTCCCAACCCACTTTTTTAGCAAAACTGGGCATTTGTCCCATTTGTTCTTGCCAACCGATCATCAGTTGGCAAGAACAAATGGGACAAATGCCCAGTTTGTCAAAAGAGTCGGGATGGCTGGGACAGGGCCTAAAAGAGGGATTGTCCCGGCCAAAACGGGACGTGTGGTCACCCTAAGCATTCAGAGAATGGTGCCATGGGTATCCTGGCCTTTCGCCTCCCTTCAAAGGCTCCAGGATCCAAGGGCGTAATGGCCCCAGCCCCTGAGCTCCCCTCGAGGTGGGGAGCTGCAGAGGCGCCAGTCGCTGGGCTGTAACTGGCATGAATGGCCTGTGCAGCTCCTGGCGCAGCTGCTGACGGGCAGCGCCATGGGTAAGGGCAGCAGAGGGCTCAGCAAGGGGTCCCATGTCCTGCCCCCAAGCCAGCGTCAGGGGCTCCCAGCGATGACCTCACACGTCTGCGGAGCAGCCCCATCTCCCGCAGACACGGCCTGGGCATCCCGCCGGATGCTGCTTGGTCCCTGGGAGCAGCACGGAGCCAGGGCCCGTCTACCACCCTGCCAGGGCCTCATGCCCTCCCAGCATCCTGACCCTGAGCTGTGGGTGCCCCCAAGCCGGCCCCACAACCCAGCTGGGTGTGGGGGGCTGGGGGCGGGGCCTGACTGGGCAGTGGGCGGGGCCTGGCCGCTCGGGGGGGGGGGGGCCGGGCTGGGACCGGACGGTGGGGGCGGGGCCGGATAGGGGGCGGGGCCAGTTAATAGAGGCGGGGCCTGGCTGGGCATTTGGGGGCGGGGCCGGGCGCTAGGGTCCGGCCGGGGCCTTCAGCGCCGCAGCCATGGGCGGGGCCTCCTGCCAAGACCCGCCCCCGCACTCCCGATTGGCTGTCGCGGGAAATGGGCCAGTCCTGGGATCACGTGCGGAGGAAGCGGCGCAGCCAGTGCGGGCCCCGGCCCGGAAGCGGACGCTGTGGGCCCGGCAGGGGGGCTGAGCCAGGTGGGAGCCCCCCCCCCCGCGTCCGGGAGCCCAGGGCCGGGCTGGGGGGGCTGCGGGTCGGGAGTGAGGGGCACCGGCAGGGCTGGGCTGGCGGGGGCTGCGGGGCGGGAGTGAGGGGCACCGGCAGAGCGGGCGGGGGCCCAGGGCCGGGCTGGCAGGGGCTGCGGGTCGGGAGTGAGGGGCACCGGCAGGGCTGGGGGGGGCAGGGGCTGCGGGTCGGGAGTGAGGGGCACCGGCAGAGCGGGGGGGGCAGGGGGGGCTGCGGGTCGGGAGTGAGGGGCACTGGCAGGGCGGGGGGGGCAGGGGCTGCGGGTCGGGAGTGAGGGGCACCGGCAGGGCGGGGGGGCTGCGGGGCGGGAGTGAGGGGCACCGGCAGGGCGGGGGGGGGCAGGGGCTGCGGGGCGGGAGTGAGGGGCACCGGCAGGGCGGGGGGGGGGGCAGGGGCTGCGGGGCGGGAGTGAGGGGCACCGGCAGGGCGGGGGGCTGCGGGGCGGGAGTGAGGGGCACCGGCAGGGCTGGGGGGGGGCGGGGGCTGCGGGTCGGGAGTGAGGGGCACCGGCAGGGCTGGGGGGGCCGGGTCGGGCTGGCGGGGGCTGCGGGTCGGGAGTGAGGGGCACCGGCAGAGCGGGGGGGGCCGGGCCGGGCCGGCGGGGGCTGCGGGTCGGGAGTGAGGGGCACCGGCAGAGCGGGGGGGGCCGGACCGGGCCGGCGGGGGCTGCGGGTCGGGAGTGAGGGGCACCGGCAGAGCGGGGGGGGCCGGACCGGGCCGGCGGGGGCTGCGGGTCGGGAGTGAGGGGCACCGGCAGAGCGGGGGGGCAGGGGGGGCTGCGGGTCGGGAGTGAGGGGCACCGGCAGAGCGGGGGGGGCAGGGGGGGGCTGCGGGTCGGGAGTGAGGGGCACCGGCAGGGCTCTGGCATGTTGGGTGCCGGGGGGTTGTCCCATGGCGGGGGTGACGCGATGTGGGACCCTGGGCCCCCGAGGCGCGGAGGGCGCCGGCACCTGCTCTCGTCTCCAGCCCGCGGAGCAGCGCCCGCTCGGGCGCGGGGCTCGGCCATGGCGGGGGGGCTCACGGGAAGGGGCTGCCAGGAGCCCGGGCCCCTCTGCCCCTCAGCCCGGTGGGGCGAGCTGGCTGCCACGGCCTCCTCTGGAGGGGGCTCCTCCCGTGGGGGGCCGGTGGGGGACCCGTCCTGCCCCAGAGCCCCCCGACCCCTGAGCGGTGCCCCCCCCCGCCCCGCAGGGCAGCGTCTCCCCCGCCCCGGCCCCTGAGCGCCCCCCACCCGCAGGGCAGCGCCTCGGCCCCTGAGCGCCCCCGCCACCCCACAGGGCAGCGCCTCGGCCCCTGAGCGCCCCCCCCCCGCCCCGCAGGGCAGCGCCTCCCCCTGGCCCCTGAGCGCCCCCCCCACCCCACAGGGCAGCGGTGCCCCCCCTCGGCCCCTGAGCGCCCCCCCCCGCAGGGCAGCGGTGCCCCCCGGCCGTGGGGCCGGCAGGAAGGGTCTGACTCCTGTGTGCAGCATGCAGGTGACGGAGCGAGAGGCTGCGGGGCAGGGACTGGAGGGGGGCCCGAGCCTGCCGGACGCCCAGATGGAATCACCTGCCCCCCCCAAGCCCCCGGCCTTCGACCTCTTCAGTCTGGTCCTGTCCTCCAAGCGGCTGGAGCTGTACCTGGAGCCGCTGCAGGATGCCTGGGAGGGGATCCGCTTCCTGCTAAGGTAGGTGCCAGGCTCGCCCGCGGGGGTGGGGGGACCCAGCAGGGTTCACAGCCACTAACCTGAGCTCTGCCCTGCAGGTGGGAGATGCCCCTGTGCTCGCTGCTCACCTGCCTGGGCCTCAACTTCCTTCTGCTCACCCTGACTGAAGGTGAGGGGCTGCTGGGGACTGGGGGGGCAGGGGCCCAGAGCCCGAGGTGACTGGCGGATGGGGGATGGCGAGCAGGCAGGTGGGGGGGATGTGGTGGCAGGCTGGCAGGATGGGGGATGTGGTGGCAGGCTGGCAGGATGGGGGATGGGGAGCGGGTGGGGGATGGGGAGCAGGCAGGTGGGGTGGGGGGACGTGGCAGGCGGGGGGACGTGGTGGCAGGCTGGTGGGATGGGGGATGGAGAGCGGGTGGGGGATGGGGAGCAGGCAGGTGGGGCGGGGGGACGTGGCAGGCGGGGGGACGTGGTGGCAGGCTGGTGGGATGGGGGATGGAGAGCGGGTGGGGGATGGGGAGCAGGCAGGTGGGGCGGGGGGACGTGGCAGGTGGGGGGACGTGGTGGCAGGCTGGCGGGACGGGGGATGGAGAGCGGGTGGGGGATGGGGAGCAGGCTGGCGGGATGGGGAGTGGGCAGATAGGGCGGGGGACATGGTGGCAGGCTGGCGAGATGGGGTATGGGGAGAGGGTGGGGGATGGGGAGCAGGCAGGCAGGGGGGATATGGTGGCAGGCTGGCGGGATGGGGTATGGGGAGCGGCTGGGGGATGGGGAGCAGGCAGGTGGGGCCGGGGACATGGTGGCAGGCAGGGGGGATGTGATGGCAGGCTGGCGGGACGGGGGATGGGGAGTGGGTGGGGGATGGGGAGCAGGCAGGTGGGGCGGGGGACATGGTGGCAGGCAGGGGGGATGTGATGGCAGGCTGGCGGGACAGGGTATGGGGAGTGGGTGGGGGATGGGGAGCAGGCAGGTGGGGCGGGGGACATGGTGGCAGGCAGGGGGGATGTGATGGCAGGCTGGCGGGATGGGGGATGGGGAGTGGGTGGGGGATGGGGAGCAGGCAGGTGGGGCGGGGGATATGGTGGCAGGCGGGGGGGATGTGGTGGCAGGCTGGCGGGACGGGGGATGGGGAGTGGGTGGGGGTTGGGGAGCAGGCTGGCGGGATGGGGATTGGGGAGCTGGTGGGGGATGGGGAGCAGGCTGGCGGGATGGGGGATGGAGAGCGGTTGGGCAGCTGGGGCAGATGGGCGTGGCAGAGGCAAGGGCCCGCTAGCGCGGAGCTGGAACTGGCCCATACCCCTGAGCATGGCCAGGGGTGGCGCTGGTTTTGCTCCGGGCTGGGTGACCTGACGTGACCTGGTTCTTCCAGCTGCCTGGTTCTCGCTATTTGCCCTGCTGGTCCTGCTGCCTGCCCTGCTGGGCTACCTGCAGGAGACATGCCGGACCCACCGGCTGGCACCGGAACTGGTGCGCCAGAGGTACCACAGCGTGCGGCGCGAGGACGTGCAACAGGTGCGGCTGGCGCGGCACGAAGCCGTCGCTGAGGTGAAGAGATTGTAAGTGCTGGGACCCGTCCAGCTGCCAAGGCCCTAGGGGACGGGGCGCGACCGGGCTGGGCTCTTGGGGGCTCCCTCCCGGACATGGGGACTCCAGCTTGGGGGTGAGACCCCCTCCCTGCCAGGGCTCAGGCCTGTGGAGTGTGGGCAGGGACGGGCTATTCCATAACTGCCCACTAGGGACTGGGGTCCCCGCCAGACAGGCCCTGGGGGGCTGGGTACATGCCTGGGGTGGGCACCCCCTGACGGTCCCATTTCTTCCCCAGCCTGATCCAGCTGGAGGGCTTCCTGAGCTGGCTGTGCTGTGCCTGCGAGGGGGCGTACCGCGTGCTGCGCTGGGAGTCCCCGGCCCTGTCATCCCAGTGAGTCTGCCCCTTCCCCCCGGGCATGCCAGCTCCCCGTCCCTGCCCCCATGGGCCCAGGGGCTTTCTCCTCTGGCCCTCTCTGCTGCAGGGCCTGGCTGGGGACCCCCGGTGAGCTTGCAAACCCAGCCAGTGAGCTGGGCACCTGGTGCCCTGTGCCTGGGAGGAAGGGAGATGCCGAGCTTGGCACTGTGTTTCAGTGGGGGCGGGGTGTGGACTCTGGGCGTGCAGCTGTAGGGGGATGGGTGTGACAGCCTGTACGAGGGGGGGTACATGGCCTGGGGACACCGAGGGGGTGGCATGGGGGAGGCACATACACTTAGGGCGTGGCACGGTGGGGTAGGTGCTGAGGGGCTGTGTACATGTGGCGGGAGGTGCAGGATGGGGGCTGCGTATGCTGGGTGCGTGGCCAAGGCACTCCTGCTATTCTGAGCCCTGCACCCTCCTTGCCCAGGTTCTATGGGGCGCTGCTGGGCTCTTTCTGTGTCCTGTACCTGCTGCCCCTCTGCTGGGTCCTCGCCCTGCTTAACAGCACCCTCTTCCTGGGGAACGCCGAGTTCTACCGAGGTGAGCCCCCCCACGGGCACCCACGGGCTCTGGGGGCAGCAGTGGGTCTGACTAGCTGTCAGGGGACGAATGCCAGCTGGAGCCCCCCCAGCTGCTCCCCTCCCAGCTGGGCCCATGCAGGTTTGCCCTGGTCTGCCTCTCCCCGTAGCTAGAGCTGCCAGGTTCATCCCTGCTTCCTGTCCCCCGTCCCTCTGCTCTGGGGTCCCCTGTGCCCTCTGCTGTGCCAGACTGTCCCCTGCTGCCCCCTGGTCCAAGGATCCTGGCTCTGGCAGTAGCTGCTGCTCCTTCAGGGGGTGACGCGTCAGCCTGGCACCCAACTAGGCCGGTGAGAGGGCAGTGGCTGGCCCTGGGTTCAGACCGCCAGCTCTTGAGTTGCCGTCCTGTCCCCTCTGCGGAGCTAGGGACTCACTTGGCCCCTCACCGCAGAATCAGCCCCTGGGCTGCCCCGATACCGGCTGGATCCGTGGCCCAGAGAGACCGAGCACCTCCCTGGGTCACCTGCCCTGAGTCGGGGAGCTGGGGGCGGGAGGGAGTGCTAGCCATGACTCTGGGCGGGGAGGGCTGCCTGCATGCGGAACGGCAGGTCGGGAGGGGACTCTGCTGTCCCAGCCAGCTGCTGTGCAGTGCAAGGGTGTCACGGAGCGAGGGGATGTCCAGGCTCTGCACCCCAAATTCCTGCGATTCACCAGGACTCTCAGCCAGCCCGTAACACAGAAGGTTTATTAGACGACAGGACACAGGCCCAAGCAGGGCTTGTAGGTACAACCAGGACCCCTCAGCCAGGTCCCTCTCGGGGGCAGGGAGCTTAGACCCCAGACTTGGGGGCTCCCTGCTCTTCCCCAGCCAGCGCAAAACTGAAACCCCCTCCAGCCATCTCACCCAGCCTCCGCCCGCCCAGCCTTTTTCCAGTTTCCCAGCAAAGGTGTCACCTGGCCTCACCCCCCCTTCCTGGCTCAGGTACCGTCCCTCACCTAAATTCACCCCCTGCTCTCCCATCCCCCATGCAGACAGTGCCTGTAAAACCAGACGACATTCCCCATCAGTCCACCCTGCTCCCTACTGCGTCTCAGAGGGGCAGTGGCCCCTGCCCTGTGTTGCAGGTGCTGGGTACGTGGCTGCCCCATGGCACCATGGGAACTGCAGCTAGTGCCTGGGCCATGGCTGGGCAGGGCCCTATGGGGGGTAGTGATGGGGGCTGCCCATGGGGTGGGAGCTCTGGGCCCCGGGGGCGTGGGGGGGGGGAGGCTGCTGTGCTCAAGGTGTGTCCGCCACACAACCCCTCTCTCCCCAGTGCTGCTGGAGCTCAAGGCTACGGTAGAGCAGCGCCTTGGCCCCAAGCCTGTCGCCAGTGCCCCGGAGCCAGCGGAACTCTATGCAGCAGGAGAGGAGGGTGGTGGCACCCTGGTGGATCTGACTCCCACGCCCCCCAGCACCGAGGTGAGCCGGCTGGGCTGGAGGCTGCTGACTCGTGTGGCAGCTCGTGCTTCCCGGCCCCCAACCAGAGCCTGGTCCCTGCCCGTGGCCCTGGCTGCCCTGTGTCGCTCTGTGCCTGCGCGGGCGGGGCCGTAGTGACCAGGGCCTGTATCCTGGCAGGACCTCACACCCGGCAGCGTGGAGGAGGCAGAGGAGGCGGAGCCCGACGAGGAGTTTAAAGATGCTATCGAGGTGCGTACCCACTGGGAGGCGGGATGGGGGGCTCCCCACACACCTGGCTGGATGTGGGTATCTCGTCGAGCTGTCTACTCTCTTGGCGGTTGCTGGAGGGCACTGGTGTGCGGGAGCTGGACAGGGAATCCCACTTCCCCCTTAGAATGAGAGGGGCTCTGTGGGGGACCTGCCTCCGGCCCTTCCCCATGCCCTGGCGTGTGCTGCCCATGTGCCAGGCAGGCAGAGCCTCGTGCTGCCGTCTCTGCCTCGGGGAGAAGCTGGGGGACCAGGGCTGCCCCGGGGGGACACGGTGAGGGCCCTGCTGCCGTCTGTTCCATCGCTACTGCCTCTCCTCTCTTTTCTCCTCGCTGCAGGAGAAGGAGACCCAGGCGCTGGCCATGGTGAGTACCAGGTGGGGCTGGCGCAGTGGCGGGGCTGGGGGAGGCACAGGCCCTGGGCAGAGCTGGGCCCTTGTCCTTAGAGTGGCACCAGGCCGAGCGCCCCCCACCAGCTCCTGCCGCTTGGCCCCCGGGTGGCTCGGCCAGAGCAGAGCTCTGTGCCCAGTCGGGTCCCCAGGGAGCAGCCCCTGGCTGAGCTGGGCTCTCCGACAGGAGGATGATGACGTCTCCCAGTGCTCCGCGGAGTTTGACATCGGCCTCCCGGACAGCAGCATCATGAGCAAGAACGAGGTGATCCGCAACAAGGTGTCGCGGCTGACGGAGCGCCTGCGCAGGCACTACCCCAGCAACAACTTTGGTAGGGCTCGGGGGGCCAGGCTGCTGAACGCCAGCCTGCTGGGGCACCCCCTCCTCTGCCTGTGTCCATCCAGTGCTGGGCTGGGGGTGGCCCGGCTGCTGAACGCTTGGGGCGGGGGGGGAGGCAGGCTGCTGAACCCCAGCCTGCTGGGGCACCCCCCCACCCCGCCTGTCCATCCGGTGCTGGGCTGGGGGGGGGGCCGGGCTGCCGCTGCCTGGTGGAGCTGGGGACGGGCTGTCCGGGTTCCAGGTTGGTCCAGCCCTGAGCCATGCTGTGGGCAGTGCGGGGCTCCCCCATGGGTAACGGGGGCTCACAGCCCAGCCTGCCGGGGGATGCTTGGTGCCCGCTGCACAGCCTTGCTGGCTGGAGCCCCCGGAAATCCCCTGAGCCAGGGCTCCCGCTGGGCTGGACCCGGGGCTCCGAGCTGGGTCCCTGCTCTCCCGGGCAGCAGCGACAGGCACGTGGCCTTGGGAGCTCAGGACGCGAGCAGCTGCTGCTCACAGAGCTGGGGCAGTCCCAGGAGCGCCAAGCAGCCCCGGGGGAGAGAAGCTGGTCTCTGCGCTGAGGCTGCCTGGCCTCGTGCCAGGCAGGGGTATCGCCACGGTCCCTGGGGTGTAGGGATGGGAGCCAGGCTGAGCCTGCATGTCCCTGCCTGCTGCAGGCAGTGCCCAGCTGACCCCTCACTCCGTCTCCTCTAGGGAGCTGCACCGGCTGTGCAGCCACCTTCTCCGTGCTCAAGAAGAGGGTGAGTTCTGCCTGTTTCCCACCCGCTCCCATCTTGCCAGCTCTGCTGGGCCGGTAGCAGCGGGTCTCTGGGCCCTGGCCTGGCTGGCTCAGCTGGGGCGTAGTGGGGCTGGCTGGGGCCCCACGTGTCCTGTGCCATGGTCAGTGTCCCCTGGCTGCTGCGTGGTGCCTCCTGGGCTGATCCTGCATGGGGCGGGTCCTTGAACCTACCAGCGCTGGTCGCAGGCCTCACTCTCTGGACAGTCAGCAACAGGCACCCACCACCCCTTGAGTGTCCCGCTGCAGGACCCAGCCGCCATTCCCTGCCTGACTGCCCCTTGCCTGACCCCGCATGGTCTGGGCTGAGGCACATTTCGTGTCAGAGGGGAGATCCCAGCCATACCCTGGCACCAAAACCCCCCATGAGCTGCAGAGCCTGCACTTGGCTAGCCAGCCATTCCCTCAGCCCCGTCCAGCTGGCTGAGAGCCCCGCTCCAGCTGCTTGTCCTCACACACCCGGGGTTCAGCTGCACCCCAGACAGCGCAAAGGACAGGTCTACGCTGGGGAATTAGACGGCCCCAGCTGCATGTGAAATTCACCCCCCTACTGACCTAGACCCTGGTGTAGACAGTGTCTGGCTGCCACTTGGGACAGGGGGTTAACCTCCATGCTGGACTGTGTGTCTCTGCTGCGCCGCTGGCTCTGTCCCTGGCTCAGTCCTCATTGGGACGCCCCCCCGTCTCCCCTGCAGCCTGCCCCGCACTGTGCCAGACTGTGCCCGCTGGGCCAGCCCAGAGTGCACTTGCCAAGGGGAGCATCGCCCTGCCTGCCGCGGCTCTGCCCTAGGGTCAGCGGTTAGCGGGCAGGCAGCTCAGCCCTGTGGGAACTTGGTTGGCACTCGAAGTGCGTGCCAGAGCCAGGCGATCTCCGTAGCCCTTCTCCCCTCTGCTGGGTGCTGTCAGCAAGTCCTGGGGTCACAGTTCCCCCAGGGGACAATCTCCAGCAAACCCTGCCCTGCCCTCACCAGGCAATCCCCTGCCTTCCCCTGGGGCCGGGCTCTGCTGTTGCACACTCTGACCTGCGCGTCTCTCCCCAGCGGAGCTGCAGTAACTGCGGCAACAGCTTCTGCTCCCGCTGCTGCTCCTACAAAGTCCCCAAATCCTCCATGGGAGCTACAGGTGAGTGGGTGCATGTGGGGTGACCTCTCTCGCTCCTGGCCTCGCCCAGCAGGGGGCGCTGTGGGGGGCTTTCGGCGACGCCGGCCCTGGCCTCGCCCAGCAGGGGGCGCTGTGGGGGGCTTTCGGCTGCGCCGGCCCTGGCCTCGCCCAGCAGGGGGCGCTGTGGGGGGGCTTTCGGCTACGCCAGCCCTGGCCTCGCCCAGCAGGGGGCGCTGTGGGGGGCTTTCAGCTACGCTGGACCTGGCCTCGCCCAGCAGGGGGCGCTATGGGGGGCTTTCGGCTGCGCCAGCCCTGGCCTCGCCCAGCAGGGGGCAGCAGCAGGGCTACCAATTTCCTAACTGCACAAAGCTGAGCACCCTGGCCCCACCCCTGCCCTGCCCCTTCCACGTGGCCCCGCCCCACTCCAGGCCCCTTCCCACCCTCACTCACTTTCACCGGGCTGGAGCTGCAGGCTCTGGGGTGGGGCTGGGGATGAGAGGTTTGGGGTGCAGGAGGGGGCTCCGGGCTGGGGCAGGGGGTTGAGGTGGGGCAGGGGCTGCAGGCTTCGGCTCTGGCCAAGGGGTTTGGAGTGCAGGATGGGTTTCCAACCTGGGGCAGGGGGTCTGGGGTGCAGCTCCCAGTCAGCGACAAGCCGGCCGCTTCCGGGAGCTGTGCGGAGCCGGGGCCGGCAGGGAGCCTCCCTTAGCCCTGCTGTGCCGCTGACCAGACTTTTAATGGCCCGGTCGGCTGCCACGGGCCCTTTTCGACAAAACCGGACACCTGGCAACTCTAGCACTCGGGAGCGAGCAGCGGCCATTGCCAGCTCTCCTCCCTTTGTGTGGTGGGCGGGGGGCTCTGCTGGGGGCCATGATGCAGCCGATCGCTGGCAGGTCTCTGCCAGCTGGGAATGATGGGGAGGGTCTTGGGGTGGTGATGGGGATGGTCTTGGGGTGGTGGGGGAGTGATGGGGGGCAGGTTTCCTGGAGGGGTTGGATGGTGATGAGGTGGGTCTCTAGGGGGTGGTGATGAGGGGTCTCATTGAGGGGCACGGTGTGGAGGATAGTGGTTGGGGGGCTGGTTTCTGGGGAGCAATGGGGTGGATCTCTGACAGCTCCTTTCCTTCCAGCCCCGGACGCCCAGAGGGAGACTGTGTTCGTCTGTGCGTCGTGTAACCAGGCTCTCGTGAAGTGAGTGGAGCCCCTGCCGGGCGCGTCGCTGGCTGCCTGTCCCGGCCGCACGGGACAGGAGAGCACCAGGATCGTGTGTCTACGAGTCCCCCGCCTGCCCTGGCGCTGGGTGGCTGCAGGGGCCCCTCTGCTCTGTTCCCTGGAGCTCTGCTGTGGGCTCCTGGCCGGCCTGGGGCAGGGGGCTGGGGGGGAGATGTTAACTCCTGGCTGCCTGGAGTGGGGCTGGCAAGGGCCTGAGGCTGGCCACCCCTCCTCTCTGCTGGGGGGCTGGGAGGTGTGGCAGGCTATGGGCCCAACTCCCATGTGCCAGGCACAGCTGAAGCCAGATGAGAGCTGGTGGGGGGGCAGAGGGGCTAGGCTGGGGCAGCTGCTGCTGCTGTTTTGTCCTAGCCCAAGTGGGGGTGGCCGTGCCAGCGGGGGTTGTGTGTCCCCCCTGTCTGCCCTGAGCTGCTCAGGAAGGCTCTCAGGGGCAGGGTGTCCATGGCTGGGTCCCACGGGGCATGGGGCGGGAAAGCTGTCAGTGTCTCTCTATAGCTTCTGCCTATTCCCCCTACCCCTGTCCTTAAGGACTCATGGGGGTCGGGGGATATAGTCCAGCCTTCCCCCCCCCCCCCGCTTTGTGCACCGCTTAGGCCCGGTGTCTAACTCTCCAGTTTGGGTTTATTACCGTCTGGTTTTAGCTGGTACCAGGGTGAGTTCTGGGGGGTGGTGAACGTGGCTCCTCTGGTGCCCGACTGCAGCTTTCCCCTCTGCTTTGCTTGCGCCGGCTGGTAAAGGATGTGACCCACTTGCCCTGGCTGAGGTGGCCCCAGTGAGAAACCCCCTGTCCCAGCATGTGGGGCAAGTCCCTGCTCAGTGCCGCCGGCCCCCCCTCCAGCGTGGCTAATGCTGCTGCTCTGGGCAAAACGGGGAGCTCTGCTGAGAATGTGCTGGTAGTACCAGGGGTCCTAGTTTTCTGTGACGAACTCCCCCCAATAAAGGTGACTCTGCATTTCTTTGCCGTTACACTGGCCTGCTGTGTGTGTGTCCCTGGCCCTGCGTGTGGCGCAGCCAGAGCCGGCCGGCTCGCATACAGGGGGTGCTGCACTGTTTTTATGCTCACAAAAGGTGAAAATGCCACATTCTCTGCACCCCCATGTCTGTGTTTTCTGGGCCCCAGGGGTTGCTTGGACCCCTGGTTTTTAGTTGAGGCTGGGCTGGCGTCTCCTCGCACAGCATGGGGGCTTGTGCAGAGCTGAGTGGCACTGGTCCCTGCCTGCCTCGGCCTGGAAGCGACCAGCACCCGGGTGCCATCGGGGTGGCTCTTCCCCTGGCACCCATGGCTGTGGCTGCAGGGCGAGAGCTGGGTGCTGGGATGGGGGAGGGGGCTGTGCAAGGTCTGCAGGAGAGGTGCTCCTGCCAACCTGAATCCTGCGGTCCCTGCCCTGCCCTGCTCCCCCACCCCCATCCCAGCAGCAGCACCAGGCCGCTGCCCTGCCCCATGGCTCCCGTGCAGCCCTGGCTCCCCACACGAGCCCTCGCCTGAGCCAAAGAGGGGGCAGCTCTCAGGGCGGCTGGAAGGATCCCAGACAGGGCAGGAGCTGGGTTTGAATGTGTTGTCCCAGCTCCTGGGCTCAGGGCAGGGTAGCTCCTTGGGCCCTAGGTCCCTGCTCCAGGCTGATGGGCCTGTCATGAGCTCAAGGTAGAGTGGCCCCCCTGCCAGTGACATGCCCAGGCCCCAGACACCCCAGGTCAGTCACACCTGGCTCTCTGCAAAGAGCAAACAGTCTGTCCCCACACCTAGATACCCATGCAGCATGTAGGGTAAACTGAGGCGCACACTATTCCTGCAAAACATAAAAAAAATTCCCACCCTGTCACCCTCCCAAATGGGGGCACTAATTAGCCTTGTTCTGTGCCCTGCTGCCGCCCATCCTGGCCTGCCCTTGGCCCTGGCTCATGTGCTTGGCTCTAGCTCCAGCACAGGCCAATCTCGGGCCCAGCCAGTGTCCCTCCCACCTCGCCAGCCCCCACCTTGCTGCTTCCTGTGATCTGCGGGAGCCACGCTCCCTCCCCGGGGCAGCTGGCATGCAGCAAAGCACCCAGCTCCGCGCAGAACGTAACCCCTGGAGCTGGGGTTGGGGAAGGCTGCTCCTGCCGGGTGCCTGGAGAATGTGCTGCTGGAGTCCTGCCCAGAGCGGCTGATGCTGTGGGACAAAGGGGGCAGCTCAGGCTGTGGGGCCTTGGCCCGGTCCCTGGTAGGGGTGTCTGTGCCATGGGGACCTGTGAAGGCCCTGGCATAGGCTAGCAGATGCCGATGGTGCCAGCATCTCAGGGGGCACGTAGCCCTAGCGCCAAGCAGTAGCGGAGTTCTAGGCTGGGCCTGCAGCCCCCACCTGCCTTGTTCCTTGGAGCCAACGGCATGTGTGATGGAGCCAGGGCTTGGCTGGGTGGATCAGCTCCTGCCACAGTCCCCCTGAGCCTGTAGCCCCTGCACTGGGGCTTGGGCCTTGTCCGGCAGCATCTCCTCCCCGTGGTGGCATCCCTGGACTCAGCCAGTGTTTCCTGGCCTGGTGTGAGGCATCTGCCCCTTCCCCCCACTATGCCTGCCTGGGATGCTAGGCCTGGCTGCGTGCTAGCCGGTCAGCTTTGGCCCCGTGTGCTGGGGCAGCCGGGCTGCACTATGGCCAGACCACAGTTGCTGTGTGATGCTGGGTGTTGGCAGGATCCTTGGGTGCGCCCGGCCTGGGCCTTGCTGGAGAGCACAGAGATGTGCCCCCACCCTGCCAGCAGCCAGGTCCCTAGTGGAGGAGCTGCTGTGCCAACAGCCTCTGCCCATGTCCCTTGTGCTCTGGCCTGTGGCATCTCTCCACTGGAGGGGGGCAGGGCCATTGGTCAGCAGATGGCCACACAGCAGGGAGCTGAGTGGGGGGCCCAGGGGTGAGGGGGCCCTGTGCTTGGAGTGGCTCGCTGCCGCTCTGGCTGCCCAGGCCTTGTGCCCTTCCATAGCCATGGGGCCTTGCTGGGGAATGGGGCCAACTCTGTGGGTGCTCAGGGGCTCAGCACCCATGAAGAAGAAATAAGGGGAGCTCAGCACCCATGGGGCTGGCTGGGACTGTTGCTCCGGTGGCCCTGGGGCTGGCCGCCAATCAGCTGCTGAGTGGGAGGGGGCAGACAGGAGCAGGGGGTGGGGGTGGGAGTGTAATACAATATCTGATTGGAAGGTGACAGGCCAGAAGGAGTTAATGAGCTCGTCCCAGACTGCCCTGCCCCATACAGAATGGGAAGAGACTGTCTAGGAAGGAGTATGGCAGAAAGAGATCTAGGGGTCATAGTGGACCACAAGCTTAATATGAGTCAATAGTGTGATACTGTTTCAAAAAAAGCAAACGTGATTCTGGGATGCATTAACAGGTGTGTTTTAAACAAGACACGAGAAGTCATTCTGCTGCTTTACTCTGCGCTGGTTAGGCCTCAACTTGAGTATTGTGTCCAGTTCTGGGCACCGCATTTCAAGAAAGATGTGGAGAAATTGGAGAGGGTCCAGAGAAGAGCAACAAGAATGATTAAAGGTCTTGAGAACATGACCTATGAAGGAAGGCTGAAGGAATTGGGTTTGTTTAGTTTGGAAAAGAGAAGACTGAGAGGGGACATGATAGCAGTTTTAAAGTATCTAAAAGGGTGTCATCAGGAGGAGGGAGAAAACTTGTTCACCTTAGCCTCCAAGGATAGAACAAGAAGCAATGGGCTTAAACTGCAGCAAGGGAGATTTAGGTTGGACATTAGGAAAAAGTTCCTAACTGTCATGGTAGTTAAACACTGGAATAGATTGCCTAGGGAAGTTGTGGAATCTCCATCTCTGGAGATATTTAAGAGTAGGTTAGATAAATGTCTATTAGGGATGGTCTAGACAGTAACTGGTCCTGCCATGAGGGCAGGGGACTGGACTCGATGACCTCTCGAGGTCCCTTCCTGTCCTAGAGTCTATGAGTCTATGGCAAACCAGAGCCTGGCTGGGAGATCTGTACAGGAGCCGGGGGTCACGACTAAAACTAACCACTCATTTCCCCTCCTGTTCCTCCACCTTGTCAACTGTCGGAAATGAGCCACCCTCATTCCCACGGCAAAAGTGATTCTTCCCCCTGTTGAGAATAGCCCAGGTTCCTTAGCACTGACCCCCCGACCACCTGAGCAACTCCCAGCTTTTCACATGGTGTGGACTGATACCTGCGTCTGTATGTTCCACTCCACGCATCCCATGAAGTGGGCTGTAGCCCATGGAAGCTTATGCCCAAATAAACATGTTAGTCTCTAAGGTGCCACAAGGACTAACAGGGCTGCCACTTTGAAACCTGTAAATGAACAGAGCTTTGAAATGCAGTTGGCATTATTAGAGGTAGAAGGGGAAGTGTTTGCTCAGGGCTAGGGATGTCAGCAAACAAGTCTTGTCTATTGCTAGAGCTTTGATTCAAGATCAAAAAAGGAATATTAACATTTAGGAAGATACTTGAGTGAAATAGTATTATTCTTTGAGTGATTGCTCACATCCATTCCAGTTAGGTGTGTGCGCCACGCGTGCACATTTGCCGGAAACTTTTTACCCTAGCAACTCCAGTGGGCCGGCAGGTCGCCCCCTAGAGTGGCGCCGCCATGGCACCCGATATATACCCCTGCCGGCCCGCCCGCTCCTCAGTTCCTTCTTACCGCCGTGTCGGTCGTTGGAACTGTGGAGTGCAGCTTGCTGTCCTCCACGTTCCTAGCTCTCCGTCGTTACTGTCAATAGTTGTAGTTGTAAATAGTTTAATAATGCAGTTAGAGTTGTAGAGTAATTAGTAGTTTAGTTTATAGAACTTATTCGCGGGTTGGGCCGTTGCCCTTCCTGGCGCCCGGCACCGGGCCCATGCCTGGTTCGCCGGGCTTCAAGCAGTGCTTGGCCTGCAAGAGGCCGATGCCAACTAGCGATCCCCATGACGCGTGCCTGAAGTGCCTCGGGGAATCGCATATCGCCGAGAAGTGTCGCATCTGCAAGGCCTTTAAGCTTCGAACAAAGAAAGAGAGAGATCAAAGACTGCGGACTCTCTTTATGGAAGCCGCACTGAATCCGGTACCGTCAATGCAGCCGGCCACCTCTACACCGGCACCGGACCGCGCCGGCACCAGAAAGACGCCCCGGCACCGGGATCTGATCAAAGACCCTCGACGTCTGCGACATCGTCTCAGCAGGCTCGAGTGGAGCGCCCGGTACCTATCTCTGCCGCGGCACCGTCTGCAGGGTTGCCGTCGACTCCGGGCCCGGAAGGTCCGTCGAGTCCGGCCCCTCCAGGCTCCCCCTTAAGATCTGGGGTCGATCCATTAGTCCCGTCCACGCCGGAGACCTTCGCTTCGGCGCGGGACTTGATAGCTCTGACTGAGCCATCCCAGCCTCAACCCCCGGTACTCCCGGTGCGGGTCATTTCCAGAGGCAAGCCGACATTGAGAGCGCCGTCTCCGGAATCCAGGCATTGATCGCCTTCGAGGCCCCGACGACGTGGACGCTCGCGCTCTCAGCGCCGCTCGCAGTCCCAGCACCGCTCTCCTAGGTGGTACCGGTCGCACTCGCGGCGCAAGGCGACATCGGTATGGTCCCGGTCTGGCTCTTCTCCATACCGGCACCGGGACTCTAGGAGCCATTCACGTCGGCGATCAACTCCTCGGTCGACCTCCCGGCACCGAGCCGGTGGCAGGTCCCGATCCCGGTCGACCTCCCGGCACCGCGTTGGTGGTAGGTCCCGGTCCCCAGCGCCATCCCGGCACCGCATCAGACATAGATCGCGGTCCGGATCCCGGCACCGAGCTGGAGGCAGGTCCCGGTCCGGATCCCGGCACCGAGTACCAGACCGGTCCCGGCACCGATATGGCTCCCGGTACCGATCCTCAGCACCGAGAGGATCGTCGGTGTCGGGACTGAGGGAGGCCTATCAGCCGAGTTCGGCACCTCCATGGCCTTCGAGACAGCCATCGGTCTCCTCTCAGGTGGACAGCGTTTATACGCTGGGCCCGGACAGACACGCGGCCCTTTTCCAGGACCTCCGCCTCAAGACCAAGGGCCACAGCAGTGGGGGTTTTGGACTCCCTGGGCGTACCATCAAGCCCAGGGTCCGCAACATACTTCTCCCCGGCCTGCGGCGGACCGAAGACCACCAGAGTCGACGCTGTCTCGCCCCCCTCCCTCTCCGGAAGGCAACGACAGGTCCAGCCACCAGGATCCAGAGCTCCCTCCGCAGCCAGAGGGCCGGGTCCAGACGGAACCCCCCGTGGATGCTCTGCTGCCAGGGTTCTCCTTGTCGTCTTCCCTTGGCGAGGCAGTGGCAGGCACCTCGTCCTCCAGCCCTCCCCCTCTTGACCTCAGGGCACATCAGGACCTCCTCAGGCGCATGGCGCAAAACTTAAATTTACAAGTGGAGGAGGTCGCTGAGATCGAGGATCTGGTGGTCAGCATCCTCTCTGCGGATGCTCCCACCAGGGTTTCCCTGCCTTTCATTAGGACCATTCAGGCCAACGCCACCACTATCTGGCAGTCACCGGCCTCCATCCCTCCTACTGCACGAGGCGTGGAGAGAAAGTACATGGCCCCCTCTAAGGGCTATGAATTCCTGCACGTCCACCCGACACCGTGCTCCCTCGTGGTGCAGTCGGTGAACGAGAGGGAGCGCCATGGACAAGAGGCCCCAGTGCCCAAATCTAAGGAGGTGAGGCGGATGGACCTCCTAGGCCGTAAAGTCTATTCGGTGGGGGCGCTACAGCTCAGGGTCTCCAATCAACAGGCCCTCCTTAGCCGCTACTCGTTTAACTCCTGGGTAGCGGTGGACAAGTTTAAAGAGCTGTTGCCGCAGGAGGCATGTCAAGAATTTGCGATGATTCTTGACGAGGGCAAGAAGGTCGCAAGGACTTTGCTGCAGGCCTCACTGGACGCTGCAGACTCGGCCGCTCGGACCCTTGCCTCAGGGCTTACGATGCGCCGCATATCCTGGCTTCAGGTCTCTGGCCTTCCACTGGAGCTCCAGTATACCATCCAGGACCTCCCCTTCGAAGGCCAGGGCCAGTTTTCAGACAAGACAGACCCCAGGCTAAAGAGCCTTAAAGACAATCGCGTCATCATGCGCTCTTTGGGGATGCATGCGCCTGTGACGCAGCGCAGACCCTTCCGGCCGCAGAACCAGCAGCAACAACGCCGACCGTATCCCCAGTTCCGCCCACGGCAGGACCTTAATAGGCGCCGGTGCAGGAACAGTAGGCGCAGACAGTCAGGTGGCCAAGGGGGGCAGAATCAAGGCTTCTCCAAGGCCCCACCCGGACCCAAGCCTTCACTTTGAAGGTGCGCCTGAGGGCGCAGTACCAGTTTCCCCTTCGGATCCTTCTCCACAGTTTTCCAACCGTCTTTCGTTTTTCCTCCAGGCGTGGACCCGAATAACATCAGACCGCTGGGTCTTACGCACTGTACAGGCCGGTTACCGCCTGCAGTTTTCATCGCTCCCCCCCCCCAACGCCCCACCCTCGTCTCTCTTCAGGGACCCCTCTCGCGAGCAATTCCTCCGTCAGGAGGTACAGACGCTCCTCGACAAGGGAGCCATAGAGGAGGTTCCAGAGAGCGAGAAGGGCAAGGGGTTTTATTCCTAATACTTTCTGATCCCCAAGGCCAAGGGAGGCCTCAGGCCTATCCTCGACCTGTGAGAGCTTCAACAAGCATATGGTGAAGTTGAAGTTCCGCGTGGTATCCCTGGGGACCATCATCCCATCGCTGGATCTTGGAGACTGGTAGGCCGCCCTCGACATGCAGGACGCTTACTTTCATATCGCCATATTTCCACAGCACAGGCGTTTCCTTCGCTTCATGGTCGACCGCCAGCATTATCAATTTGTGGTCCTCCCATTTGGCCTTTCTACGGCCCTGAGGATATTCACGAAATGCATGGCAGTCGTCGTCGCACATCTTCAACCTACCTCGATGACTGGTTGGTCTGAGGCATATCAGAGCTGCAGGTCCGCGACCACGTCCGCAGGATCAGCAACCTCTTTGCTGCCCTAGGCCTCATTGTCAACGTGGACAAGTCCACTCTGCTTCCCACGCAGAGGATAGAGTTCATAGGGGCTGTTCTGGATTACACCTTGGCCAGGGCCTTGCTACCACTGCCCAGGTTCCAGTCGCTATCGGCCATCATTCTGCGCTTGCAGGCGGCCCCCCTGACCTCCATAATAACATGTCTGACCCTCCTGGGCCATATGGCGGCCTGTACGTTCGTGACAGCGTATGCTCGACTCCGCATGAGGCCTCTTCAATCTTGGCTCATCGCGCAGTACCGGCCGGCCAGACATTCGTTAGACACAGTTGTCACCATCCCCCAGGGGGTACTGGACTCCCTCCGGTGGTGGCTAGACCAGTCCATTGTGTGTGCAGGGCTCCCGTTCCATCCGCCCCAACCCTCGGCATCCCTGACGACGGACGCCTCAGATCTGGACTAGGGGGCGCACAGTGGAACCCTGAGGACTCAGGGCCTGTGGTCCCCCCAGGAACTGGACCTCCACATCAACATACGGGAGTTGAGAGCAGTCCGTCTTGCTTGTCAAGCGTTCGTCCATCACCTTCAAGGTCACTGTGTTGTGGTGTTCACTGACAACACGACAACCATGTACTATATCAACAAGCAGGGCGGCACCAGATCCTCTCCCCTATGTCAGGAGGCGACGCGGCTCTGGGAATTTTATATAGCCCGTGCCATTCACCTCACGGCCTCCTACCTACCTGGAATACGAAACACACTGGCGGATTGCATGAGCAGATCCTTCCGCTCACACGAGTGGTCCCTTCGCCTGGACGTCGCCCTCTCACTCTTCCAGAGGTGGGGTCGTCCCCGGATGGACCTCTTCGCGTCCAGGGAGAACAGGAAATGCCAGGCATTCTGCTCCTTTCAGGGTTGGGAGCCCAGGTCATTAGCGGACGCCTTCCTTATCCCATGGGCGACCCATTTGTTTTATGCATTCCCTCCGTTTCCGCTGGTCCACAAGGTCCTCCTCAAGGTGTGCAGGGACAGGGCTTGCGTGATTCTGATAGCCCTGGTGTGGGCCAGGCAACATTGGTACCCCATGTTGCTGGACCTCTCAATAACCAACCCAGTTCCCCTGCCCCTTCACCTGGATCTGATCACCCAGGACCACGGCTGGCTCTGTCACCCGGACCTTCGGTCTCTGCATCTCACGGCATAGCTCCTGCGTGGCTGACCAGCTCTGAGTTACGCTGCTCTACCCCGGTTCGGGAGGTTCTCCTGGGCAGTAGGAAGCCTTCCACTAGAGCTATGTATTCAGCCCCGTGGAAGCGTTTTTCCTGCTGGTGCTCGGAGAAGGGTTTTCTCCCTATGGAGGTTTCCATCGCCAATATTCTGAACTACATCTGGTCCCTCAAGGTCCAGGGTCTGGCGATATCGTCCCTTCGGGTTCACCTAGCGGCCATCTCCACCTTTCATCCGGGAGGAGATGGCCGTTCTGTCTTCTCCCACCCTATGGTGGCAAGATTCCTGAAGGGGCTGGAACGTCTCTACCCACAAGTCCGTCCCCCTGCCCCTTCATGGGATCTCAACCTCGTTCTGGCTTGGCTCATGGGCCCTCCATTTGAGCCGTTAGCGACTTGCTCCCTGCTCTACCTCTCCTGGAAGACCGCCTTTCTAGTGGCCATCACCTCAGCTAGACAGGTGTTGGAACTCCGGGCTCTCATGGTAGACCCCCGTATACGGTCTTCCATAAGGACAAAGTGCAGCTGAGACCGCACCCTGCCTTTCTCCCTAAGGTGGTCTCAGCCTTTCACATTAACCAGGAGCTCTTCCTTCCCGTCTTTTTCCCGAAGCCCCATTCGTCCCGAAGGGAGCAACAACTCCACTCGCTGGATGTCCGTCGGGCACTAGCGTTTTATGTGGAGAGGACCAAACCGTTCCGCAAGTCCCCCCAACTCTTCGTGGCGATAGGGGACCGTGTCAAGGGCCTTCCTGTTTCCTCGCAGAGGTTATCCTCGTGGGTAACGTCTGTATCAGGACCTGTTATGACTTGGCCCACGTCCCTACGGGCCGTGTGACTGCACACTCTACCAGGGCGCAGGCGTCATCGCTGGCTTTCCTTGCCCGAGTGCCGATCCAAGAGATGTGTCGGGCAGCGACCTGGTCATCGGTCCACACCTTCGCTTCCCACTACGCCCTGGTCCAGGAGTCCAGAGAGGATGCGGCCTTTGGCTCGGCAGTGCTCCATGCCGCGACTTCTCACTCCGACCCCACCGCCTAGGTAAGGCTTGGGATTCACCTAACTGGAATGGATCTGAGCAAGCACTCGAAGAAGAAAAGATGGTTACTCACCTTTGTAACTGTTGTTCTTCGAGATGTGTTGCTCATATCCATTCCAAACCCGCCCTCCTTCCCCTCTGTCGGAGTAGCCGGCAAGAAGGAACTGAGGGGCGGATGGGCCGGCAGGGGTATATATCCGGTGCCATGGCGGTGCCACTCCAGGGGGCGACCTGCCGGCCCACCGAGTGTTGCTAGGGTAAAGATTTCCGATGAACGTGCACACGGCGCGCGCAAACCTACCTGGAATGGATATGAGCAACACATCTCGAAGAACAACAGTTACAAAGGTGAGTAACCGTCTTTTGTCTATGTGTCTCTTTGAAGGTTGTGGTAACCTGTATCTGAACTGGTTAATGGGTAAATTACCCTCTGCTAACTGCCAGGATGTTTGGGAGACAGCAGAGTAAGAACAGTACTTGTGAAGATTAAGCTGATTCTCTCAGGCCAAGAGGCTGCTGGAAATGTATAAAAACCCTGGGACACGATCCTGCTTCATCTCAGATCTGCTTTGGGTTTCAAGAGGGGGAAACCTTAAAGCTATAAGGATTGAGATCCCCAGTTGCTGAATGGAGCCACCCTGAATATGGACATTGGACTGTAACCTCTGGACTATTTCTAAAAGGACTTTTGGCAACTACAAGCTCATCTCTGCTGTGTACCTGAACCTCAAGAATTGAATTCAGGTCTGTCTGTGTATTGATCTTTTAACCAACTCTCTCTCTCTTTTCTTTTTTAATAAATTTTAGCTTAGTTAATAAGAATTGGCTAATAGTGTGTATTGGGGGAAGATCTAAGTTGTAATTGGACCTGGGTGTGTGGCTGATCCTTTGGGGGTGGAAGAACCTTTTCTTTTGTATGATGAGAGAAGATTTTCAGTGACCATCATCATGTCTGACAGGTGTGTCTGGTCGGAGGCCTGAGGCTGGGCACGTGAACGGAACTGCTTTGTTTGGATTCTGAGTAACCAGTGAGCTGTTCTGTGCTGGTTGGTAAATCTCAGCACTGGAAGATCCGCCAGCTTCTGGGGTTTGTCTGCCCCGTTCTGTTTGCAGTTCACCCTGACTGAGTGACCTCAGCTGGCTCCCACGGGCAGCATCTTCACAGGGCGGGAGCCTGAATTCCCCACTCCTCCCTAGAGATCCCCCTGGCCCCGCCACTGAGCAGGAGGGACCTGGCACCTGGGTTAACCTGCCTGACACACTGTAACTCACAGGCTGGAGAATGGGCTGGGACGGGGGCTGCCTGCCTGGGGTTTGCCACCCGCTGGGCACAGCACAAACGTGTAGTGCCCCTCAGTGCTGCCTGGCCCCACAGAGCAGAGGGCAGGGAGATGGGGGGGTGGGGTCTCCAGCAGGGAGGTGGGAGTTCTGGCGGTCCCAGGGGTGCTCAGCAGAGGCGGTTCCTGGGGTGCCTAGCGGAGGGGTTATGGGGGTGCCTGGCAGGCGGGGGGCAGGAGTCCCAGGGGTGCCTCAAAGAGGGGTTATGGGGGAGCCCGGCAGGCGGGGGGCAGGAGTCTCGGGGTGCCTAGCAGAGGGGCTATGGGGGTGCCCAGCAGGCGGGGGCAGGAGTCACAGGGGTGCCTAGCAGAGGGGTTATGGGGGTGCCCGGCCGGCGGGGGGCAGGAGTCCCAGGGGTGCCTAGCAGAGGGGTTATGGGGGAGCCCGGCAGGCGGGGGGCAGGAGTCTCAGGGGTGCCTAGCAGAGGGGCTATGGGGGTGCCCAGCAGGCGGGGGCAGGAGTCCCAGGGGTGCCTAGCAGAGGGGTTATGGGGGTGCCCGGCCAGCAGGGGGCAGGAGTCCCAGGGGTGCCTAGCAGAGGGGTTATGGGGGTGCCCGGCCAGCGGGGGGCAGGAGTCCCAGGGGTGCCTAGCAGAGGGGTTATGGGGGTGCCCGGTAGGTGGGGGGCAGGAGTCCCAGGGGTGCCTAGAAGAAGGATTATGGGGGTGCCCGGCAGGTGGGGGGCAGGAGTCCCAGGGGTGCCTAGAAGAAGGGTTATGGAGGTGCCTGGCAGGCGGAGGGAGGAGTCCCATGGGTGCCTAGCAGAGGGGTTATGGGGGTGCCCGGCAGGCGGGGGGCAGGAGTCCCACGGGTGCCTAGAAGAGGGGTTATGGGGGTGCCCGGCAGGCGGGGGGAGGAGTCCCAGGGGTGCCTAGCAGAGGGGATATGGGGGTGCCCGGCAGGCAGGGGGCAGGAGTCCCAGGGGTGCCTAGAAGTGGGGCTATGGGGGCACTCAGCAGGCGGGGGGATGAGTCCCAGGGATGCCCAGCAGGCGGGGGGCAGGAGTCCCAAGGGTGCCTAGCAGAGGGGTTATAGGGATGCCCGGTAGGCGGGGGGCAGGAGTCCCAGGGGTGCTTAGCAGAGCGGTTATGGGGGTGCCCGGCAGACTGGTGGCAGGGGCCCCAGGAGTGCCTAGCAGAGGGGTTATGGGGGTGCCCTGCAGGCAGGGGCAGGGGTCCCAGAGATGCCTAGCAGAGAGGTTATGGGGGTGCCCGGCAGGCGGGGGCAGTAGTCCCAGGGGTGCCTAGCAGAGTGGTTCCAGGGGGTGCCTAGCAGGTGGGGGGGCAGGAGTCCCAGAAGTGCCTAGCAGAGGAGTTATTGGGGGTGCCCGGCAGGTGGGGGGCAAAAGTCCCAAGTGTGCCTAGGAGGGGGTTTATGGGGGTGCCCGGCAGGCGGGGGACGGAGTTCCAGGGGTGCCTTGCAGGGGGGCTATGAGGGTGCCCTGCAGGCAGGGGCAGGAGTCCCAGAAGTGCCTAGCAGAGGAGTTATTGGGGGTGCCCGGCAGGCGGGGGCAGTAGTCCCAGGGGTGCCTAGCAGGGTGGTTCCTGGGAGTGCCTGGCAGGTGGGGGGCAAAAGTCCCAGAGGTGCCTAGCCGAGGGTTTATGGGGGTGTCCGGCAGGCAGGGGGCAAAAGTCCCAAGTGGCCTAGGAGGGGGTTTATGGGGGTGCCCGGAAGGCGGGGGACGGAGTTCCAGGGGTGCCTTGCAGGGGGGCTATGGGGGTGCCCGGCAGGCAGGCAGGGGGCAGGAGTCCCAGGGGTGCCTAGCAGAGGGGTTAGGGGGGTGCCCAGCAGGTGGGGGGGAGGAGTCCCAGGGGTGCCTAGCAGAGGGGTTATGGGGGTGCCCGGCAGGCGGGGGGCAGGAGTCCCAAGGGTGCCTAGCAGAGGGGTTATGGGGGTACCCGGGAGGTGGGGGGGCAGGAGTCCCAGGGGTGCCTAGCAGAGAGGTTATGGGGATACCCGGCAGGCTGGGGGAGGAGTCCCAGGGGTGCCTAGCAGAGGGGTTATGGGGGTGCCCGGCAGGCGGGGGGGAGGAGTCCCGGGGTACCTAGTGGGGAAGGGTAGGAGGGTGCCCAGTAGGTGAGGGGAGGAGCGGGGGGAGTCCCAGGGGTGCCTAGCAGGGTGGTTCCTGGGGGTGCCCGGCAGGCGGGGGCAGGAGTCCCAAGGGTGCCTAGCAGAGTGGTTATAGGGGTGCCCGGCAGGTGGGGGCAGGAGTCCCAAGGGTGCCTAGCAGAGGGGTTATGGGGTGCCCGGCAGCCGGGGTGGCGGAGTCCCAGAGGTGCATCGCAGAGGGGTTATGGTGGTGCCTGGCAGGTGGGGGGCAGGAGTCCCAGGGGTGCCTAGCAGAGGGGTTATGGGGGTGCCCGGCAGGCAGGGGAGAAGAGTCCCAGGGGTGTCTAGCAGAGGGGTTATGGGGGTGCTCGGCAGGCAGGCGGAGGAGTCCTGGGGGTGCCCGGCAGGCAGGAGTCCCAGGGGTGCCTAGCAGAGGGGTTATGGGGCTGCCCGGTAGTTGGCAGGCAGGTGTCCCAAGGATGCCTAGCAGAGGGGTTATGGGGGTGCCGGGCAGGCGGGGGGCAGGAGTCCCAGGGGTGCCTAGAAGAAGGGTTATGGGGGTGCCCGGCAGGCTGGGGTAGGAGTCCCAGGGGTGCCTAGCAGAGGGGTTATGGGGGTGCCTGACAGGCAGGGGGCAGGAGTCCCAGGGGTGCCTAGCAGGGGGTTTATGGGGATGCCTGGCAGGCGGGGGGCAGGAGTCCCAGGGGTGCCTAGCAGAGGGGTTATGGGGATGCCTGGCAGGCGGGGGGCAGGAGTCCCAGGGGGGCCTAGCAGAGGGGTTATGGGGGTGCCCTGCAGGCTGGGGTAGGAGTCCCAGGGGTGCCTAGCAGAGGGGTTATGGGGGTGCCTGACAGGCAGGGGGCAGGAGTCCCAGGGGTGCCTAGCAGGGGGTTTATGGGGATGCCTGGCAGGCGGGGGGCAGGAGTCCCAAGGGTGCCTCGCAGGGGAGTTATGGGGGTGCCCGGCAGGCGGGGGTAGGAGTCCCAGAAGTGCCTAGCAGATGGGTTATGGGGGTGCCCGACAGGCGGGGCGCAGGAGTCCCAGGGGTGCCTAGCAGGGGGTTTATGGGGATGCCTGGCAGGCGGGGGGCAGGAGTCCCAAGGGTGCCTCGCAGGGGAGTTATGGGGGTGCCAGGCAGGCGGGGGTAGGAGTCCCAGAGGTGCCTAGCAGGGTGGTTCCTGGGGGTACCCAGCAGGTGGGGGGGCAGGAGTCCCAAGGGTGCCTAGCAGGGGGTTTATGGGGGTGCCCGGCAGGCAGGGGAAGGAGTCCCAGGGGTGCCTAGCAGAGTGGTTATGGGGGTGCCCGGCAGGCGGGGGTAGGAGTCCCAGAGGTGCCTAGCCGGGGGGTTCCTGGGGGTGCCCGGCAGGCGGGGGCCCCTAGGGCTGCTCGGCCCCGGGGAGCGGGGCATAGCGCAGGGGCAGGGGTAGGAGAACATGAACTTGAGGGCGAAGCGCGTCTCCCAGTTGCCCCGCTCCCGGCGGTACAGAGCCCCCCGCAGCCGCCCGCCCGCCCGCCTTGCGGCCCAGCACCAGGCAGAGGCGGCGCAGCTCGGCCAGCTGCGGGCAGGGGCAGGGGGCCTCCTTCCGCATGTGCAGCACCAGGCGCCGGGTGTCGGGCGCTGCAGGGGACCCCGCTTCAGCGGCTTTTTCTTCGGCACTCGCTGCCCTCCGCCTGCAGCTCCGAGAGCCGTGTCTTCAGCACCGCGGGGGGAGCGCGGCCGGCTGGGGAGCTGCCTTGGGACTGCACGGGGCCTCCCCTGGCCGCTGCCCCCAGCCACTGCCCAGCCCCGCTCCCCCCAGCCATTGCCCAGCCCCTCGAGTCCTCCCCAGAATTACTGCCCAGACCCCCCCAAGGTCTGACCCACACCCCAGCCCAGCTCCCTCTTATCCACTCCCCAATCCCCCCAGCCCGCTCCCCTCAGCCACTGCCCAGCCCCCCCCCCAGAATCACTGCCCAGACCCCCCCAAGGCCTGACCCACTCCTCAGCCCAGCTCCCTCTTATCCACTCCCTAATCCCCACCAGCCCGCTCCCCCACCCCACTGCCCAGACCCCTCCGGCCCCGCTCCCACGACCCACTCCCCAATCCCCCCCAGCCTGCTCCCCTGACCCACTGCCCAGCTCCCCCCTGGCCCCGCTCCCCCAACCCACTGCCTAGCACCCCCCAGTGCTCCCCAGAATCACTGCCCAGCCCCCCCCAAGGCCTGACCCACTGCCCAGCCCCCCTACTCACTCCCCAGTCCCCCCCTGGTCCGGCTCCCCCCAACCCACTGCCCAGTCCCCTCCAAAGCTTGACTCACTCCCCAGTCCCCCCGGACCAGCCCCCCCCCAGTATCCCCGACCCACTCCCAGGTTCCCCCCAGTCCTCCCCAGAATCACTGCCCAGACCACCCCAAGGCCTGACCCACTCCCCAGTCCAGCTCCCTGCGATCCACTCCCCAGCCCCCCTACCCACTCCCCAGTCCCCCCCGGTCCTGCTCCCCCCAACCCACTGCCCAGTCCCCTCCAAAGCTTGACTCACTCCCCAGCCCCCCAGACCAGTGCTCCCCAGTATCACCGACTCACTCCCCAGTCCTCCCCAGAATCACTGCCCAGACCACCCCAAGGCCTGACCCACTCCCCCGCCCAGCTCCTGCTGATCCACTCCCCAACTCCCCAGGCCCCCCCGGTCCTGCTCCCCCCAACCCACTGCCCAGTCCCCTCTAAAGCTTGACTCACTCCCCAGCCCCCCCAGACTCTAGCGCTCCCCAGTATCACAGACTCACTCCCCAGTCCGCCCGGACCAGCCCCCCCCCCCAGTACCCCCGACCCACTCCCAGGCCCCCCCCAGTCCTCCCCAGAATCACTGCCCAGACCACCCCAAGGCCTGACCCACTCCCCAGCCCAGCTCCCTGCGATCCACTCCCCAGCCCCCCTACGCACTCCCCAGTCCCCCCCGGTCCTGCTCCCCCCAACCCACTGCCCAGTCCCCTCCAAAGCTTGACTCACTCCCCAGCCCCCCAGACCAGCGCTCCCCAGTATCACCGACTCACTCCCCAGTCCCCCCGGACCAGCCCCCCCAGTATCCCCGACCCACTCCCAGGCCCCCCCCAGTCCTCCCCAGAATCACTGCCCAGACCACCCCAAGGCCTGACCCACTCCCCAGCCCAGCTCCCTGCGATCCACTCCCCAATCCTCCCCAGCCCGCTCCCCAGTCCCCCCCGGTCCTGCTCCCCCCAACCCACTGCCCAGTCCCCTCCAAAGCTTGACTCATTCCGCAGCCCCCCCAGACCAGCGCTCCCCAGTATCACCGACTCACTCCCAGCCCCCCCGGACCAGCCCCCCCAGTATCACCGACTCACTCCCAGCCCCCCCGGACCAGCCCCCCCAGTATCACCGACTCACTCCCAGGCCCCCCCGGACAAGGCCAGCCCAGGCCGATCTGGAGGGAGGGGACGCTCCGGGAACCCCCCTTCTCCCCACCCCACTCACTAGCACACATCTGCTCCATCCTGCCCTCTGCCTTCTGCTCCGTCTCGCACCGTGGGCAGATCCTGGAGGCTGTGGGGAGTGGGGGAGGTGAGAGGCTGCCTGGCACAGGCCCCCCACCCCCGTTCCCCGGCGGCAGGGTGCTCTGTCCCCCCCGTTCCCTGGCAGCGGGGTGACCTGCTCCCCTGTTACCTGGTGGCGGGAGGGTGTCACGGAGTGTGGGGGAGTCCGGGTCCTGCACCCCACTTCCTGCAATTCACCGGGACTCTCAGCCAGCCCGTAACACAGAAGGTTTATTAGACGACAGGACACAGTCCCAAGCAGGGCTTGTAGGAACAGCCAGGACCCCTCAGCCAGGTCTCTCTGGGGGGGCAGGGAGCTTAGACCCCAGACTTGGGGTTCCTGCCTCTTCCCAGCCAGCCTCAAACTGACACCAAAACCATCCAGCAGGCTCTCCCCCTCCTTCTCTCCCCCTCCTCCTTTGTCCAGTTTCCCAGCAAAGGTGTCACCTTCCCACCCCCCTTCCTGGCTCAGGTTACAGGCTCAGGTACCGTCCCTCACCTAAAGTGACCCCCTGCTCTCCCCTCCCCCATGCAGACAGTGCCTGTAAAACCAGACGACATTCCCCGTCAGTCCACCCCCCTCCCCACTGCGTCACACGGGGTGACCTGTCCCCTCCGCCATTCCCTGGCAGCAGGGAGACCTGCCTCCGTTACCTGGCGGCGGGGTGGCCTGATCCACACCCCCGTTACCTGGGGCAGGGTGGTCTGTCCCCCCCGTTACCTGGTGGTGGGGTGGCCTGATCCACACCCCCGTTACCTGGGGCAGGGTGGTCTGTCCCCCCCGTTACCTGGTGGTGGGGTGGCCTGATCCACACCCCCGTTACCTGGGGCAGGGTGGTCTGTCCCCCCGTTACCTGGTGGTGGGGTGGCCTGATCCACACCCCCGTTACCTGGCGGCGGGGTGGTCTGTCCCCCGTTACCTGGTGGTGGGGTGGCCTGATCCACACCCCTGTTACCTGGGGCAGGGTGGTCTGTCCCCCCCTCCCCGTTACCTGGCGGCAGGGTGGTCTGGCCCCCCCGTTACCTGGTGGTGGGGTGGCCTGATCCACACCCCCATTACCTGGCGGCGAGGTGGTTTGTCCCCCCGTTACCTGGTGGTGGGGTGGCCTGATCCACACCCCCGTTACCTGGCGGCAGGGTGGTCTGGCCCCCCCGTTACCTGGCGGGGTGGTCTGTCCCCCCCGTTACCTGGTGGCGGGGTGGCCTGATCCACACCCCCGTTACCTGGCAGCGAGGTGACCTGCCCCCCCGTTACCTGGCGGGGTGGTCTGGCCCCCCTGTTACCTGGGGCAGGGTGGTCTGGCCCCCCCCGTTACCTGGCAGCGGGGTGGTTTGTCCCCCCCATTACCTGGTGGTGGGGTGGCCTGATCCACACCCCCGTTCCCTGGCAGCAAGGTGACCTGCCCCCCCATTACCTGGCGGGGTGGTCTGGCCCCCCTGTTACCTGGCGGGGTGGTCTGGCCCCCCTGTTACCTGGGGCAGGGTGGTCTGTCCCCCCCCGTTACCTGGCAGCAGGGTGGTCTGTCCCCTCCGTTACCTGGCGGGGTGGTCTGGCCCCCCTGTTACCTGGGACAGGGTGGTCTGTCCCCCCCTCCCCGTTACCTGGCGGCGGGGTGGCCTGCCCCCCTGTTACCTGGCGGGGTGGTCTGGCCCCCCTGTTACCTGGGACAGGGTGGTCTGTCCCCCCCCATTACCTGGCAGCAGGGTGGTCTGTCCCCCCCGTTACCTGGCGGGGTGGTCTGGCCCCCCTGTTACCTGGGACAGGGTGGTCTGTCCCCCCCTCCCCGTTACCTGGCGGCGGGGTGGTCTGTCCCCCCCTCCCCGTTACCTGGCGGCGGGGTGGTCTGTCCCCCCCTCCCCGTTACCTGGCGGCGGGGTGGCCTGGCTGCTCCAAACTGCACGGCGATGCCGAGCGGGTTGTCGGGGGGGAAGCGGGTGCAGCGCAGCATGTGGGGCCAGGGAAGCCGAAGGCCTCCATGAGGGGGGCGCAGGAGCCCGCACCACCTGGCAGAGCGAGCGGCAGGGGTAGATAGGCTGGTCCAGGCAGACGGTGCAAAGAGCGAGCAGAGGAGGAGCTGGGTGTCGCCGTGGCACCGCTTGGCGAGCAGGGGCACCCAGGCGCCCGCCTGCTGCTTCACCTGGGCCAGGGAGTCGTGCTCCAGCAGCTTGGGCAGCCATATGCGCTTGTAGCCCACGTCGTGGCAGAGCGGCAGGTCGGGCGGGATGTCCACGCACTGTGGCTGCTTGCCATAGCCACGCCCGCTCGGGGGCTGCTCCGGCCGCCAGCTGGGGGAGTCATAGTCCTGCCCCACGGCCAGCAGTGCTGCCAGGGCCAGCAGCACGGTGCCCCCCGGCATGGCATGGCTTCCCACGGGCACTCGCTGCTCCAGGGCTCGGCCTCTGGGGGGGGGGCAGCGGAGCCGAGCAGCCCAGGAGCCTGCGTGGCCCTGGGTGTGTGTGTATGTCCAGCACCAGGCAGGGAGCGGGACTGGAGTCAGTGACGGTCTCTGCGCCCTGCCCTGCCCACTCCAGCCCTTAGCACCTCCCTCTCCACAGGCTGCACAGCTGCCAACCTGTGCTGGGCAGGCCAGGCGAGGTGGGAGCCAGGGCCAGCCACCAGGCCACCCCCGCAGCTCAGCCCCAGCCCCAGCCCCAGGGCAGGGAGCTGCCTTCCAACCCTGCTTTGGCACTCAGATTCCCTGGAGCTCTGCTCCTGGCCATCCCTACACAACTGTGGGCTGGGATCAGCGCGGGGCCCATGGGCTCCCTGAACACAGCCGTAGGTGACTCCCAATGGCAGGGCCTCGTGCCCTAGAACCACCTGTATCTCCCACCCACTGCATCTCCCCACTCCTCACCCCCCATTTCCCTACCCCCATACTGCCCACTTCCCTTCTCCTCACCTCCATACACCCCACTCCTCCTTTCCCCTTCACCCTCATACATCCCCCAATCCCCCATGTCCCCCCACTTCCCTACTCCTCACCCCCATAAACCCCCACTCCTCCTTTCCCCTTCACCCCATACACCACCAATCCCCACCCCCATACCCCCACTTCCCTACTCCTCACCCCCATACACCCCACTCCTCCTTTCCCCTTCACCCTCATACATCCCCCAATCCCCCATGTCCCTCCACTTCCCTACTCCTCACCCCCATAAACCCCCACTCCTCCTTTCCCCTTCACCCCATACACCACCAATCCCCACCCCCATACACCCACTTCCCTTCTCCTCACCTCCATACACCCCACTCCTCCTTTCCCCTTCACCCTCATACATCCTCCAATCCCCCATGTCCCCCCACTTCCCTACTCCTCATCCCCATAACCCCCCACTCCTCCTTTCCCCTTCACCCCATACACCCCCAGTCCCCACCCCCATACCCCCACTTCCCTACTCCTCACCCCATACACCCACACTCCTCCTTTCCCCTTCACCCCCATACACCCCCAGTCCCCACCCCATACCCCCACTTCCCTACTCCTCACCCTATACACCTCCACTCCTCCTTTCCCCTTCACCCCCATATACCCCTAATCCCCCACCCCAGAGAGTGCAGACGCCGGCCCAGGGGCCCATTGAGCCAGTGTGCTAGGCGCTGCACAGATAGAACAGGGAGCTGGCCCCGATGCGGGGAGCTGGCAATCGAGTCTGAGGCCCGGCCGCGGCTGGAGGGGGGCATCCAAGGGCCAGCAAATTGTGGCTGCAGCACAGCGCGTTCGGCCAGGGGAGTTCTAGGGGGATCAGAAGGAGGCCAAGGCAGAGGCTTCGTGGGGAGCGCCGCCCTGGGGGGGTCCTGGGAGGAAGGAGGAAGAGGAGTGTTGACAATGCCACGTGTGGACTATGGAGGCTGGCTTGGGATGAGCGGGGGGCGACTTTCCAGCAGCAGGGGAGCGGGCGGAGGCCATGGGTGCAGACAGGCTGACGGGTGCTGATGGGCTACACGAGGGGCCAGCACAGAGCTGGGTGACGTGGTCAAAGTGCCAAGCTAGGAGTAAGGCCGGGCATGGGGCCAGGCTGCATTCGCTGAAGCCAGAGGGACCCAGACGAGAGTCACTGAGTGGGGCTGAGATCCCAGGAAAGTAGGGCGGGGGCTGCATGGGTTGAATGGACGAGGCTATGGAAGCTGGAGGGCTGCGTGTGTTGTACAGACAAAACTACACAGGATCTTTTCAGGGGGCAAGACAAAGATGCCACATTTATTATGATAACAATTTGATTTATGACCAATAATTAATATCTTAATCCTTATACACACACATTTTACCTAATATCTACACACACATTCACACACCCCATCAGATATTCTGCAGCTGCTGCATAGTTACCAGTCCTGGACATAGCTTGAGTTCGTGGCTTGAGTTTGCAGCTTGGGTTCGTAGCTTGTGGCGGTAACTGGCCAGGAAAGCCGGGCACAAGGACCAGCTGGGCTCTGTTGGGCCTGCCCTGATGCCCTTCCATGTTGGCAGCAGAATGTTACCCTCCAAAGTCTCCCATCTCACCCATCCTTTTTATAGGCTTTAGTTTGAATCCAGAGTCTATAGGTCTTGCTGTGTCACGCTGCCTCTGGGTTTGGTGAGTCATCACCCGTCAATTGCACGAGCCTTGGACCTGGCTTTGATCTTCCTTCTGTTGCACCTTTTCTGTTTAGGGTGGACTCTTCTTACTTTGTTAGGGCTCTTGTCTACATCTTCAGCCGGTGGGGTTTGAACTTTATTTCATCAGGACAGGCTGGGGCTGGAGGTTGATTCCATCATCTATGCATACCTCAGTCACACATCTAACCTAAACTAATAAGATTACAGCAGGGTTTGCAAAAATGAAGGTTGGAGGAAGCTTTTACAAAATGGAGTGAGTGTTTTAAAATGGGGTTTGGATTATAATATGGCAAAGAGTGAACAGAAGTTACAATATAGACAAGTGTAGTGGATGGCAACCAGTGAACAGATGTTACAATGTAGGCAAGTGTAGTGGATGGTGAACAGAAGTTACATGAATAAAGTGAACAATTAAAAACAATTTCATTTATCAGTTCTATACATGAGGCAGTGGGGCGGGGCTGCATGGGGTAGAGGGGCAGGGCTGCGTGTTCGGATGGAGGAGCCTATGGAGCTGGGTGGGGGCTTGCCATAAACAGATAGATAAGGGTTAATGTCTCTTTTACCTGTAAAGGGTTAAGAAGCTCAGTAAACCTGGCTGACACCTGACCAGAGGACCAATTGGGGGACAAGATACTTTCAGAGCTTGGTGGAGGGAAGTCTTTGTTTGTGCTCTTTGTTTTGGGAGTTGTTCTCTCCTGGGACTGAGAGGGACGGGACATCAATCCAGGCTCTCCAAATCTTTCTGAATCAGTCTCTCATGTTTCAAACTTGTAAGTAATTAGCCAGGCAAGGCGTGTTAGTCTTATGTTTGTTTCCTCAACTTGTAAATGTTTCTTTTTGCTGGAAGGATTTTACCTCTGTTTGCTGTAACTTTGAACCTAAAGCTAGGGGGGCCCTCTTCCATCCTGATTTTACAGAGATAATTTTTACCTTTTCTTTCTTTAATTAAAAGCTTTCTTTTTAAGAACCTGATTGACTTTTCCTTGTTTTAAGATCCAAGGGGTTTGGATCTGTGTTCACCAGGGAATTGGTGAAGTCTCTCAAGGCAACCCAGGGAGGGGACGAAGTTTTGGGAGGACAGAAAGTGCCCCAGACATTGAAATTCTGGGTGGTGGCAGTGTTACAAGATCTAAGCTAGTAATTAGGCTTAGAAGTGTCCATGCAGGTCCCCACATTTGTACCCATAAGTTCAGAGTGGGGAAAGAAACCTTGACAGGGCTGCATGGGTCGGATGGACGAGGCTGCATGGGTCAGATGGACGAGGCTATGGAGCTGGGTGAGGGCTGGGTGGGGCAGTGGGTCAGGGCTGCATGGTCAGATTGACGAGGCTATGGAGCTGAGTGAGGGCTATGTGGGGCAGAGGGGCAGGGCTGGTGGTGCAGAGGGGCTGGGCTATGGAGCTGGGTGAGGGCTATGTGGGGCAGAGGGGCGGGGCTGCATGTTCGGACGGATGAGGCTTTGGAGCTGGGTGAGGGCTGAGTGGGGCGAGGCTGCGTGGTCAGATGGATGAGGCTATGGAGCTGGGTGAGGGCTATGTGGGGCAGAGGGGCGGGGCTGGGTGGGGCTGCATGGGGCAGAGGGGCAAGGCTGCATGTTCGGATGGATGAGGCTGTGGGGCAGAGGGGCAGGACTGAGGAGCTGCCTAAGCGTTGTGCTGCTGCGCACTGGCCCAGTCTCCCCTTGTGGCTTTGTGCAGATGCTGACGGGTGTAGAGAGGGCTGGGGGTGGGGGTCCCTGGGGCAGGGATCCCCAGATATAGGTGCTGGAGCTGGAGGAGCCAGTGCCCAGCACACGTGTCGGGAGTCAGGCTCCCTGGGTCACAGCAGAGCATACTGAGCTCCCTGGAGCACGGTCCTGGTTTCACACCAGCCTGTGAGTGACATGGGCTGCACAGCCGGGCGTGCTCTGCCCCTGGTGCCACCCTCCATCCCCAGAGCCAGCAGCCCAGCAAGTCCCTCCCCGTGGGGCCAGAGAACCAAGCAGCAGGTCAGGAGTATCCCAATCTGCCACTGCCGAAGTCCCCACAGCATCCTGCCCGGGACACAGGGCTCAGGTCCTTCTGTTTGGCGCCGCAAGCCTGGGAGGGAGCGAAGCAGAGCGGGGCGGTGTGCTCAGGAGAGGAGGTGTGGCAGGGGTGAGCTTGGGTGGGGAGCGGTTCCCCTGCATGCTGCCCCCCCAGTTGCTGCAGGCAGCCCTCCCCGTGCCCCCCTGCCCCAGCTCCCTTTGCCTAAATGCCGCCGTCGACTGGGGTGGCTGAAGATCCGGCCACCGCGGTCGCCGCTGAAGGACCCGAAATGCCGCCCCCCAAATGCCAGCGCCGCAGGGCCATGGGAGGGAGCTCTCTGCTGCCTTCTAGTGGTGATGCAGGAGAAGAGACCAAGTGAGCCAGGCCTCGGTTTGTACGTTTCTTGTTCCAGTGTGACTGTGACCAGTCTGGGTGTTTGGGTTAAAATCCATCTGCGTTGTGGCTGCAGGGAGACTGGAAAGGTGCCAGTTGTGCAGGATGACCAGCAGGCCTGGAGCGGGGCTGAGCGTGCCCAGAGAGAGGGGTCACCCTGACCACCACTCGCTCTGCTGGGTGGTGGAGCAGGAGGTGGCTGGTTCCTGGGACTGGGGTTTATATACTAGAAAATTGTGTTTGCTGAAGGGTTCGTGTCCAGGGGCATTGCTGAAGCTGTGCAGAGCATCCACCAGAGCCAGCTGAGAGCTTTTCTGCCCAGCCCTGGCAAAGCTGAAGTCCCTAGAGCCAGCTTGGTGGTGGGGTCTGAGACCTGGACCAGCAAGCGCTTCCTTGAGGGCTGCAGATGGACTGGACCTGTGCGAATGCTCTCCTGGGACTTTGCTAGCCACTGATGCCAACCTGTAAGTGGGGTACAGCAGAGTGGGAAGTGACCACTGTCCGCTGCCTGAGATCCCCTGAGGGCAGGGGATTACGTATCCCTATCTCATTGATTTATTGGTGCTGTTTCCCAAGTTGATGCAGTGTCTCCTGTTCCCTCACTAAGGTCTTTCTTGTCTCAGACAGTGACTCAGTGCTCGGCGGAGGGGAAGGGTTGCCTGTCCTCCGGGGAGGGGTGTAATTCTTCCTAGGTTTCTGAAAGGGTGCTCACGCAGGTGTGTTTCTAATTTTTAAGAGGACCCCTGGATATTGAACCTGGCCATTGTTTCTGATGATGACACCTGGCAGTAGTGTCACCTTGTCATCTCATCAAAAGACACAAAGTTAGTTTGGCAGGATTTATTTTCCATAAATCTATCTAAGACTAATTGAAAGTCAACATTAAAGGTCCAGTGAGCTCCTCAGCCAAATCTTTTAAAAATTCTTGGATGCAAGTTATCTGGATCTCCTCGTTTTAAGAAGTCGAACATTAGTAGCGGCTGCTGAACTTCTTAGTTACTGTTGGAATGGGAAATCTTTTATCATCAGAGGAGAATATCTTCTGTCTTTTCCCCAAATACAGAACAGCCATATTTACTGTACCATTCTCCCTTTGCTGAATTGTTGTTGATAATTCTACCATGGACCAATGGCATTGTTCGGATTCCATTTGTTCCTGATATACTTTTGTGAGTAGATCCCTGGAGTGCAACCTGGGACTGTGGGACCGCTGTGCTCCCTTAACTCGCTAATCTGGGTTGTTGCCTTACTGGTGACAAGCAGCAAACCTCTCCAGGTGCTGTGATCACTCAGCCATCAGCATGTGGAGCCCCACACCCAGCTGGATTGCAAGAATGCTCCCTGAGTCACTCATGAATCATACAGAAAAAGGCACCAGCCAAATCTCCCCTCAGCTCCTAGCCTTGTCCCTCAGGAACACACCATCTTGCACTGCTCACGACCCTTTCACGAGCAATGCAAGTTTATGAATTGGTTCGCCACTTCATCAATGGAAAGTGGATTTACACCAGCCTTTGGAACCTGAGCAGATTTACCAAGAACTTCAGGCAAACTCACTGATAAAGATAAACACTAGAATAAGTTTATTGATTAGAAAAGATGGATTTTAAGTGATTATAAGTGACAGGCATAAGTCAGAGTAGTTACCAAAAGAAAAGAGAAGCTCGCAGTCTGAATTCTCAACCTTCTTAGGCTGGGCAATCTCTGGTCCAAGCAGTTTTTCTCCCTGCAGTGGATACTGCAACTTGGTTACAGTCTTTCATATGCAGCTGTAACCCACAGACCTCCTGGGTGCAGTGCTCTGTCCCCTCCCGTGGCACCAAGACCGCTTCGAGATTCATGAGTCTGCTATCATCTCAGCTAAGGGCCACCTGGCTTTTAGCTCATGCAGTAGAGGCTCGTGCAGTAAGCTACAGAGGTCCCAGGTTCAATCCTGCCCACCAGCAATCAGGATCTGTCAGTGTTACACAGATTCTTCCTGATAGCAGGGGACCAGCCCCTCAGCTCCAGGGTCCTTACTGCCTTCAGCGTAGGTGGGGGCAGAGAAAGGACAAACATGGGGCCTCTGTCCACTATTTTATACCCTCATCCGTGTGCTTGGAGAACACAAGTCCAGGCATATCTGGGGGGCATTGCTGAGTCTCCAGGCAAGGCTGAGCAATTCCCCTGTTATGGTCTTGTGCAAGTGAGTCATTGAATTCTAACTCCCTTGCTGGACAATGGCTGTTGATGGTTATTTGACACCTGCCTGGGGTTGGCTACTTTCCTTGTGTTGTCTGTGGGGAGCTAATACCCGGGCTATTCCCCAACTCACAGCAGGTTTCAGTGACAAGCACACAACACAATCTCATAACTTCATATCACTAGTGATCTATGTACACAGATAGAACACAGCAAATCGTGACCTTTCGCGTGATACCTTACATGTCATGCTTTATATGAAACACCACAATTATATACAACACACAACACAATCTCATAACTTCATATCACTAGTGATATATGTACACAGATAGAACACAGCAAATCGTGACCTTTCGCGTGATACCGTACATGTCATGCTTTATATGAAACACCACAATTATATACAAATGATGAATATGGGGATTACAGGGTGTGACGAAGTGGGGGATTTTCTTGGTTTTTCTGTGTTGTCCAGTGGGTTGCATGCAGAGGGGGTGGGACTCAGTGTCCCCGGGTGTTACTGGTTTAACGAGGTGAAGTGAGACGGGGGTTGTTGGCACACAGGACCGGAGAGGGAACTCAGGACCCCGTCCGATGGCCTGGAGGATGGAGACCCCAGCGCCCGGTGACCTGGAGACCCAGCTCAGGAGTTGCTGCCGGTTCTGGCCAGTGGGAGGACAATGGGCTGTGGGGAGAGGACCCTGGTGACCTGACCAGCCGGTTCCAGCCAGAGGGGCCAGAGGAAGGCTGAGAGGAGAGGGGACCAGGCCATCCTCTTAACAACCCTGTTTCCCGGGAGAGAAGATGATGGACAGAGGAGGCTTGGGGCCAGGGATATTGGAGGCCCAGCTGGGAAGCAGGGGGGCTCTAGACTGGAGAGGGGAAGCAGGCAGAGCCCACCTGGCTGCAGGGAGATTGGGATGTGCTGGGTTCAATGCTCAATAAACCCTCCTGTGTTACGCTGGCAGAGAGTCACTTCGGGCTAGAGAACAGGGCAGGTTGGGGGGTCGAGGCCGGGGAGCTCCAGAGCGAGGGGACTCCCTGAGGGGGCCCATGGCAGACAGATGTGCTAAGACTCAGAGAGGTGTGGCTCCAGGAAGTGGAGGGGCCTGACCCTGGGAGAGAGTGGACCCCCAAGAGGGGCTGTTGCACTGAAAGGGGCACCCCCCCGGACCACACAGGGCCACGAGTGGGCGCGTTCTGTGAGTCCGTGACACACGATGCTCCTCCAAGGTATTTAGTGTCACAGCTTTAAAAATCCCTCCTTCCGACCCTCTGAGCCAGGTTGTTTTTTAAAGCTGTGCGACCTTTCTTGATTGTGGATTTTTGGACATCTAGCAAAATGGTCTTAAACTGTTCCCAACTGTCATTTAGATTTTCCTGTTTAAATTCTTTCTCCCAGATGATTTAGTTCAGAATTGTTTTCAGCTTTGTTAAATTGGCCCCTTTAAAGTACCAAGTCCACATACTGCTGATTGGGGCTTTACTCTGTTCATGCGTCAGAAAGGTAATCAAATCTGGCACTTAACCCACCACTGACTTTCAGTCCCTGGGATCAGTTCCCAGCTGAGCTCTCATACAACCTTCCCCGGTGTTGTCTGGCTGCAGCGCCTCCTGTGTCAGGAAGTGGCCGTCTGCAACTCTTCAAAGTGTCCAAGACACTAGTATTGCTGGGGAGGGGCAAGGGCAGGGGGTAGTTTCTTCCCACTCTGGAGACAGCGAGCCCAGGGACTGGATGCGCCCTGGGGCATTGGGGTCAGCCCAGACTGCAGGGAGAGCGCCCCCTACTGAGCCCCCATCCCAGCCCCTGCAGCACAGGCCCCCCAGCGCCACACTGGGGCATTGGGGTCAGCCCAGACTGCAGGGAGAGCGCCCCCTACTGAGCCCCCATCCCAGCCCCTGCAGCACAGGCCCCCCAGCGCCACACTGGGGCATTGGGGTCAGCCCAGACTGCAGGGAGAGCGCCCCCTACTGAGCCCCCCTCCCAGCCCCTGCAGCACAGGCCCCCCAGCGCCACACTGGGGCATGGGGGTCAGCCCAGACTGCAGGGAGCGCGCCCCCTACTGAGCCCCCATCCCAGCCCCTGCAGCACAGGCCTCCCAGCGCCACACTGGGGCATTGGGGTCAGCCCAGACTGCAGGGAGAGCGCCCCCTACTGAGCCCCCATCCCAGCCCCTGCAGCACAGGCCCCCCCGCGCCACACTGGGGCATTGGGGTCAGCCCAGACTGCAGGGAGAGCGCCCCCTACTGAGCCCCCATCCCAGCCCCTGCAGCACAGGCCCCCCAGCGCCACACTGGGGCATTGGGGTCAGCCCAGACTGCAGGGAGAGCGCCCCCTACTGAGCCCCCATCCCACCCCCTGCAACACAGGCCTGTTCTTTTACCTGTAAAGGGTTAACACAGGGAACCAAACACCTGACCAGAGGACCAATCAGGAAACAAGACTTTTTCAAATCTGGGTGGAGGGAAGTTTTGGGTGTGAGTTCTTTGTTCTTTGTCTTGGTTTGGTGACCCTCTCGGCTCTGAGAGTGATTTTTCTATCTCCAGGCTTTCTAATCTTCTGTTTCCAAGTTGTAAGTACAAGGATAGTAAGACAATAGGTTTATATTGTTTTTTTTTTTTGTATTTACATGTGTGTAGTTGCTGGAATGTGTTAAATTATATTCTTTTTGGATAAGGCTGTTTATTCATTTTTTCCTTTAAGCAATTGACCCTGTATATTGTTACCTTGATACAGAGACCATTTTATGTCCTTTTTCTTTCTTTTTATATAAAGCTTTCTTTTTAAGACCTGTTTGAGTGTTTTTCACTGGTTAAGGCTAAGAAACGAAGGGAGGGGAAAAATCTCTTTGTGTTAGATTTACTAAGCCTGACTTTGCATACCCTCTGGGTGAGTGGGGAGAGAGAGATTAAATCTCTCCGTACTTGTGTTTCAAGGACTTGAAGCAGGGAATCTCCCAGAGTACCCAGGGCGGGGAAATCTGGGAGGAGGTAAAGAGGGTGGAATCCCTTTGTTTGGATTCACGAACCTTGAATCTGTATATCTCTCCAGGAACCCAGGGAGGGAACACCTGGAGGGGAAGAGGGAGAAGGGAAGTGAGTTATTTCCCTTTGTGGTGAGACTTAGGGCACTGAGTCTTGGGGGTTCCCCAGGGAAGGTTTTGGGGAGACCAGAGTGAGCCAGACACTGGAATTTTGGCTGGTGGCAGCGATATCAGATCCAAGTTGGTAATTAAGTTTGGAGGTTTCATGCTGTCTTCTCATGTTCTGAACTCTAAGGTTCAGATCTGAGTAGGAGTTATGACAGCCCCCTACTGAGCCCCTATCCCACCCCCTGCAACACAGGCCCCCCGCGCTGCGCTGGGGCATTGGGATCAGCCCAGACTGCAGGGGGAGAGCGCCCCCTACTGAGCCCCTATCCCACCCCCTGCAACACAGGCCCCCCGCGCTGCGCTGGGGCATTGGGATCAGCCCAGACTGCAGGGGGAGAGTGCCCCCTACTGAGCCCCTATCCCACCCCCTGCAGCACAGGCCCCCTGCGCTGCGCTGGGGCATTGGGATCAGCCCAGACTGCAGGGGGAGAGCGCCCCCTACTGAGCCCCTATCCCACCCCCTGCAACACAGGCCCCCCGCGCTGCGCTGGGGCATTGGGATCAGCCCAGACTGCAGGGGGAGAGTGCCCCCTACTGAGCCCCTATCCCACCCCCTGCAGCACAGGCCCCCCGCGCTGCGCTGGGGCATTGGGATCAGCCCAGACTGCAGGGGGAGAGCGCCCCCTACTGAGCCCCTATCCCACCGCTTGCAGCACAGGCCCCCCGCGCTGCGCTGGGGCATTGGGGTCAGCCCAGACTGCAGGGGGAGAGCGCCCCCTACTGAGCCCCTATCCCACCCCCTGCAACACAGGCCCCCCAGCGCCATGCTGGGGCATTGGGGTCAGCCCAGACTGCAGGGGGAGAGCGCCCCCTACTGAGCCCCTATCCCACCCCCTGCAGCACAGGCCCCCCAGCGCCATGCTGGGGCACTGGAGTCAGCCCAGACTGCAGGGGGAGAGCGCCCCCTACTGAGCCCCTGTCCCACCCCCTGCAGCACAGGCCCCGCAGCGCCGTGCTGGGGCATGTTGGTCACACTGACCCCTGGGGAGAGCGCCCCCTGCTGAGTTAACCGTAGCAGTGGGTTTCCATGGTAGTGCACCGGGCAGCTCCGTGCGCTGTGCTGGGACCACAGCCCGAGGCACAGATCTGGCTACTCGGTTAGGGATGGTCCGGTCTGAACTAGGGGGGCGGGAGCAGGGGGTGTTGTCCAGGGAGCTCTGGGATGGGCTCCTGGCCAAGGTGCGAGTGGGATTCCACCCCCCTGCAGGGCCAAGGGGTCCCCAACCCCCCGTGCGCCCCTCCCCGCCCCAAGCCCCGGACAGGAGATGAAAGGCTCTGTGAGCGGAGGACTCCCTGCCAGCTGGCCTGTGCCTCCCATCTGTCATCACTCCTCCATTACAGCCACTGAGTCACCGCCTGGCAGGGGCGGCTGGCGGCTGGGGGGCAGGGCACAGCCAGCATCCCGCACCCGGCAGGGCTGCCCCCTGGGTCCCCTAGCTGCCCCCACTCCACACACAGCCCTGCACTCGGAGCTAGGGTGACCAGACAGCAAGTGTGAGAATCGGGCCGGGGCGGGGGTAATAGGAGCCTAGATAAGAAAAAGACCCAATAATCAGGACTGTCCCTATAAAATTGGGGCATCTGGTCACCCTAGCCCCATGGGGGGGGGGGTGCTGCTGTCCCTGGCCCAGGAGGCAGGTGGGCTGGAAGGGACAGGAGGGCAAGAGAGCCGGCGGGGGGGGGAGGGGATATCCTCAGCAGTCCCCCCCATCCTGGGACAGGAGTGCACCTGTGCCTGTCACTCGGCTGCGTGAGGCCGGCCAGCCCATGGAGACAGGAGTGGGGCCTGCCCCCGAGCGGGGGCGCTGGCGATGGGGGCTGCCACTTCTGCTGCTGGTGCCACAGGACCCTCACCAGGTACTGCCGGCTCCCCTCCCCCTCAGGCACGTCCCAACACGCGGCACGGCCCAGTCCCCCGCCTGGCACAGCGTTCTGGTACCCAGCCCCGGCTCAGCTCCTCGCCCCTGCCCTGAATATCGCAGCCCCTGCCCTGCTGCCAACCCCCCCGGCATAACCTGCAGCCCAGCTGGGAGGATGGGCTCCAGCTCTGGCTGGGTTGGGGGGAGGGGAATGCACTCTCCTGGGGGTAGGGTCACCAGACAGCAAATACGAAAAATTGGGATGGGGGGGGGAATAGGAGCCTGGATAAGAAAAAGACCCGAAAATCGGGACTGTTCCTATAAAATCGGGACGTCTGGTCACGCTGTGTGCGGGCTGTGTTGGAATCGGGGGGTTTGCACACTCTGGCCCCGGCCATGTCGAGAGGGGCGTGCTCTGCCTGTGTTGGGGTGGGGGGGGCGGTGAAGCTGTGTCAGGGGGATGGGACGTGCTCTGCCTGTGTTGAGGTGGGGGGGACGCACTCTCATGTGGACAGTGTTGGAGTGGGGGGGGGGGTTGCCCACAGTGGCCCTGGCTGCGTTGGGAGGGACGTGCTCTGGCTGTGTTGTGGGGGGGACGGTGAAGCTGTGTCGGGGGGACGTGCTCTGGCTGTGTTGTGGGGGGGGACGGTGAAGGTGTGTTGGGGGGACGTGCTCTGGCTGTGTTGTGAGGGGGGGACGGTGAAGCTGTGTCGGGGGGGACATGCTCTGGCTGTATTGTGCGGGGGACGGTGAAGCTGTGTCGGGGATGGGACGTGCTCTGGCTGTGTCGGGGGGGACGTGCTCTGGCTGTCTTGTGGGGGGGACGGTGAAGCTGTGTCAGGGGGATGGGACGTGCTCTGGCTGTGTCGGGGGGGACGTGCTCTGGCTGTCTTGTGGGGGGGACGGTGAAGCTGTGTCAGGGGGATGGGACGTGCTCTGGCTGTGTTGTGGGGGGGGACGGTGAAGCTGTGTTGGGGGGACGTGCTCTGGCTGTGTTGTGGGGGGGACGGTGAAGCTGTGTCGGGGGGGACGTGCTCTGGCTGTGTCGGGGGGGGACGGTGAAGCTGTGTTGGGGGGGGGACATGCTCTGGCTGTGTTGTGGGGGGGGACGGTGAAGCTGTGTCAGGGGGATGGGACGTGCTCTGGCTGTGTCGGGGGGGACGGTGAAGCTGTGTTGGGGGGGACATGCTCTGGCTGTGTCGGGGGGGTGGTGAAGCTGTGTCAGGGGGATGGGATGTGCTCTGGCTGTGTCGGGGGGGACGGTGAAGCTGTGTTGGGGGGGACATGCTCTGGCTGTGTCGGGGGGTGGTGGAGCTGTGTCAAGGGGATGGGACGTGCTCTGGCTGTGTCGGGGGGGTGGTGAAGCTGTGTCAGGGGGATGGGACGTGCTCTGGCTGTGTCGGGGGGGACGGTGAAGCTGTGTTGGGGGGGACATGCTCTGGCTGTGTCGGGGGGGGGTGAAGCTGTGTCAAGGGGATGGGACGTGCTCTGGCTGTGTCGGGGGGGACGTGCTCTGGCTGTGTTGTGTGTTGGGGACGGTGAAGCTGTGTTGGGGGGACGTGCTCTGGCTGTGTTGTGGGGGGGACGGTGAAGCTGTGTTGGGGGGACGTGCTCTGGCTGTGTTGTGGGGGCGGACGGTGAAGCTGTGTCAGGGGGATGGGACGTGCTCTGGCTGTGTCGGGGGGGACGTGCTCTGGCTGTGTTGTGAGGGGGGGACGGTGAAGCTGTGTTGGGGAGACATGCTCTGGCTGTGTCGGGGGGGTGGTGAAGATGTGTTGGGGGACGTGCTCTGGCTGTGTTGTGGGGGGGGACGTGCTCTGGCTGTGTCGGGGGGGACGTGCTCTGGCTGTGTTGTGGGGGGGGACATGCTCTGGCTGTGTTGTGGGGGGGACGGTGAAGCTGTGTCGGGGATGGGACTTGCTCTGGCTGTGTTGTGGGGGGGGACGGTGAAGCTGTGTCGGGGATGGGACTTGCTCTGGCTGTCTTGTGGGGGGGACGGTGAAGCTGTGTCAGGGGGATGGGACGTGCTCTGGCTGTGTCGGGGGGGACGGTGAAGCTGTGTCAGGGGGATGGGACGTGCTCTGGCTGTGTCGGGGGGGACGTGCTCTGGCTGTGTTGTGAGGGGGGACGGTGAAGCTGTGTTGGGGGGACATGCTCCGGCTGTGTCGGGGGGGTGGTGAAGCTGTGTTGGGGGACGTGCTCTGGCTGTGTTGTGGGGGGGGACGGTGAAGCTGTGTCAGGGGGATGGGACGTTCTCTGGCTGTGTTGTGGGGGGGACGGTGAAGCTGTGTCAGGGGGATGGGATGTGCTCTGGCTGTGTTGTGAGGGGGGGACGGTGAAGCTGTGTTGGGGGGGACATGCTCTGGCTGTATCGGGGGGGGGTGAAGCTGTGTCGGGGGCATGGGGCGAGCCCCACGCTGCTCTGGGACAGGGTTCCCTGGAGCCGCTCCCTCAGTGCACTGTGCTCATTGCCAACCCCTGGGGTGGCACGTCCGGGTTGGGGGCCTCCTGCCCCACTCGCTAGCTGGGTTCCCTCGCTGTGTCTTGCCCCTTTACCCGCGCCCGCTGGGGGTGGGGAGCTGGCCCCAGAACTGGCCCCTCCTGGCTGTGCCGGCCGCAGCCCTCGCCAGGGGAGAGGGGGCGGCTCCATCCCAGCTCTGGTGCCTGGGCTGGGCTCTCCGCCCAGACATGCTGCTTGTGTGACCCCGGCAAAGCGCGTGTGCTGGGCTGGGGGGAAGGGCTGCTACGGCTGCCCCCTCTCGGGCTTCCTCCCTGGGCTGATGGGCACTGTCCTGGCCGCAGCGAGGGTGCTGTTCCTGGCAAGACTTGCTCCCCTGTGGTGCAGAGGGGTTAGGCTGCGTCTGGGGCAGAGCCGCAGACTCGAACTGTGGGGTCATGTAGCTGCCCGGGGGAGGGAGTGCCAGGGTCATTAACCGGGGCTGGAACCGACCCTGGAAGGAAGGATCCAGGAAGACAGTGGGAGAGCCAAGCTCTGAGCAATTGACACCCAGCCTGGCTCTGCAGGCTGAGAGGTGATCCCAGGGGCTCTGGGGGAGACTCAGCTGCTCTCACCTGGGGCTGACAGAGGGAGGGGGCCAGAAATGGCTCCAGGGCAGCTTGGCCAGGGTGGGCTATGCCGTAACCTTTGCTTCCCTGTGCTAACCCAAAGACTTCCCGCTGCTGTGTCCCGGTGACCAATAGACTCCGCTCTGCTTGGATGAGGCTGCCGGGAATTACCCCAAGCCCTGGCGGGTGCCTGGGTCCCCGCCGAGCAGACGTGCCTCTCCTGAGGGTCTGTCTTGGCTGGACTTGCAGCAGGGCAGAGCTCACAGGGTGAAGCTGGAGGCTGGGGCCCAGAGGGTCCGTTGGAGGCAGGGAGGCCGGGGTCTGCCCTAAAGGAAGCGTGGGACCCCTGGGGGGCTGCCCGCTGACGGGCTCCTCCAGGGGACTGTTTAAAAGCTGGGGGTAGCCCCGACCCTGTGGATCTGTGACAGCTGGGTGGGTCCACACCCTGCCAATGGCCTATGCGGGTTGTTCCCCAGATAATAGCATCTGGCTGTCAGGCTCTGGCCTTCTGTGACGATGCGCTTCTGGTGGGACCCAACTGAGAGTGCCAATTCAAGACCAATTGCTCAAACAGGGCAGTCACAGCCCGAGGCTGGGGTTTTTCCACCTCTAAGGCAAACCAAACCAGCCAGACAAAAAGGACTTCGGTTTCACCCCACTGGCTAACCACAAATCACACAAGCAATTTCCTTAGACACTCCAGTCTCCCAGTATCACCACCAGTGCCACCCGTCCAGGGGATGAATGGTTATGAAAACCAACACCCCAGTAAAAGAAAAAGGTTCTCTCGATCCCAAAGGACCAAGCTCCAGACCCAGGTCAATATACGCATCAGATCTTACCCACAAATCACGCTGTTGCCAATCCTCTAGAATCTAAAATCTAAAGGTTTATTTATAAAGGGAAAAAGATAGAGATGAGAGCTAGAATTGGTTAAATGGAATCAATTACATACAGTGATGGCAAAGTTCTTAGTTCAGGCTTGTAGCAGTGATGGAATAAACTGCAGGTTCGAATCAAGTCTCTGGAGAACATCCCCCGCTGGGATGGATCATCAGTCCCTTGTGTAGAGCTTCAGTTTGTAGCAAAGTCCCTCCAGAGGTAAGAAGCAGGATTGAAGACAAGATGGAGATGAGGCATCAGCCTTATATAGGCACTTCCAGGTGTAAGAACACTTCTTTGTTCTTACTGTGGAAAATTACAGCAAAATGGAGTTTGGAGTCACATGGGCCAGTCCCTGCACACCCTGCTGAGTCACAAGGCGTATCTGCCTCCTCTCAATGGGTCAGTTGTGTAGCTGATGGTCCTTAATGGGCCATCAAGCAGGCTAAGCAGAGCTAACACCAACTTGTCTGGGATCTTTCCCAGTAATACAGCACAAGTTTGAAATACAGACAGTATAGAGCCAATACTTATAACTTCAACTACATAATGATGCAGACATACAGACAGCATAATCATAACCAGCAACCCATAACCTGGTCTTAGACACCTTATATGACCCCCTTTACCTAGGATTTGGTGCCACTACAGGACCTTGGTTGCAAACCACGTTCTATATGGTCCCACTTTATATCAATAACGTCACACTTTCCTCTGGGAGCCCTGTGCCCACGTGGGGGCTCATAGCCAGCACTGCAAGGTGAGGCAGGGCCCAGCTCCCCGTGGGGACCAGGTGTGGGGCCAGGTAACATGCTGGGAACTCTGACTTTCCAAGGTGTCTTCTCTGCACGAAGCCAGCGATAGAACCAGGCCCCCCTGCCCTGCACCTGGCATCTCCTGCCTGGGACAGGTGAGCTGCTTTATCTGCACGTCCCTTCCAAATGTCACTGCGTCACCCAGCCCGGGAAAGCGCCTCGCTCCCCGCCCCCTTCATTAGCCATGGCCCCCCACCCCCAGCCGCCTCCCTATTCCTGCCTTTGAAGAGGAATCTACTCAGGGAGCTGATGACAGCCCAGCCCCACCTGCTCCAGTGAGTCATGGCAGCAGCTGTGGGGAGGGCGAGGGGGTGGGGGGTCTTTGTGCATCTGCCTCCTCCTCCCTGGGCAGAAGCCGGGCCAGGGCCCACCCTTCGAGTGCCACAGCCTGGAGGGACCGGCCCAGGGGTAGGGCTGAGCCTCGCTGCCAGGCAGGGCGGCAGAGGGGGCAGGGAAGAGCCAGGAGAATGGTAAATGCCATATGGGGGGCCCAGGGAGCTCAGGCCGGGGGGCGTCACCCAGCCTGTGAGGAGCGACATGGGGAATGGGCATTTCCTGGTGGCTACTGCCGTCTAGCCAAGGAAGGTCTAACGCAAGCCAGGGGTTGGAAGCTGACGCGAGACAGGGTCAGGCTGGAAATGAGGCATTCGGGATGGGGGGGTTTAACCCCCAGAGCTGTGTCTCGGGGCGGGTGGAGCCCCCGGCACTGACCATGTGACATGAAGATGGGGCGTTTTTCTCAGCTAGGAACTATCTACGGGCAGGTGTCTGGCCTGCTCGGACGGGAGTCAGCCGAGTGGATCACAATGGGCCTTTCTGGCCGAGGGGTCTCTGACTCTGTGGTCACAAGGACAAGCCGTGTTTGACTCAGACACCGAGGGAAGGGAGGATCCCATGGGTGGGACTCGCCTGCCTGGGCTGTTTGGCAGCTTTGGGCCACTCCCCTTGCCAGTCCTGCCCAGAGCAGCCTGGGGGCCCAGGTGGCTGGGAGTAACTGGGGTGTGGGGACACCCTGCCCCTCCCCTCTCCTCCCTGCACCAGGGCTCCCCTGGGGGTGGATGTGGGGCCGGGGGCAGGTTGTACAGATGGGAGGGTCTCTTTGTAGGGGAATTGTGCGGGTGCCGCTCTTACCAGCTCTGGGACATTTTGCACCAGCCATGGGGGAACTGGAAACCTCCTTGCTGGGGTATCAGGGCAGAGCCTGGCATGCCCGGTCACTGATGGCTGGACCCTCACTCCTGGAGCAGGGCGGGATTATCACCACGTGACAGGGGAATTGCACCACTGTCCCGGGGTCGGACAGGGAGGCAGTGCCAGGGAAGGGATTGGCTCCTCACTCCTGGGTCCCAGCCCAGTGCACTAACCCACCCTGCCTAGCCACAGTGGGCCCCAGGAGCTCCGCTGCCCAGGCCTCGGTGCCAGGGGACTCAAACACACCCAACCTGCTGTGATCTGAGGTGCAGTATCTGAGCCCACAGAGGCTGGGGGTGGTGCTGAGTACCCCCTGGGGAGCACTGGTGGGCCAGCTCCCAAGCCCCACACTTGGCCTGTGGGAAGCAGGGGGTGCTGCCCAGCCAGGCAGCGCTGGGGCCTGCTGGAGCTCCCTGGCCCCTGGGGGAAGGGCTCAGGTTGTGTCCCATGACTGGAGCACTGGTTCTGGGGGGCTGGAGGGAGCCCAGGGCTGCTTGCCCTGCTGGAGGGGCCTTTTCCTCCAGCCCAGGGGTCCGGGACTGCTGGCTCAGTGGGCCCCACTGCAGCCTCTGATGGTCAAAAGCCATAACTGCAGGTAAATGCCCTGCTGCCTTCCTGCAGCCCATTGGGCCAGGGCCAGGCCAGCTGGGCTACGGGCACGTGTGGCTCTCAGCCTGGGCAGCCCTGCTCCTCTGGGGCTCGCTCAGTAGCAGTCTGGGCTTGTAACAAGCGGGACTGTTCTTAATGTTTCCTCTGAATACTGTGTGGGACACTCTGTCTCCTGGCAACAAATGGCTGGGGCCCTTCCCCCTGCAAGGGAATAGCTAAAGGTGAACAAAGAGATCAGGTGACCCTCTGGCCCGGGGAAGAGACACAGCCCAGAAAGGAGGGGCTGGAGGGGGTTTCAGTGGGGAGCTGGCTGGGGACGGGAAGTGAGGGCAGACGTGGGGGTCTGGCTCACTGCCCCCCAGAATGGACCTGGCCGAGGGGTCCGGTTCGCTGTATCTACAAGCTCTGTTTTAGACCCTGTTCCTGTCATCGAATAAACCTCTGTGTTACTGGCTGGCTGAGAGTCACGTCTGACTGCAAAGTGGGGGTGCAGGACCCTCTGGCTTCCCCAGGACCGCGACTGGGCAGACTCGCTGTGGGAAGCGCACGGAGGGGCAGAGGATGCTGAATGCTCCAAGGAGAGACCCAGGAGGTGAAGCCGTGTGAGCTTCTTGCCCTGGAGACACTCTGCTCCAAGGGAGAGGAGGCTCCCCAAAGTCCTGCCTAGCTTTGTGGGGAGCAGGCCCAGAGCATCGCCCAGGGACTCCATGACAGGGCTGCATTGCTGTCTGGTGTGTGACTGTGCCGAGGGTGGTGACAGGCATCTGGTTCTTGCCCGTGGATGCTGGAGTTGATACTTGCAGAGTTCCCATAAGACCTGCAGCTGCTAAGTTAATTTCACAGCTTGGGCAGCAGCCTTTGGCTGAGCAGAACCGTGTGGGCAGCACGGCTGTGAGCACATGGCAGGCACAGGTAAGGAGTGGAGAGGTGAGACAGCCTCACAGTACCTAACAGGGCTGCTGCTGGTGATGCTAAAGCAGGTTCTCAGCTGTCTGAGTGGCCGGAACGGATCATTACAAAGGACTGGCCAAGGCTGGCTCAGCTGGATGGAAAATCCAAGAAGACAATGAAAAGCTCCAGTCGCCAGGACACCTAGCAGCCAACTGGAGGGAGGAGGGAGCTGAGCAGACCCCAGGGAACAAAAGATGGTGAGGTTGGGGGTTGGGTGAGAGAAGGCGCCTGGCCTCTCACCTGGGAACTGCCTAAGTATCAGCCCGAGAGTCACTGAGCCAGATGTGGGCTGCCTTCACCTAGCTACCAAAGGGTTCCCGTGCTGTCCCAGCCGGAGACTAATAACCCGCCTGCTCTGAAAGCGCTGCTGAGTCGCTGCACATCCTGGGAGAGGGGCCTCGCTCCCTGCAGACTGGGCAAGTCTCTGCGGGAGCCTCCCGGGGCTAAGCAGTTTGCTAGTCTGTAAATGGCTGCTACAAAGAGGAAGGTGAGACATTGCTCTCCTGAGGCCAGGACGAGAAGCAATGGGCTTAAACTGCAGCAAGGGAGATTTAGGTCGGACTTTAGGAAAAACATCCTGTCAGGGTGTTAAGCACTGGGATAAATTGCCCAGGGAGGCTGTGGAATCTCCGTCATTGGGGATATTTAAGAGCAGGTTGGGCACACACCTGCTAGGCCCAGGGCTGGCCTAGGTAATACTGAGTCCTGCTCCTGCCTTGGTGCAGGGGCTGGAGTAGCCGACCTCACGAGGTCCCTTCCAGCCCCAGGCGTCTGTGATTCCTGAAGGGTCAATCTCAGGAAGGGGTGGGTTGTGTGGTCCACGCTGGAGGAAGAGTGAGGTCCCTGGGCATCTGGCCCACTGAAGGGTCTTCCGGAGGCTGGTGCAAAGCCAGGGCCCAGCTCCACTCCTGTGGGTCTGTGACACAGCCCTGAGAATCCTGTGTGAAGAGCCAGTTTATAAATTGGCTACTGGGGAGTCCCTCACCTGCTGTGAAGGAGGCTGGCAGGCTGGGGAGAGCTGGGGCTCCAATTAGAGTCATAAATGTGGGAGCAGAAATTGGAGTTTCCTTAAAGGGATCAGCTGTTAATTCCCAGCCAGGGGTGACGGATTCTTCCTAAAAGTGTGGGGGGGGGGCAGGAGGCCCTGTCTCTTCCCCCAAAGCCCCTCCTCTGGCCAAGCCAGGAGCTGGGCTGGGGAGTCCGAGCCCCTCCATCTGCCCGGGGTGTCCCCACCCTCTGGTGTCCCGCCCAGGGCAGGTGGAGGGTTCGTGGCCATGGACCCCAGGGGAGGGGGGTGGACAAAGGCCAGGGGCTGGTCTTGGGTCTCCCCACCCCCTCAGCTGCCTGGGCTCCGTGGGCCGCTCTTACTCAGGCCAGGCCTCGGGGGCAAGAGGAGGGGTTGGGAGCCAGGGCCCGTGGTGAAAAGGGGGAGGGCCACGGCCCTTGGCTCCCAGTTCCAGCACCCCTGTTCCCAGCCCCAGGGCAACTCCTTCATACCCGAGGCAGCACTTCAAGGAACGATTGCTAATGAAGTGGCTAAAAAATTGGAGGAGGCCCAAATGCCAGCTATTCTGCTGCATCCCGTGGGTCAGATGAGAGGGGCTGTTCCCGAGTGGGTCCCAGCCCAGCTGACTTTTGCAGGTTGTCATGGAGTCCCCGGTCAATGCTCTGTAACTGCTCCCCACAAAGCCAGGCAGGATTTGGGGAGCCTCCTCTCCCTCAGAGCAGACTGTCTCCAGGGCAAGAAGTTCTCACGGCTTCACCTCCTGGGTCTCTCCTTGGAGCATTCAGCATCCTCTGTCCCTCCATGCGCTTCCCACAGCGAGCCCTCCCCAGCGGGGTCCTGGGGGGGCCAGAGGGTCCTGCACGCCCACTTCGCAGTCAGACGTGACTCTTAGCCAGCCAGTAAAGCAGAAGGTTTATTTAGACGACAGGAACACAGTCCAAAACAGGTCTTGCTGGTGCAGACAAGAGGACCCCATTTAGTTAGGTCCATCTGGGGCCCCAGGGAGGCCTCAGCCCTTTGGGAAGCCCAAGCCCCATTGGGGCCCCTCTCCATTTCCCAGCCAGTTTCCAAAACTGAAACTCCCTCCAGCCTCTCACTCAGCCTCCCCTGGGCTCCTCCTCCAGCCTGTGTGTCCTTTGTTCAGTGTCCTGGGCAGAGGTGTCACCTGGCCTCCAACCCCCTCCTGGGTTCTCGGGTTACATGCTCAGGTCTCCTCCCTTCCCCAAGGCAGCCAGTCCCAGCACAACTCCCCTGCAACTTTCCCAGGTCAATGCTCCCCACTCAGCATTCACAGAACACGGCCAGAACATTCCCACTTTGTCACACAGGTAATGTGGAGGCAAAGGCCACTGGAGATAGAATTGGCCAAGCAGAGGGAAGCCGTGCCAGGGAAACTAGAAGCTGTTGATTCAGTAGGGCCAACCATCAGCAACTATCAGACCGGCCCATGTGAAGAGCTGCTGAGCATAGAGTCATAGAATATCATAGCTGGAAGATAGGGCCAGCTCTAGCCATATTGCCGCCCCAAGCATGGCGGCACGCTGTGGGGGGCGCTCTGCTGCTCGCTAGTTCTGCGGCTCTGGTGGACCTCCCGCAGGCGTGCTTGCGAATCCTCCACCGGAGCAGCGGGACCGGCGGACCCTCCGCAGGGACGCCTGCGGGAGGTCCACTGGAGCCACCTGCCGCCCTCACGGCAACCGGCAGAGCGCCCCCTGCGGCACGCCGCCCCCAAGCACGCGCTTGGCGCGCTCAGGCCTGGAGCCGGCCCTGTTGGAAGAGACCTCAGGAGGTGTCTAGTCCAACCCCCTGCTCAAAGCAGGACCAATTCCCAACTAAATCATCCCCGCCAGGGCTTTGTCAAGCTGGGCCTTAAAAACCTCTAAGGAAGGAGATTCCACCACGTCCCTAGGGAACCCATTCCAGTGCTTCACTATCCTTCTAGTGAAATATTGTGATGAAGTGGGAATGCTCTTAGTGTTTTCTCTGAATTCTGTGTGCGTGCCTCAGTCTCCCCTATGCAGTTCTTAGGTATCTAGGTGGAGGGATCAGGGTGTGTGATTGTTGCAGAGTCCAAGAGGGCGCCTGTGATACTGTCTGCACAGAGAATGGCCGACACTCTGTCTCCTGGCAACTAATGACCTGGGCCTCTCCTCTGCAAAGGTGCCAACTGAAGGTGTTGGAGAACAAAGAGATCAGGTGACCTCCTAGCCCAGGAAAGGGACAAAGGCAGAGGAGGGGCTGGAGAGTTTCAGTCTGGAGCTGGCTGGGGAAATGGAGGGGGCCAGATGTGCTCTAGTCTCCCTGCCTCCCCAAGATGGACCTGACTGAGGGGTCCTGGTCTCTGTACCTACAAGCTCTGTTTTAAACCATGTTCCTGTCATCTAATAAACCTTCTGTGTTACTGGCTGGCTGAGAGTCATGTCTGACTGTGAAGTTGGGGGGCAGGACCCTCTGGCTTCCCCAGGACCCTGCCTGTGCGGACGCGCTGCGGGAAGTGCACGGTATGAGAAGCGGATGCTGAATACTCTGAGGCCAGACCCAGGAAGCCCGAAGCTGTGGAAGCTTCTTGCCTGGAGACAGCAGCTCTCAGAGAGGAGGCTCCCCCAGAGTCCCGTCTGGCTTCATAGGGAGCAGTTCCAGAGCATCGCCGGGGACTCCATGACAAATACTTTTTCTTAATAGCCAACCTCGACCTCCCCCACTGCAACTTGAGACCATTGCTCCTTGTTCTGTCATCTGCTACCACTGAGACCAGCCGAGCTCCATCCTCTTTAGAACCCCCTTTCAGGTAGTTGAAAGCAGCTATCAAATCCCCCCTCATCCTTCTCTTCTGCAGAATAGACAAGCCCAGTTCCCTCAGCCTCTCCTCATACGTCATGGAGTCAGTCTTGGTGCTCTGGAACTGCTCTGAACAGGGGTGGCCGCTGCGGCAGGGGAAGCTTCCCCTTGGGGAGGCTAGCCCCCTGCCCCATCTTCCCACCAAGGCCACGGCCCCACTCGCTGCTGTCAGCCCCTCCCCTGTAGCCATGGCGAGGGAGAGAGGGGTTATTTAAATACACTGCAAGTGAGAGAAAGACAAAGGAAAGTCTAGGTCCTCTACTCAGTGGGAAAGGAGAGTTAATGCTGTTGAGACAGAACATGTGTTTAATGCCCCTTGAGCTTCAGTCTTCATTTCAAATGTTACTGGTGACTCACCACAATTAACATTAACAACCCGGGGAAGGAACACAAGCCAAAATAGGGGACCTTGGAGCATTGCTAAAGAATATTTCAGTGTATTCGAGGTCATGCCAAACCTACCTGATTTCCTTAGCTGACAAGATTGCTGTCCTGCTGCAAAGGGGGAAGCGGCAGACGTGGTAAACCTTGATTTTAGTCGGGCTTTTGACGAATTCCCACGTGACACTCACACAAGCAAACTAGGGAAGTGGGGTCTAATGAAATGACTATAAAGTACCCTGTGTGAAAGCCTGTACTCAGAGTAGTTATCAGTGGTTCACTGTCAAGCTGGGGGGGGACATATCTGATGGGGTCAGGCAGGGTCAGTCCTGGGTCTGATACTGTGCAATATTTTCATCAATGACTTGGATAATGGAGAGGAGCGGATGCTTCTAAAATTTGCGGATGACACCGAGCTGGGAGGGGTCACAGGCACTTTGGAGGACAGGATTAGAATTCAAAATGGCCTTGACAAATTGGAGAGTTGACCTCAAGTCAACAAGGTGACATTCCATAAAGACAAGTGCAAAGTGCTTCACGTGGGAAGTTAAAATCAGATCCCATGTACACACTGGAGAATAGCTGGCTGCGTAGCCACAGTGCTGACGAGCTGGGGTCAGAGTGAATCACAAACTGAACATGAGTCAACAATGTGACGCAGTTGCAAAAAAGTCTAATCTCATCGTGGGCTGTGTTAACCAGTGTTGTATGTGAGACACGGGAGGTGATTATCCCTTTCTGCTCAGCACTGGAGAGGCCTCAGGGGGTCCGGTTCTGGGTCCCACATGTTAGGGAAGACGTGGACAAATGGGGGAGACTCCAGAGGAGAACTACAGCAATGCTCCAAGGTTTAGAAATGCTGCTCTGTGAAAAGGCTAAAACCTGGGGCCTGATTAGTCTTGAGAAAAGACGGCAGAGGGGGACATGTGAAGAGTCTGCCCTGCGTGTGAGGGGAGCACAGGGCTGGTACTGCAGCCCCCTGCACGGCCCAGAGCTGCCTCCTTTGTGGGCAGTACGTGCTGGGTGTGAGTGTCTGTGGGCCGATGGGCCGGGCAGGGGCTCATGGGGGGTGGGGGTGTCTGTTGGCTGAGCAGGTTTGGTCCCAGCTCACTGCTGAGGGAAGGGACCCAGCTGGGAGAGTAATTAGAGCTCCTGCCGGCGCGCTGGGAAACGTGCCGCCTCCGCTTCCAGGCAGGTTAAAAATAGCAGCTCTCGGCTGCTGCAGTTGGAGCGGAAGGACCCAAGCCCCTAGCGCGGTGGCACCTTGCCGCCCATACCAAGGAGCTGTAGCAAAGCGAGATGCCAGCCTGGGCTCTGAGTGCCATGTCAGAGCATCAGTGACGTCAATGGCAGAGCTTTGGGGGTTTCAGTGAGCGTGCTCCTGCCTGCCCCGCAGCCCAGCATGCTGCCCACCTGGCGCAGTGTGGGGCAGACCCAGGGGTTTTATGGGGGCTCTGGGTGCTGGGGTGGGGTGGACCCAGGGGTTCTATGGGGGCTCTGGGTGCTGGACTGGGGCAGACTCAGGGGTTCTATAGGGGGCTCTGGGCCCTGGGGTGGGGCAGACCTGGGGGTCTGCACCGTGGTTGCCTTTGCAGACTCAGTCCCTGGTTTGCTTCGCACTTCTCAGGTGGGGACTCTAGCATGGTGCCAGAGGTGAAGGTTTTCTCACCCCCTGGCGTTCCTACCCAGGCACCAGCCATTCGCTGTGCCACAGCTCCAAGCTTTGTGTGCGTAGCAGAGGGGGCAGCTCGCCCACAGCCAGCCTGAGACGGGACTTCGTGTTGGAAGCGGCCGCAGGTGGGAGAGAGGAAATCGACGTGTCACCCGTGAATGTACCAGTCTCGCTCCCAGCCCTGGGCCCCGGGCTGATGTTCCTCCCTGGCACCCGCCCAGCCTGGTGTGATTGCGAGGCGCACTCTGCAGTGCCCAGCGGCTGTGCGGCTGTTTGAGGGGGTCTGTGCTGGCTCTGGCTGGGGGACGCCCGGCTGCGCTGCCTCAGCCCTTGTCCATTAATGCGGCATGGCTGGCTGCGGGCTCAGCCGTGCCCACGGGGCACATGCCTGGTTCTGGGGATGCTGCAGCTTGTGTGGGTGCTGCCAGGCAGGCGGGGTGCCCTTCCGCAGGGTGCAGCCCACGCTCCCAGGCCTGCGGGTTGGGGTGCCGTCCCCCGGCCGGTTTGAGGTGGTGCTAAGCTCAAGCAGCGGGGGAGGGGTGGGTTCTTTGTGCCAGGGCTGAACCTGGCCACAAACCAGGCACCCCTCCCCCCATCCCCAAACACTTCAGGGCCCTGTGGGAGGCTGCCAGGGCCTAGGGGCCACACTGGGCTGCCCTGGACAGGCAGCGCCCGCAGCCCCAGGCTGCTGCTTTTCCCAGCCTAGTAACAAGCCACCTCCCCTGCCCCGGGGGGCCGAGCCCTGGGGGGCTGGAGGCAGCTGAGCTCCCTGGCTCCCACAAAGGGGGGGTGGGCTTTATTCATACAGTCAAAGGCAGCATCGCTATGGCAACACATCCCGTCCTACCAGGCGGGGGAGGCTGCTGCCGTGGCGATGACAGGATGAGTGGCAGGAGCTGGGGCTGAGGGGTGCTGGGTCTGTCAGTCCCCTGGGCTGCTGGGGCATGAGTGTGGGGTCTGGGGGCTCCTCCCCCACTGCAAGCCCCTTCTGGGACTCGGGGCCCAGTGCTCCCGGGGCGCCCATCTGGGCACTGGGAGTTGGGTCCGGCCCTGGCTCCGGGCGAGTGGCAGCACGGTGCACAGAGAGCGTGGGGTGGCTGCAGGGCCGGCCTTAGGATTTATGGTGCCCTAGGCGAGATTATTAAACTGGTGCCCCTGTGCCTGATCTGCTCTTAGCAACACAAACATAAGCTTACAGTATTGGAAAACTTGCCACATTCACGTTATTAAAACCAGTTTAACTTAATTAAGCACACTGTAATGCTGATGGACTAGCACTAAAGAAGCAGCACTATAGAAAAAATTCTGATGACAGAATGATGCAATTTTTTTTTTAATTTATCAAAATTTTATTGGAAATTTATATGAAGAGGTATTGAAACAAAGATTTGTTTTTAATTAAAAGCAATCTTTCTGGCTTTTTTGGCTGCAAAATCAGTAATAATGTCTTCGTATGACAAAGACAAAGTCGTGTCTTGTTCGATCGCAAGAATAGCAAGACCAGTTAAGCGTTCCTGACTCATTGTAGAGCGGAGATAGTTTTTAATGAGCTTTAGTTCTGAGAAACTCCGTTCTCCTGATGCTACTGTTACAGGAATTGTCAGTAGAATACGAGTGGCAATGTACACGTTGGGATATATGTCAACAAGTTTGCGGGTATGAATAAACTGTACAATGCCCATCACCGATTTTGCATGTGGCAACATTGATGACAGTGTACTCAATTCTTCGTACAGTTCAAGTCCATTTAAATCAAAACTATCACCGTGCTTCACGAGGCTCTCTAGGTTCTTGCACTTTGTCATTAGTTGCTCTTGTTTTCCTATTTCGTTGAATTTAGTTATGTCATACAAAAATCCAAACTGTTCATGGTGTACTTGCAAGGTATTAAACCTTTCATCTGTCCGTTACAGCTATTCCCCTATTCCATTTTGTTTCCCCAGACTCCATTTTGTTTTCTGTTCTCCTGTGGCCGCCCTTCCCTGGCTGTTAAGTTGTTTACCAGGGCCACTGCCCTTCTCAAAGGGAGGGCCCCTTAAGTTGTTTAACAAGAGCCATTGCCCTTCTCAAAGGGATGGCCACTTGTGCTGCATGCTAAATGGGACCACTGCCCTTTTCAAAGGGTTAGTCCTGTTATCACCTCGTTGAACCTGGGCTTGGTGTAGGGTAGGCAATGTCCAGAGCTGCAAGGCCTATTGTGGTTTTAAGATCCTGGGCATGAGTCATAGTCTCATGTGCTCTTGAGTCACCTATTGCACAGTACTATGTCCAGGCATGTCTCTGGGCTTACCTTCAGTTTTTCCCCTGTGCCCCCTCCCCTGTGACAGAGGGAGCCTATCAGGATTACTGGTGGGAAACTGCCCAAGTTTGCCTTTAAAACCAGACATTTTTGAAACACACCTCAGAAAGGTTCCTGCATTGCTGCCTGGTCTGATCAGCCAGGGGTTCTGGGGGGTCCTTTCTCCGCTCTCGTTTTATTTTTGAGCGTACCCTCGTTTTTGAAACCCCCCCCCCACGAAGAACGAATTGCTACCTGAGAGATCTCCTGATTATTGAGACTGTACCGAACCCTCCTTGCCTCTTCTGATGTTGCTGCTGCTTCTGCCTTTGCTGCTGCCTTGGGGACTGGTAAGAATCCCTCTGTAAAACTTTCTATACTTTTATTTTATTATTTTAGCTGCTGGCTCTGTTTCCCCAGCACACAGACTCAAGCTAAACCTTGGTCTGTGTCTTAAAACCTCTCTTAAACTACAGGGCTCTTTGCCACTGCTAAGCTCTGCTACTGTGGGCTTTGCCTTGGGGCTCTCTGCTTTCAGCTGTATCCACCGCTGTAGCCACCATCCCTTGGCTTCCTTGGGAGCTGGGTCCTGGATACATACCACTCTGCCCTCTGTAACCTCCCCATAGCATAAGGTGCACCATAGGTCTTGTTTTTTTTAATAAGTTATAGTTTGTTAAGATTGTAGAGCTTGTAAGTTTCTGTGAGATTTGTTGTGTTGCCTAATTGTTGGTTAAGATAAGTTTAGAAAATCATTGCCTGGTTGTATTCTGTAGCTGCTTGTCATTTTATATAAGTTTGATTAAGTTAGGGGATAGATAAGGTTTTTACTATTTGAATTTGTCTTCCCACTGCCCCAATCCCCCCCCCCCCAAGCTCCCCAGTCACTCATTGCAGTCTCTCTGCTGTTTAAACTTGCAGCCTGTCTGCTCTCTGTGTCTCCCTGAGTTTAAATCTCCCTCTGTAGCGCCTCTATCTTTGGTTTCTGCTCCACCACGTGCTCCCCTTCCCCCATCCCCTTCCCCCATCCCCTAACCTCATTCCTCTACCACTGCCTTTCTCTCTCTCTCTCTCTCTCTTTTAATCCCTTCCCCCACGTGTTCACCCTGCTCCTACTGCTGCCAAACCTCAATTGTATTACTGAAGTCTAGCATAAAACCCCATTGGTTACCCTTTTTCTCTCTCACACACCTCACATTTTATATTTACACCACTGTGACACATTTTTACCTAGAGTTGTTGGTTATTTAACACATTTTACCCATAACTGTTAGTTGGTTATATGCTGCTGTGACACACCCTTTACCTAGAAATTGTTAGCTACCTGTTACATTTATACTTCAGTGTTAGTTGGTTACCAACTGTATTGTACCCCACTGTATTGTACCCCACTATTGAAACCCCCTATACTATACTAAAAGAACTCCCTCCCCAATTGCCTACCTTAACAAACCCCATACCCCTCACTATTAAATTTTCCCTGTTTTTGCATTTTCTTAATAAAGTTTATTTTGCACCCCACCTGTGTGGTAATTGCTCCCCAAGATCCCATATACCTGCAGGCAGGGACATCATCAGCAGCAGATACTGCTTCATCCATCACAACATTAAAAAATTCAACCTCAAATTTCTTTTCTGGATCATCTATGGGCATGATTTGCTGTACAGATTCTTCACAAAGAAGTGTCCCTGGCCTTTTTTAACTCATATTAACTATGTATTTACTTTATGAAAGTTGGAGAAAACATTGTGAAAACGTAAAACATTGGCTGCCCAACTTCTGGGCTGGCAAAAGTTATACTGACTCACAGGGAAAAAAAAAAGCAGGAGAATCTTAGTACAACATATGGTCACTCTATACCAGGGGTCGGCAACCTTTCAGAAGTGGTGTGCCAAGTTCACTGTAATTTAAGGTTTCTCGTGCCAGTAATACATTTTAATGTTTGTAGAAGGTTTCTCTCTATGTCTATATTATATAAATAAACTATTGTTATTATCTGAGGTCTTGGCCACCGGTCCTGCTCAGGCCACTGCCAGCTGAGTAAATGAAACCCCAAACCGGCAGCGAGCTGGTGGCTGGAACCCTAGACAAGGATCCCAGGCCCTGCTCAGTCCGCTGCTGGTCTGGGGTTCTGACCACCAACTCCTGCCAGCCAGGATCCCAGCCGCCAACCCCCCCTCAGCCCGCTACCAGCCTGGGATTCTGCTCACCCAGGCTAGCAGGAGGCAGAGTGGGGCTGGCGGCTGAGCTCCTGACTGGCAAGGGACTGGCAGCCGGAAGTAGCTGGAGTAGCAGTAGGCTGAGTGCTGCTGGCTGCTGGCACCCCAGACTGGCAGCAGACTGAGCCACTCAAACCCCCACCGGCCCTGCTCAGCCCACCACCAGCCCACTCAGCCCGCTGCCGGCTGAGTGAATGGAACCCCAGGCTGACAGCAGGTTGAGTGGTTCAGCTGGCCTGCTCAGCCCACTGCCAGCCTGGGGTTCCTTGGGGGTCCCCAGGCCAGCAGCAGGTGCTGAGCGGGGACGATGGCTGGTATCCCAGCTGGCAATAGGGCAGCAGCCGGAACCCCAGAGCAGTGGCTGGCTGAGCCGCTCAGCCTGCTGCTGCATACCATCAAAAATCAGCTCACCTGCCACCTTTGACACGTGTGCCGTAGGTTGCCGACCCCTGCTTTATACACTAGTAAGGAGATGAGCATATTACAGTTGTTGGAGGGCTCTTATCAGGAGTAACAGGCTATAGGAAAGTCAGTCAACATTTTTTGTTTCTCTGATGAAAACTGGCCCACTCCCTGCCTCAAACCAAACCTGTCACTAATAATTGTCAACAACTTAATTTTCTGTTTTTGGCTAAGACATTGATTTTTTTTTAAATAATATTGAAATTGGATTCAGGATTGTTAGCAAGAATTTTTGGCAAACAAAGTTGTTAAATGACAATCTAAATGGCAACACAGTACTGCTTTCATGCTTGGCTCACCCCCTAACCTGCTGGTCCAACAGCTGCAGTAGAGGAGGAGATAGGTGGAAAACTGCAGGACCCCAAAATCCACCTCTTGGGGTGCAGAGTGGTAACAGCAGCAGCAAACGCTCAGGTCCAATCACACGCCAATGGGCACCACCACCAGCCTTATGGACCATGGTGAAGTTAGCACAGCATCTGATCTCAGGGACAGGGCACCCATGGAGCCACAGCAGCTCATCCTGCCCTGTGCAGCTCCCCCCGGATGAGATGGATCGCTGGCAGCTGCCAGCCCAGGGGAGAGGCACTCCCCAGCTAGGGTGGCCAGATCCAGATGTCCTGATTTTATAGGGCCAGTCCCGATATTTGGGGCTTTGTCTTATATAGGCACCAATTACCCCCACCTAGAGTGACCAGACAGAAAGTGTGTAAAATCAGGACAGGGATGGGGGAGGGGGGTAAAAGGAGCTTATATAAGAAAAAGACCCCAAAATTGGGACTGTCCCTATAAAATAGGGATATCTGCTCACCCTACCCCAATCCCGATTTGCCACACATCTGGCTAACCCCAGCCAAACCCTGTGTGACATTCCAATTCTGGCTGCCTGCCCAGGAAGTGAGTTACTTTCACTTTCATTCCTCAGCCAGCAGCCAGCCAGCCTCTCCTCCCCCCACCTACCCCCAGCACCTCACCCAGCCCTGACGGAGGGGAGGGAGGGGAGAGAGAGAGGTGCTCCTGGGGAGGAGGGAGAAAGGGAGGGGGCTCCGTGGGGCAGGGGGGAGAAGAATGGATGTTATGGGGGGGAACAAAGGATACTGGTTCCAGAGCCACAGAGCCTGCCTCACCTGACCTCAGCCGGGGGAAAGAGTCACACTCACAGGTGAGCTCCTTTCCCAACCCCCACCCCCTCCCCTTCCCAGGGACCCCAGCAGCCAGTCCCGTCCCTCAGCCTGTGCTGCATTGGGCTCTCTCTGGGACCCAGCAGCCCTGCTTCTCCACTGCCTGGGCTGCCTGCAGCGTGGTGCCCCCAGGCAGGGTGAGGCCCTACGCGGCTGCCTATTCTGCCTGTGCCTAAGGACGGCCCTGGGGGCTGAAACCTGGCTGCAGCACCTTGATATGGACAGGAACCGGACCCCTGCCCGCACAAACTGCCCGCCTGCAGCGATGGCCAAGGCACAGCGCCATGGGGGCGTTCACAGAGAGCCTTGACCCCACCCAGGGCGGGCAGCTTGTGTGGCCTTGTGTGCAGGCCGGTGGGCTGGGGACTCCGCTGGGCTCCCTGGGTGACACGAGGGGAACCCTGTCAGGTGCTCTGACACCGTAGGGCTGTGTGTGTCTATGGGGGTAGGTTGGAGAGCTCTGTGCTGGGGGGCCCTGTGAGCCCCTGTCTCTCCCAGCAGCTGCCCCTCCCTGATGTTACCTCAGTGTCTTTGGGTGGGAGGGGCTAATGCTCCCCAGGGGGTTGTTCCCCCACCGAGCCTTTGGGGGGCCACCCGTGAAGGGCTGCTGCCCTGCCAGACCTCCCGCTCCTCCGCTTGCTGGGTTCTAGTCATGCACCAGGCTTGGGCCTGCCCAGGCCCGTCTGAAAGCTGCAGCCTCGGGGGTTGGCAGCCCCTGTTGCAAAGCCGGGACAGCCTCCCCCCCGCTGGGGGGGGGGGATGCTCTGTCCATGCTGGTCGCCCTGGCTTGCTCTATCTGCGGGGAGCTCAGCTGAGTGGTCTCGGCCCTCGCTTGTTCTGAGGGCACCAACTGGTGTCACTCGCTCGTAGCAGGAGACCTGAGCGGGGCTAGGCCAGCGTTACCCCATTGACTGCACGGAGCTGCTTTGGATTGATCAGACCCAGGCCATGAACGCCATGAAAGCCCCGTGACACGCAGCTCTGTGCCAGCCCGGGGCAGAGCACACCCTCCATGGGGGGAGCAGACAACCGCCTGGAGCCAGTGGGACAGGTCTGCTCCTGCCACCGTGGACAGAGCAGGGGCTCTGCCTCCTCACCCCACAGACCTAAGGATCTGTAGGGTCCTGGCTTTGCAGCCCTGGCAGAGGGGGCGGCCAGGGCAGCGATGTGGTACCCTTGGTGAGTGGTGGGAGGAGGCGTGGGCCAGGCCCTGGCATGGGTTTTGCTCAGCTCTGCGGCAGCCCCTGGCACTTCGAGGAGCCTCAGGCCTGCAGCGCACTGGAGCCCTCGGGCAGCCAGCAGCCGTGAGCCTGCAGTGACCGATGGGCTGGCGAGCCCATTTGGGGCCGCAGTGAGGGCCGAGGCTCCTGCTGACCTGGAGTGCTGCTGTCAGCTCTAGCATGTCCACAGGTCCCGGTGCAGCTCACAGCCTCAAGGGGACGCCTGTCACTGGAGCTAAGCCTGTTTGTGAGCTCTGGGGCTGGGTTGGTCAGTGTCCACAGCTGGGGGAGCTTTGCTGGGCACGTCTCAAAGCCTGGCTGCAGAATTAGGTGCCGGACGGGGACCCGGCTCCCTTGCAGTGCTGGGCGTGGTTCCTGTGGCTCCCAGGCTGGTCAATGAGGAGATGTGGAGCAGGTGACACTGACCCGGGGTTCAGGTTCCCAGCCCAGGGGGCCCAGCTGCTGAACAATAGCAGGACAAGAAGCATGAGGCTGGTGCCTTCTCTCCAGGGTCCCTCTGAGGTTGGAGCCGAGGGCAGGGTTCTCCCAGCTCATCCAGTCACAGACTAGCATGGATGAGAGCTGGAGCTGTGAACCACCAGCTATGGGTGCCAGGAACCTGCTGCAGCCATAGGCACTGGGCTCCTGTGACGAAGCGGGACTGGTTTTAATGTTTCCTCCGAATACTGTGTGGGAGCCTCAGTTATGGCCGACCCTCTGTCTCCGTGGCAACTAATGGCCCTTCCCCTGCAAGGGGATGCTAAAGGTGTTGGAGACAAAGAGGTCAGGTGACCTCCTGGCCCCGGGGCTGGGGGAGACACAGCCCAGAGGAGGAGGGGCTGAAGGGGGTTTCAGTTTGGGGCTGGTTGGGGAGGAGGAGTGAGGGCAGATGTGGGGGTCTGGCTCACTGCCCCCCAGAATGGACCCGGCTGAAGGGTCCGGTTCTCTGTACCTACAAGCTCTGTTTTAGACCCTGTTCCTGTCATCGAATAAACCTCTGTGTTACTGGCTGGCTGAGAGTCACATCTGACCGCAAGGTGGGGGTGCAGGACCCTCTGGCTTCCCCAGGACCCTGCTGGGTGGGCTCGCTGTGGGAAGCGCACGGAGGGGCAGAGGATGCTGAATGCTCCAAGGAGAGACATAGGAGGTGAAGCCGTGTGAGCTTCTTGCCCTGGAGACAGTCTGCTCCAAGGGAGAGGAGGCTCCCCAAAGTCCTGCCTGGCTTTGTGAGGAGCAGTTCAAAAGCATCGCCCGGGGACTCCATGACAGCTTCCACAGCAGCTGCTGTATCCATTGGCACCAGGAGCCCTCATAGCCATAGGTGCCAGGAGCCGTCGGCTGTGGTGCCCATGGCAGCAGAGCACACTCTGACGTGCTTTGTCAAAGTTGGTGAGACTAGGCGGGTGAGGAACATCTGTTTTTGGCCAACCCCTGGTGCTGAGTGAGAGGGTTTCGCGCTTACCCAGAGCTCTTCTCTGGGTCTGTGCTGGGCGAGTAAAAGCTGGTAGCTCCCGTCACGGAGTCCCCAGGCGATGCTCTGGAACTGCTCCCTACGCAGCCAGTCAGGACTCTGGGGAGCCTCCTCTCCCTTGGAGCAGACTTGTTCAGGGCAAGAAGCTCACAGGGCTTCACCTCCTGGGTCTCTCCTTGGAGCATTCAGCATCCTCTGCCCCTCCGTGCGCTTCCCACAGCAAGGCCGCCCCGGCGGGGTCCTGGGGAAGCCACAGGGTCCTGCACCCCCATTTCGCAGCCTGACTTGATTGTCAGCCAGCTGGTAAAACAGGTTTATTCATTGACAGGACACAACGTAGGACAGAACTTGTTAATACAGAAATTAGTGACTTTCAGCCAAGTCCATCTTGGGGAGAGGGGAGCCCAGAGCCAGGGCTCTGCCCTACCCCTGCATCCCAAGCCAGCCAGACTGACTCGCTTCCAGCTGCCTGGCCCCTGCCCTGCCTGTTGCTCCTCTTCCAGCCTTTGTCCCACTTCCCGGGCCAAGAGTCACCTGGTCGCATCCCCCTCCGGGGTCTCAGGTTATGAAGGGAAGGGGCAGCCATAGCAGCTGTGCAGGCAGCTGGAGCAGCCCCAGTAAAAGTCAGACACCCTTAGTCCCACCATGTAGACACTGGTGCAATACACAGAGAAACTGAGGCACACCAGCATTCATGTAGAACAGTAAGGCTCGCATACAACATAACAAGGGAAAATCCCCACTACGTCACACTCCCGCACCGGGTCGTGTCAATAGCCTGGGCCGAACCCGACAGTGGCCACGTGCTCTGACGCAGAGATCACAGTACAGCCCGACAGCAGAGCGACACTAGGTAATTCCCTGGCATCTCGGCCCAGCTCCAGAGCCAAGTAGCCGTTCCCAGGCGAGATGATGGGACTGATGGGGATTTCGAGTGAGTGTTGGACAGGACCGGCGCTAGGGGTTTTAGTGCCTTAGGTGCACGACAATTTTGCCGCCCCGCGCCCTGGTCCCGCAGCTCCGGTGGAGCTACCGCAGTCGTGCCTGCGGGAGGTCCACCGGAGCCGCAGGAGCAGCCGACTGTCCGCAGGCACGACTGCGGCAGCTCCACCTGAGCTGCCTGCTGCCCCCTCCGGCAAAATGCCGCCCACCAATAATCCTGGCGCCCTAGGCGATTGCCTAGGCCCCCTAAATGGAAGCGCCGGCCCTGGTGCTGGAGAGGCCTGCGGGTGGCTTGAGGAAGGTGTATTTGGGCCAGGAAGAGAGGGGCTATTCTGGAGTCCAGGCCAGGGGCCTGGGGCAGAGGGGCCCACGGCAGGAGCTGGAGAGTGTGTGGAACCCGGTGAATACAAGGCCTATCAGCCACTGGTGGTGCGGGAGGCAGCACAGGCTTGGGCCCATGTTACTGGCTGGTCCATCTGCAGCAAAGCCACACAGGCCAGGCTCCCAGGGCCTCTGGTCAAACAGCAGCGGCTGTAAACAGCTCCTGGCACCAGGCAAGAGATGCCAGTGCCCATTCACGCCCAGGCACGCCAGTCCAGACCAAGACGTGGGCACCACACACTAGCCGAAGGACACAGCACCATGTGGAATGGTGCCAACCTGAGCTGGGGGCAGGCATGAGGGGGTGGGAGGGGGACACTGAGACATGCCAGTGATGGGGGCCATGCATGTACCTGGAGGGACAGATGGACAGGCAGGTGGGCACTGCACCTCTGCCATAGGTACCTGGGTGAGCAGCAGGCCCCAGCACAGGGAGCCCTCACAGACACCAGCTGTGACAAAGTGGGCATTGTTTGTTATATCTGGATGAAGCCTGTGCATGACTCAGTTTCCCCTATGCAGGGCTCCCTGGTGGGTAGAAAGGGGGTGTTCTCTGCAGCGGCTCAGAGCCACAGGGGTGACTGGCGCCCAGCTGTCTGGCCCTCAGGTCCCACACAGGGAACCTCTGAGAGGACAGTGGCCCCCACGCCAGCACCCGCCAGCCAGGCCATGCCAGAGGTTGTGTCCGGCTTGAGGGGAAGGCCGGTGATGGGCTCTGGGCACCACCACACCCCACCCCAGGGCCTGCAAGTCGGACCCTGGGCTAGGGCTGGGGGGCCAGAGTGCGAGGTGCTTCTTCCCCCCCGTGGGGTCTGTGCCCTTGGGGGGCAAGGCCCGGGCAGACACTGGGCTCTCCCTCCCCCTCAGGAGGCGCTTTCCCAGGGGCAGGGGGCTGCAGGGGCCCTGCCAGGGCGGGGCTTCCACCCCACCGCGCCAGCCGTGCACCAGGTGGACCGGGCGGCAGCTGGCGGGGGGGGGACGGCCCCCCCACGCAGCCACAGTCACTGAGCCGGGACCTGCGACGCTGGGCCCGGGAGTCCTGCGCCCCCCCCAGCATCGGGCTCCGAGCGCCCCCAGAGCCGCCCCCCCCCGCGCCGGGCTCCGAGCGCCCCCAGAGCCGCCCCCCCCGCGCCGTGATCCCCCCCGCGCCGGGCTCCGCCCCCCCCAGCATCGGGCTCCGAGCGCCCCGAGAGCCGCCCCCCCCGCGCCGTGATCCCCCCCGCGCCGGGCTCCGAGCGCCCCCTCTGCCCCCCCCCCGCGCCGGGCTCCGCCCGCCCAGTTCCCAGCATCCCGGCCGCGCAGCGCAGGCTCGGCCCCGGTTCTGCGCCTGGCTCCGGGCTCCGGGCTCCGGGCAGCGGCTTCAGCACCAGGGACAGAGCCCGCCGGAGCCGCGCCCGCCATGGCCAGCGAGGTGAGCGGGGCCGGGGGCGCAGCCGGGCGGGGACCCGGGGGGCGGACACGGGGCACCCGGCGGCTCCGAGGCACCGTCCGGCCCGTCCCCGAGCAAAGCGGCACCTGCGGGCGGGGAGCGGAGCTAGTCGAGAGGGGACGGTGCGGGGCCCCGCAGCTGGGGGGGGGGGTCCCAGGGTTGCCCGGAGCTGGGGGGTGTGTTTCGGAGGCTACCCCAAGCTGTGGGGGTCCCAGGGCTGCCTGGAGGTGGGGGGGTGGTCCCAGGGCTGCCCCAAGCTGGGGGGGGGGTTCCAGGGGCTTCCCGGAGCTGGGGGGGGGGTCCCAGAGGCTGCCAGGTGCTGGAGGGGGGGTCCTAGAGGCTGCCCAAGATGGGGTGACATGGAGTCAGCACAGCCCCCCCATGGGCTGCTCTCTTTGGCCCCACTTGCTCCCTGCCCAGTTCTAGCTGTTGTCCTGCGCCCATCCCCAGGGCGTCCTGCCTTCCACAGAGAATCCACAGCAAGAGCCAAATCCCAGTGGGCTCCCTGCCTCTCTGGGTCACAGCTCAGCTGGGGGGTGGGGGGGTGGTCAGTGGAGGCAGTGTCTGGGCTGGGGCAGTGTTGGGGTAGGGGGCCTGAGGCAAGGCCGGGGCAGTGAGGGGAAGCGGGGAGCAGGGTTCAGAGGGATAAATGCACCTCACGCAGCAGCTGCAGTGACGCTCGCCCAGCGCTGTGAGAACGGGCGGGTTGACCCCAGAGCACGGAGAGCAGCGTCTGGTGCAGCCAGCCCAGTCCCCCAGCTGAGCCGGGTGAGCTCCAGTCCCAGATGCTGTCTGCCGGCCTTCAGCAGGCCCAGCAGAGAACCCTGCCTCTCCCAGAGCCCCCCCCCCCCGTTATTCCCTGCTGCCCCCCTCCGGGCAGGGCCACCTGAGGGTGCAGGCTCCTCGCTCCGGGCTCTGGGCTGGGGGGTGGCGGCGTTCTGCCCATTGGCGTTTCCAAGGTCCCCTCACATTTTCCACTCATGGATCGGCCACAACCAGGCCATTCAGTGACCCACTGTCTGGGCACACCAACTGCTATCGACTGCCCTGGGAGGGAACGGAACCCATTCCCCCATGGGAGCCATGCACAGCGTGGAGGGAAACTGAGGCACATAGGCTATTAAATAGTACAGAAAAGGCCCACTTTGTCGCAGATGGGCTGTCCTTGCTCTGGCTCGCAGAGCGAGTGTTTCCCCCTTGCTGGTCCCAGGCCTGGCCATGCAGCTGGGAGGTCTCCTTCAGGAGTAGGTGCAGCCTCCAGGCTTCCTCCCCGTGATGCTGACCCCTTAGCCAGGAGACAGGAGCACCCCAAAGACACCCTGCAAGGTCCTTCCCCTCCCCAAGCTGGGGCTAGGGCCAATGCAGGGCGGTGGCTGCAAGAGGCAGCAGAGGATGGAGGGGAGCTGGAACTGGGGGGGCACCGAGCCCCTGAGTGCTGCTCGCTCCCTGTACGGTGGAGGTTGGAGGTCCGGCTGGGAGGGGAGGAGTGGTCTCTGCTCACTCTGGGCTGGAGGAAAGGCCTGTGCACTGGAATTGGGGAAGGAGCCCCTGAGCCCCTCCCCGAGTGCCGTGCTGAGGCCGGCCTGTGAGCCATGGTGGGGCACAGGGGCAGCACATTGATCACAGAGCCACAGGACTGGTGCTACAGCCCCAGCTTTGGAACAGTCTCTGGGAACCCATCAGTGGGCCAGGCCTCGGGGTCCCACTCTTCCTTCCCCGAGGGTGGGCCCCTCGGCTTCCCTGTCTACTTGGCTGGACACTGGGCCTTCAGGCCCCTGCTGCACCCCGTGAGCGCCAGGCAGCGTGTTCAGCTGGGACAGACCCCAAGGGAGACGTGCGGAGGCTTAGGGAGCCAGCGGCTGCAGGGACACTCAGCCGGCGCGGCCTACGGCCGGGTTTATTAGTTGACTGGACACGGCACAGGAAGTCCTTGATTAGCCCAGAGAAAAGGAAGTGACAGCCTAGTCCAACCTGCTCAGCACAGAGCCCAACCCCCATCCCTCTGACCTCTCTTTGTCCCAGTTCAGGTGCCCCGACTGCTTTCCATAGTCACCACTTAACTCCCACCTCACCCCAGGCCTTTGTTCCCCAGCCGGGGGGATGCAGCTCAGCCCCCCTTGGAGAGGCAGGACGTCCGTGTCTCTAGGGGGTCCGTGTCTAGGTGATTGGATTTGTCATTGTCTTCTCCAGGGCTCCTGATCTTTACCTAAAGCCCCGAGAGCTGACACTAGCCACACCCGTGTCTCTGAGCCTCTGCAGAGTGCAAACAACCCTCTCTACCCCGGGTAACCCTGCAGCATGCAGGGAAACTGAGGCATACATTGCCATCAGAAAACATTCCCATTTTGTCACCAGGAGGTATAGGGTGGGGGGAATTCGTGGGGGGCCAGCGGGGGAGGGGGATTGACAGCACCCACAGATTCACTGTCTACACATCAGTGTAATAAATTTGTTAGTCTTTAAGGTGCCACAAGTATGCCTGTTCTTTTTGTACAAAATGTGCCTTGTGAGGGGTCATTTTAAAATGAATAACTCGCTAGCAGCCTGGGGAAAGGTGCATACACCATTACCTGGCCTGTCAGGAATCCCCCGGAGTATATTGCTAGCACACGTTCAGACCTGGCCAGCCAACACGTCTGTCCTCAGCACAGGACTGTGGGTTACCTCCGGTTACATGGCAGCAGTACCCGGGGCCAGCAGGACAGGAGATGGCAGAAAAGCTGCAGTCCCTCCTCCCTGTTGGGCTACACGTAGCTTTGTGGAGTAACCGTCAGTGTCAAAGGCTCCCTGGCCTCTAAAAGCGACGGACAGAGAATGCCAAGTTCCCGCTTTCACTAAGGAGACAAAGGCCTGGCACCTTTGGGCTGCAGGGCACAGTCCTGCCCCAGGAGCGGGTCACTACCCCCACCTGGCCGTAGCTGTTTAGCTGTGAGTTTTCAGTGTTATCGGCTGGTCACCATCGCGCCAGTACTTTCACTGTTAATCTAACCCCGCAGTGCTGGGTTCCACCGGCCCTGTGCGGGGACGCCCATTAATACAGCACACTGGGTACCAGTGACTCTGTACAGGAGCAGGGACCCTTGAGCACTGAACTGGCCAGGGGCAGGCTGCAGTGTGTGTGTGGAGGGGGTACAGGGAGTGGGGGTGGAACGGGGTGTGCCGAGGGGGTACCGGAGGTGGGGGATGGGAATGTATGTGTCACCCAGTCTTTGCCCCCCAGGCCAGGGCTGCAGTCCTGAGCTCTGCTCAGTGTCAGGATCCTCCTTCCCTTCCCTTGAGTCCTGCGGCAGCCCCCTCACCCTGCCCGTGCCCCTGGGTAACCTGCTGCGCCCCTGTCTCCCCAGGCCCATGACCTGCAGGAGCTGCGGCGAAGCGCCTCGCTGGCCACCAAGGTCTTTGTGCAGCGGGACTACAGCGATGGGACCCTCTGCCAGTTCCAGACCAAGTTCCCCCTGGAGCTGGACAGCCGGGTAGGAAACACGGTGCCCTGCTGCGCTGGCAGGTGACCGGGGCTGGGAGGGGCAGAGCAAGGCCAGGCAGAGCCCCTGGAGTCCCGGGGGCACCAGGCTTAGGTTGCTCAATTAGGGCAAACTGCACAGGACGGGGCAGACAATCCCCGAACTGATGGTTATTCTACTACTTGGATTCACCAAGCCAGCAACTAAACAGCCTCTGTAACACCTCACTGATTACCTGGAAACCACCACCAAGCTCCCTTAGCAGCCCAGCCTTGGGCTCCCACCCGACACCCAACCAAATGCAATGCGTGTTACTGGAAATCTTCTTCATCACATAAAAAGTTCTACCAATCCCAGAGGATCGGACACATCACCCACCAGGTTAACGAACAGCTTAATGAACAGGTTAACCAAATACAGGCTGTCACAGAGTGGGGGGGAGACAGGGTCCTGCACCCCCGGCTTCCTGCGATTCACCGTGACTCTCAGCCAGCCCGGAAGACAGACGGTTTATTTAGAGGACAGGAACACAGTCCAAGACAGGTCTTGCTGCTACAGACAACAGGACCCCCTCGGTTAGGTCCATCTGGGGGGTGGGGGTGGGCAGGGAGGCCAGAGCCCCATCTGGGCTCCACTCCATTTCCCCAGGCAGCTCAAAACTGACTCACTCTCCAGCCCCTCCTTTCTGGCCTTTGTCCCTTTCCCGGGCCAGGAGGTCACCTTGCAGAGGGGAAGGGCCTCGGCCATTAATTGCCAGGAAACAGAGTGTCGGCCATTTATGTGCACTGGCCGTTTGCTCTGCAAGAATTACACCCCCTTATCGCAACACCTAGAGACAGGAAATGCATAGGGGAAACTGAGGCACCCACAGACTATTCAGAGGAAACATTAAGAACAGTCCCACTTTGTCACGCAGGCTGACAGCCAATGCTTATTAACGAGACTGAAATGTATTAAAGAAGAAAAGCGCGAGAGTGCTGGTTAAAGGCTCAGTAAACACCCAGCCATGTCCAAGCTTAGGGGGATCCAGAATGGAACTGAGGACCTCAGGCTTCCCCTGAAGATAACAAGACCAGGCCCCAGGAGTTCTCACTCAAGGTCTCTGGCAGGCTAAGACACCTCCTGGCAGCAGGTGTCCCTGGGGTGTCAAGTAGTGGCTCTGAAGTAGAATGACCTATTTCCTAGTGCACACAGGTAATTAGTTGCATTGATTAGCAGAAGGCGATCAACCATTCCAGCAGTTCAGAGGCAGTTTACCTAAGAGAACTAGAGACAGTAACATTATTGCATTCAGGTTTGAGCGAAATGTTCATACCCCCCTTTGATCTCTGGATCGATAGCTCTAGGGAGAGCCAGGAACCATGTGTTGACATGGGGCCACCTAGCAAGCTAGACAAACACACACAATTCCTAGCCTGGTAATTCCAACAATGGATTTGCATTTCCAGGCTCGGGGCTATTTACCAGGCTTTGTTAGCTGGTTATGGGGAAAGGCCCCTTAGTACCCTTGGGTCCTTCTCTAACTCACCTTTAAAGGTTGAATTTGGGTCATTTAGTCTACCAGTTGCTTAACCCTTTCTGGCCCTGTGTCACAGCTCCCCCTCTCGCCCCCGTTAGTCCTGGTGTCGGCCTGGGGCCCTGAGGCTCTGTGGACTTGTGATCCTGGGCACGTCCTGCCAGTGGCTACCTGGGAAGCCCCTCTCCCCAGCTGGCACAGATGCCATCACAGCCCTCAGATGGCGCCAGTCATGGACCCCTATCGTCAGTACTCAGCAACAGCCCCAGGGAGGCCCCCTTCAGGGAGCCAGACCCCCCCAGGGCTCGCTCTGTTGCTGGGGAAGTCCCTCAGCTTCACCCTCTTCTTGGACCAAGCCTTCAGCACCCCTGGCTCAGGCCGTGAGCTCCCTTCAGCGAGTCCGCCTGAGAGAGACTTGGGGGTCCAATGCACCCCCTCCCCCAGCACCTGCCGGGACACAGCCAGCACGGTTACAGCAGGGGGTTAGGAGGGTCTGGAACACAGCCAGGCAGGCCTTGGGGAGCACCCAGAGCAGGACCTTACAGCTTGGCCCATTCGGGTTCCCCAGAGCCCCAGCCAAGCAGTGTCCATCCTTGGCTCCCACTCTGTGTTCAAATTCCAGGCCAGCCCCAGCTGGCCTCTCCTCAGCCCTTTGTCTGGCTGGTCATACCTGGCTGGCTTCCTGGTGGTGGTGGGGCCCAGGGGATGGGTTGGCCATTGTCTTCATGGGCCCCCGAGTGACCTGGGCCCCAAACCTGAGCCAGCCAGGAGCCATTCCCATCTTTCCCCACCAGCTAGCTATCCATGCAGCACATAGGGGAAACTGAGGCACACACAGCATTCATACAAAATAGTTCAGAAAATTCCCACTCTGGCACCTTCCCCCACCAAGAGCTGCACCCACAGCCATGGGGTCTGGGCTGGTGGCAGCTGGGCCTGGCTGGGAGGCTCACACTGGTCCAGGTCCTGTATGTGCCCATACGTCTGTGTGCACAGTCCATGGCTCTGTGTGTGTGAGCAAACTCGCGGGGTGGGGAGGGTGCTTACCCAGGTGTCTGTCTGTGTGCATGTGTATGGGGGGCTCTCTATGGGGCACTGTGCTGGCTGTTCCGTGGGTTCTGCAGAGTGCCGGGGCATCCCTCATTCCTCCCAGCTGAGCTGGTCTGTCTGTGTTCGGGGGCCCTTCAGGCTCAGCTCATTGGGATGCTCACAATGCCCCGGCCCCTGCTGCAGGGTTTGGGCTGAGTGCGGCCCGGGCAGGGTTCCCAGTGCCGGCCGGCGGGGCCCTGTATGACCCCCACTGCCCTCACTCGGGTTTTCTGCCCCAGCTCGAGCGGCAGCTCTTTGAGGAGACAGTGAAGACCCTCAATGGCTTCTACGCCGAGGCTGAGAAGATCGGGGGCAGCTCCTACCTGGAGGGGTGCCTGGCGTGTGCCACGGCCTACTTCATCTTCCTCTGCATGGAGACCCACTACGAGAAGGTAGGGCCAGGCCGGCAGCTGGTGCTCAGCCAGGGCCTCCCTCTGCCACGGAGTCGGCCCGGCCGAAATGCAGGGACAAGTGAAGGCTGCAGCCCCCCCCCCGCCTGGGCTCCTCTGGGTCCCGCCACCTGCTCCACAGGGGGCAACAGCCGTATTCTCTGCGGTGACCCCCTCACTCCTACCTTCCTGGCAGGGTCCCCAGGCGGCTCGGAAGGGAAATTCTTCCCGGGTATCCCCTGTCACGAAGTGTGGGGGAGTCCAGGCCCTGCATCCCACTTCCTGCGATTCACCACGACTCTCAGCCAGCCAGTAACACAGAAGGTTTATGGACAACAGGAACGCAGGGTACACCAGAGATTTTAGGTACAACCAGGACCCCTCAGTCAAGACCTTCTGGGGGACAGGGAGCTTAGACCCCAGCCTGGGGGCTCCCTGCGTTCCACCACCCAGCACACAACAGAAACCAAAACCCCTCCAGCTGCTCTCTCCCCCCAGGGCCGGCACTTCCATTAGGCAACCCTAGGTGGTCGCCTAGGGCGCTAGGATTTGGGGGGGGGCGGCATTTTGTGCACTCCCCATGGGGTGCACGGGAGCTTCCAGTTCCGCTCCCGTTGCACCGACAAAGAAGGACCTTCTGCCGATGCACCGCGGAAAACAGCAGCAGGCAGTTGAGCAGCTCAATGACTCCCGCTGTCGCCTGCGGCATTTCGGCGGAGGGTCCTTCGGCAGTGCGACGGGAGCGGAACCGGAAGTGGGGCGCACAAAATGCCACCTCCCTGAATTCTACCTAGGGCGCCAGAAACTCTGGCGGTGCTCCTGCTCTCTCCTCCCCCTGCTCCTCCTCTCCTTTGTCCAGTCTCCCGGGAAGAAGGTGTCACTTCTCCCAACCCCCCTCCTGGCTCTGGCTCTCTGGGAGCCGGGACCCTGGGCACGGGGGGGTGGGAGCCGGGACCCTGGGCACGGGGGGCTGGGAGCTGGGACCCCGGGCGAGGGGCTGGCAGCTGGGACCCTAGATGAGGGGCTGGCAGCCAGGACCCCAGGTGAGGGGCTGGGAGCCGGGACCCCAGATGAGGGGCTGGGAACCAGGACTCCGGGCAGGGGGCTGGCAGCCGGGACCTCAGGCGAGGGGCTGGCAGCCAGGACCCCAGATGAGGGGCTGGCAGCTGGGACCTCAGGCGAGGGGCTGGGAGCCGGGACCCCAGATGAGGGGCTGGCAGCCGGGACCTCAAGCGAGGGGCTGGCAGCCGGGACCTCAGGCGAGGGGCTGGGAGCCGGGACCTCAGGCGAGGGGCTGGCAGCTGGGACCCCAGATGAGGGGCTGGCAGCCGGGACCTCAGGCGAGGGGCTGGGAGCCGGGACCTCAGGCGAGGGGCTGGCAGCCGGGACCCCAGATGAGTGGCTGGCAGCCGGGACCCCAGATGAGGGGCTGGGAGCCGGGACCTCAGGCGAGGGGCTGGGAGCCGGGACCCCAGATGAGGGACTGGCAGCTGGGACCCCAGATGAGGGGCTGGCAGCTGGGACCTCAGGCGAGGGGCTGGCAGCCGGGACCCCAGATGAGGGGCTGGGAGCCGGGACCCCAGATGAGGGATTGGCAGCCGGGACCCCAGATGAGGGGCTGGGAGCCGGGACCCCAGATGAGGGGCTGGCAGCCGGGACCTCAGGTGAGGGGCTGGCAGCCAGCCGGGACCCCAGATGAGGGGCTGGGAGCCAGGACCCTGCATACAGGGCCAGGAGTGGGGCCCTGCATAAAACTTGGGACGGCTGCACAATGTTCCCTCTGTTTCCATCCACGTGCGGAATGAATTCTGTTGTGTGCAGCCCCAATGTGGGGGTGATGCCGAGGTCTGGGGGCCTGTGTGACTCCATCGGGTTACGTGGGAAATCAGGGGAAAGCTGCCAGCTAAGCACAGATTAGTACAGTTAGTGCCGTGGTAAGAAAGGATCTGTCAGACTTGCACAAACTAATGAATGGGACAGAGGAGGTGAACCGGGGGCTCCTCTTCCCGTCTCAGTACAAGCGCAAGGTGACAGTCAATCAAAATGAAAAGCAACACGCCTGAAACTGGGAGGAGCCATTTTTAGCATCAGGAATCAGTGACTTGTGGAACTCACTCCCAGTAGCAACACCTGTGACGTGTGACAGTGACGTGTTCATATGACTAATACCCCGTCTCCTGAGCAAGCAATGCTCCGTGGAGAGACTCTGCTGCTGCCAGCTACGGCAGGTGGGAGACAAATAGTAACGATTCCTTCCCTTTCTGCAGCTCCCTCTGCCCGTCCCAGGACTCTTGTGCCCTCTCCTCCCTCGCCCGCCCTGCCCACTGCAGCTCCCTTCCCTTTGCCCCCATCTCCAGCCCAGCACAACCCACGGTGAGTGGCTGATTGCAGCTCAGCTCACTGCCGGGTCTGAGCCTGACACTAAGCACAGGAAACAGTGCAGAGCCGAGCCCTGAGCCGAACGCGCCAGCTCAGGGCCTCGCTCCTCAAGGAGAAAAGAAAAGGACCTTTGGACACCAGCCCCGTCTCTCAAATACTCTCTTCCCCCAGCATCAGAAAGACAGCCCAGCCCAGGGAGTGGGAGTAGGTGCCTTTCATAGGCCTGAGGGACAGTGTGTGTGAATGGATGTGTTGGTATGCAGGGAAGTGAGTGTGAGTGGATCTGTGAGTGTGTGGGGAAGTGAATGTGAGCAGATCTGTGGGTGTGCAGGGAAGTGCGTGTGAGCGGGATTGATGGGTGTGCAGGGAAGTGAGTGTGAGCAGATCTGTGGGTGTGTGGGGGTGAGTGTGAGCAGATCCGTGGGTGTGTAGAGGAGTGAATGTGAGCGGATCTATGGGTGTGCGGAGAAGTAAATGTGAGAGGATCTGTGAGTGTGCAGGGAAGCAAATATGAGTGGATCTGTGGGTGTGCAGGGAAGTGAGTGTGAGTAGATCTGTGGGTGTGCGGGGAGTGAATGTGAGCGGATGTGTGGATGTGCAGGGGAGTGAATATGAGCAGCTCTGTGGGGAAGTGAGTGTGAGCGGATTGATGGGTGTGCAGAGAAGTGACTGTGAGCAGCTCTGTGAGTGTGAGTGGATCTGTGGGTGTGCAGGGGAGTGAGTGTGAGCGGATTGATGGGTGTGCGGGGGAGTGAGTGTGAGCGGATCTGTGGGTATGCAGGGAAGCAAATATGAGTGGATCTGTGGGTGTGAAGGGAAGTGAGTGTGAGTAGATCTGTGGGTGTGCGGGGAGTGAATGTGAGCGGATGTGTGGATGTGCAGGGGAGTGAATGTGAGCAGATCTGTGGGGAAGTGAGTGTGAGCGGATTGATGGGTGTGCAGAGAAGTGACTGTGAGCAGCTCTGTGAGTGTGAGCAGATCTGTGGGTATGCAGGGGAGTGAATGTGAGCGGATCTGTGAGTATGCAGGGAAGTGAATGTGAGCGGATGTGTGGATGTGCAGGGGAGTAAATGTGAGCGGATCTATGGGTGTGCAGGGGAGTGAGTGTGAGCGGATCGATGGGTGTGCGGGGGAGTGAATGTGAGCGGATGTGTGGATGTGCAGGGGAGTGAATGTGAGCGGATCTATGGGTGTGCAGGGGAGTGAGTGTGAGCGGATCGATGGGTGTGTGGGGGAGTGAGTGTGAGCGGATCGATGGGTGTGCAGGGGAGTGAAGAGTGGATCTGTGGGTGTGTGGGGAAGTGAATGTGAGCGGATCGATGGGTGTGCAGGGGAGTGAGTGTGAGTGGATCTGTGGGTGTGCAGGGGGTGTGTGTGAGCGGATCGATGGAGGTGCGGGGGAGTGAGTGTGAGCGGATCTGTGAGTATGCGGGGGAGTGAATGTGAGCGGATCGATGGGTGAGCGGGGGGGTGACTGTGAGCGGATCGATATGTGTGCGGGGGAGTGAATGTGAGCGGATCTGTGGGTATATGGGGGAATGAATGTAAGCGGATCGATGGGTGTGCGGGGGTGTGTGAGCATATCTGTGGGTGTGCGGAGGAGTGAGTGTGAGCGGATCTATGGGTGTGCGGGCGTGAGTGTGAGCGGATCGATGGGTGTGCAGGGGAGTGAGTGTGAGTGGATCTGTGGCTGTGTGTGGGAGTGTGTGTGAGCGGATTGACGGGTGTGCTGGGGAGTGTATGTGAGCGGATCGATGGGTGTGCAGGGGAGTGAGTGTGAGTGGATCTGTGGGTGTGCGGGGGAGTGAGTGTGAGCAGATCGATGGGTGTGCGGGGGAGTGAGTGTGAGTGGATCTGTGAGTGTGCGGGGGAGTGAGTGTGAGCAGATCTGTGGGTGTGTGTGGGAATGAATGTGAGCGGATCGATGGGTGTGCCAGGGAGTGAGTTTGAGTGGATCTGTGGGTGTGCGGGGGAGTGAGTGTGAGCAGAACGATGGATGTGCGGGGAGTGAGTGTGAGTGGATCTGTGGGCGTGCAGGGGGAGTGAGTGTGAGCAGATCTGTGGGTGTACAGGGGAGTGAGTGTGAGCGGATCGATGGGTGTGCAGGGAAGTGAGTGTGAGCGGATCTGTGGGTGTGCAGGGGAGTGAGTGTGAGTGGATCAATGGGTGTGCAGGGAAGAGAGTGTGAGCGGATCGATGGGTGTGTGGGGGAGTTAGTGTGAGCGGATCGATGGATGTGCAGGGAAGTGAGTGTGAGTGTATCTGTGGGTGTGTGGGGGAGTGAGTGTGAGCGGATCGATGGAAGTGCAGGGAAGTGAGTATGAGTGTATCTGTGGGTGTGTGGGGGAGTGAGTGTGAGCGGATCGATGGATGTGCAGGGAAGTGAGTATGAGTGGATCTGTGGGTGTGCGGGGAGTGTGTGAGTGGATTGATGGGTGTGTAGGGGACTGAGTGTGAGTGGATCTGTGGGTGTGCAGGGGAGTGAGTGTGAGCGGATTGATGGATGTGCAGGGAAGTGAGTGTGAGTGGATCTGTGGGTGTGCGGGGGAGTGAGTGAATGGATCTGCGGGTGTGCAGGGGAGTGAGTGTGAGCGGATCGATGGGTGTGCAGGGGAGTGAGTGTGAGTGGATCTGTGGGTGTGCGGGGGAGTGAGTGTGAGCGGATTGATAGGTGTGCAGGGGGAGTGAGTGTGCATGGATCTGTGGGTGTGCAGGGGATTGAGTGTGAGCGGATCTGTCGGTGTGTGGGGAGTGAGTGTGAGCGGATCAATGGGTGTGCAGGGGAGTGAGTGTGAGTGGATCTGTGGGTGTGTGGGGAGTGAGTGTGAGCGGATTGATGAGTGTGCAGTGGAGTGAGTGTGAGTGGATCTGTGGGTGTGCAGGTGATTGAGTGTGAGTGGATCTGTGGGTGTGCAGGGGATTGAGTGTGAGTGGATCTGTGAGTATGCAGGGGAGTGAGTGTGAGCGGATCGATGCGTGTTCAGGGAAGTGAGTGTGAGTGTATCTGTGGGTGTGCAGGGGAGTGAGTGTGAGCGGATCGATGCGTGTGCAGGGAAGTGAGTGTGAGTGGATCTGTGGGTGTGCAGGGGAGTGAGTGTGAGCGGAGCGATGCGTGTTCAGGGAAGTGAGTGTGAGTGTATCTGTGGGTGTGCAGGGGAGTGAGTGTGAGCGGATCGATGCGTGTGCAGGGAAGTGAGTGTGAGTGTATCTGTGGGTGTGCAGGGAAGTGAGTGTGAGTGTATCTGTGGGTGTGCAGGGGAGTGAGTGTGAGCGGATCGATGCGTGTGCAGGGAAGTGAGTGAGTGTATCTGTGGGTGTGCAGGGGAGTGAGTGTGAGTGGATCTGTGGGTGTGCAGGGGAGTGAGTGTGAGCGGATCGCTGGGTTTGCACAAAGCAGGCATAACCTCAGCCCTTTGTCCAGCCGGCGGAGCTGCCCTAAGCTCCCGTCTCTCCCAGCGGTGTATGACGAAGGAGGCTGGTTCCCCAGTGACGGGCAGCGCCCAGAAGGGCGCACTGTGTTTCACGCAGCGTGTTGGTGATTTTCCATTTCCACTCAACTGTGGAGAGTCGGAAAGATCGAGGCCGGTTGTGGGGGCAGCAGCAGGTTTCCAAGCTGCTCACTGATGCCAGCACCACGTTGCCGTGAATGGCAATGGTGAATCTAGCGTGTGCAGGGAGCCCTCTCTCTGCACTGCAGCCCCAGGGCTGGCCAAGCTCCCGCAGCCCCCCCCTCACTGCCCCCCCACTCCCCCCACCCTACACATCCTCCTGGTGTGCAGCCCTTGACGGCCTCCTGGGGGGCCGTGCAGCTGTGCCCGTTGGCAGGACCCAGGTGCTGGGGCAGCGCCGTGCCTGCGTCCCCAGGAATCTGTCCCGGGGTGCTGACCGCCAGGGCCGGCTTTAGGAAGTGCGGGCCCAATTCGAACATTTTCGGTGGGGCCCTGGCAGGGATGACTAAAAAAAAAAAAAGCCTTTCATTTCTTCCATGTATTATTTACTTTCCATAACTATATAAATAATACAATTCTATATTATGTACATTGCATCATATATGCTGTTGATTGGTTATAAATGACCGCTGTTTCACATGTGTGGGTCCCTGCCACTCCCTGGGGGTGTGCACATGTGTGGGTCCCAGCTGCTTCCTGCCCCCCTCATTGAAGCAGGTGTGCAGGGTTTCTGCCCTGGGAACTGCAGGGCAGCAGTGGACATGGGGCTGGCTGGAGGCAGGGCAGGGGCTGATTGGAGGTAGGGTCTGGCTGCAGGCAGGGCCAGGGGTGTGGGGCTGGTTGGAGACGGGGGTGTGGGGCGGGCTGGCTTCAGGCAGGGGGGTGCAGCAGGGGTTGGCAGGGCTGGAGACAGGAGTATGGGACTGGCTGGCTTCAGGCAGGGGGGTGCAGCAGGGATTGGCTGGAGACAGGGCAGGGGTGCGGGGCTGGGTGGGCGCAGGGCGGGCAGGGGGTATGGGGCTGGGTGTGGGCAGGGCTGTGTGTGGGGCTGGCTGGCTTTGAGCAGGGCCACAGGGGTGTGTGGCAGGGGTTGGCTGGAGACAGGGCAGGGGGTTTGGCAGGGGCTGGCTGTGGGCACGGGGTGCAGAGCTGGCTGCAGGCGGGGGGGGCAGGGCTGGTGCGGGCAGGGCAGGGGATGCAGCAGAGGCAGCTGGAGCCCCCACCCTTTAAATAGCCCCCAAGGCTCCCACTATCCCAGGGCTCTGGGGGTTATTCAAAGGGCCTGGGGCTCCCCTGCTTCTACCCCCCCCCCCAGACCTTTTAAATAGCTGCGGGAGCCCTGGGGAATACATGGGGGTGGAGGGGCTCCAGTGGCTATTTAAAGGACGAGGTGGCGGAGGCAGCTGGAGCCCTGGCCCTTTAAATAGCCCCCAGAGCCCCTGCTATCCCAGGGCTTTGGGGGCTATTTAAAGGGCCCAGAGCGCCAGCTGGGAGCACAGGGCTGCAGGGTAGGTCTTGCACTCCGGCCGGGGCCTCAGGGCGGCTTGCCCCGCTCTGGCCGGGGCTCCAGCCAGGGTTGCGGGCCTTGCCCTGCTCCGGCCGGGGCTCCAGCTGGGAGAGCCGGGCTGTGGGGCAGCTGTGCTCCCGACGGCGCTTTGGTCAGGGGAGCGGGGCCATGGAAGACCCCGGAGCAGACCGCAGCCGGGGTAAGTAAAAAAACTTTAAAAGGCGCTTAAGGCGCGGGGCCCTCTTAGGTGCGGGCCCCGATTCCGGGGAATCGGCTGAATCGGCATAAAGCCGGCCCTGCTGACCGCACCCCACCAGGGAAAACGCTCCCCGCTGCCCCAGCCACCACTGACATGTGGCATCCTGGGGCCTGAGACTCGCGGGGGTGATACAGTCTCCAGCCCTTACCCCACCCGGAGGGCACAGAGCAGGGGTCTCCCAAGGGCGGTTACTCAGCAAGGGCCCCTTGGGCTCTGAGAAGGGCCCCCTCATCACACAGGCATCAGGTTGCTGCTGGGCCCGGCCCGGCCTGCCCTCCCCATAAGGGGCGCAGATTGCAATTGCCCCTGCCCCCATGCTCGGCCCTGCACCCCACAGGCGGCAGCCCCAGAGCAGCGGGGCTCGGGGTGACTAGTCTAGGCAGGCACCAGGGGATAGCTCTGCCCTGAGGATCTGAGGCAGCTGAGGGGTGTTGCTGGGGGGCCCCCCAGCTCTCGGCCTGTTTGAGCCCTGGGACTCACCCGCTGCTCTGCCCTTTCCAGAACCCCTAACTGGCTTCTCGCCCCCCCATCACCCTCGTGGCATCTCACTACTGGTCCAGACTCCAGTTTGCTCTGCTTCCTGGGTGGTCACCAGCCCCCCATTTCCCTCAGAAAGTGCCCCTCCTTGGAGTAGGCGGCTGGGAGCCAGTGCTCTTGCAGGGGAGTGGGCTCTAGTGGTTGGGGGGGTGGGGGCTGGGAGCCAGGACTCCTGGGTTCTAAGCCAGCTGTGCCCCTGACTGTGACCATGGGCCTGTTGTCCCCGCTCGCTGTTCCCAGGAGCTCCTCCTTTCCCAAGGGGACGACGTGCCCCCAGAGGCTGTTACCGTGGGGCAGGTGTGCTGGTTAGCCCCAGTGACAGGCAGCACAGCCAAAGGGCCCGATCCCCTGCCAGGGAAGGCGGCAGGTCAGGGAGGTGCTGGGTGCCCGGGACGGTGGGCCCTGACAGGCTGTCCCCTTTGCCCTCGCAGGTGCTGAAGAAGATCTCCAAGTACATCCAGGAGCAGAACGAGCAGGTGTATGCGCCCCGGGGCCTGCTGCTCACCGACCCCGTGGAACGAGGCATGCGGGTCGTATCCTCCTGGGCCGGACGGGAGGGTGGGCCCAGGGCAGGGAAGATGGGCATGGGTGAGCCTGGCGGGATGGGCAAGGGCATCGCCCTTACAGTGGTGCACACGGCCACAGCAAACAGGCCCCTCTCTGCAAAGCCAGCTCGCCCCGAGCCCACCACCGGCCCCTGGCACTCAGCTCCCCCCCACTGGGCACAGGGGGCTGGAGTCCCCGGCTGGCCCTGGGAACTGGGAGCAGATCCTGGCACATCCCTGCCTGCCCAGCAGTCCTTGTTCTGCTGTTGGTCCTTAGCCTGGGCCCAGATTGAGATCTCCATCTACGAGGACAGATGCAGCAGCGGCAGCACCAGCAGCGGCAGCACCAGCAGTGGGGGCGGGGGGGGCCGGTGACTGGCCGGGGGTCCCTGCAGGGACCTGCACTGCCGGGAGGAAGGCCTCGCCGAGCTCCGCCGGCTGCGGTACCAGAGCACCCGCTTCTGAGCGCCCCCGGGAGGGAGGGAGGGGCTGCGGGGCCGGAGGCTGCTAGGGAGACCCCAGTGTAGACCTGCTGCTGGAGTGGGGCGAAGGCGCCTCGGGCCGGGCCCCATGGGGCCCCTAGCCAGCCTTCCGGCCAGCCCCGAGCCAATGGCTCTGTCCCAGCCCGTGCCACCTGGGGCATCACCTTCCCCTAAAGCCAAGCACTGAAGGACCTGCAGAGGGGGCAGCGGGGGGATCCTGACCCGAGGGGCCGTCGGCCGCTGCTCCTGCTGCAGGGAGCGTAGTCCCGGCACACACGCATGCACGGCCCTGCGGTGGCTGGCAAAGCCCCAGGCACTGTCCTGCACGGGGTGCTGTGCCTCCCACCCCGGCCATGTCCTCCCCCCTCCGTGAGCCCCTCCCAGCGAGTGACTCCCACTCCCCATTCCCAGCTGCTTCGGGCCAGAGACTGGGCTTGGTGGAGCCCTGGGGCACCATCCGCCTCGGCTGGGTCACAGGCACCATTGCCCTGTCTGGGCACCTGCCCTGGCAGGAATGAGCTCCCAGGGGACACTGGTGGACGTGCGGGGGAGAGGGAGGGGTTGGGGATGACGGCACATCCCAGGGGGTCACGATCCCTCACCAAACTCATCCTCAGCCAAAGGGATTGGAGCCCCCGCGCCCAGGGGTGCGGCCAGCCCCACACCTGCTGCAGCCCCTATGTCCCAGCCCCGCCTCTCTGCCTGCTCCCCTCTGCAGGAGGGGTGTTTGCACCCTGGGGGCTGCATGGCCTGGCCCCGCCCTGCCTGCTTCCCCTGTGTCCCGTCCCTGCATAAGCCTGTTGCGTCCCCGCGGCATGACGCCCAGCCCCAGGCTCGTGTGGGGCTCATGGCCCCATTGCTGGGGCCGTGGTCTGGGGGGTTGTGCCCCTATCAAAGGTTAAAGTGCTGACCCTACCAATGGGGGAGGAGCGACCCGTCAGCCCCATCAGGGGGGCGCCCCCCAAAGGCAGTTTTTCTGGAAGGTGCCCCCCCGTCTCCTGCCTGGGCTGGGGGGGTGCCTGCGGCTCTCGGGCCGTGCAAGCTGGGTGCACATCCAGGGCCCAGCCCTGCAGGGAGTGAGCTGAGCCGGGCCAGCTCCAGGCGGGGCAGGGATGGGGCTAGAGAGGAGAGCCAGGCCCGGCCCTATGGGGTGGGGGCACTGCAGGGAATGGGGCAGAGGGCGACAGGTGAGGTTCCCTGGCTGGGATGATGCCGGAGGCCCAAGTGAACGGCCCCTGGATCTGGCGATACAAGTCTGCCCTACGCAGCAGGGGCGATGCAGGTGGGTAGGTGGGCGATGGGGCCAGGACTCGCGGGCAGGGCTGAGCAGATGTCGCTCTCAGAGGGCTCTGGGAGGGCAGGCTGGGGGCACAGAGCACTGAGAACGGCCCCTGCCCTCCCCATGGACACACAATAAACCTTGTGCTGCCAGCCCAGCTGCCTGCACCACTTCGTCCTGCGTCGAGGGAAGCTGGCAGCTGTGGGGCCCTGCTGGCTGGGACGGGGCCTCTCCTGCCTGGGGGCGGCAGCTGGGTAGCAGGGCTGGTCTCTGGAGCTACCACCACAATCGCAGGGCTGGGGAACCCGAGGGGGCTGGCCCAGAGCTAGGTACAGGGAAACCAGCCCCCCGTGAGGGTCTCTCCCCTGGCTCCCGTAACCCCCCTGCTTGGAGACGGGCCCTGCTCCATCCTGCTCCTCCCCAGAGCTAGCTCCCCTGACTCTGGGTCCTGGCCCCACCTGCTGGTAAAAGGCAGCACTGCAGCTGGGAGCATGCAGGGTGCTGTACAGCCCCCTGCTACTGGATCCCGTCGGCGCCTGCACCCCCAGCACACGCTGCGCTGCCTGGGGAGCCCCGGGGGGCGACAGAACAGACGGGGCCAGAGGAGGGCGTGGGGAAGGGGGGACACATTCAGGAGAGGGGGAAAGGGGCCTAGACGGGGGGGTGACAGCTGGGCCGGGCAGGTCGGGGCTGGCCGGGCGGCACCCAGACGGCCAAAGAACAAGGGGGAAGGAAATCACCTGGGAAAACAGGGATGGAGGGAAAATCAGTGCAGGGGAAGGGGAGCTTCAGCCTGGTGTGGGGCAGGGAGTGACCATCTGCGGGCAGGAGGTTCGGTCCAGGCCGGGGCTGGTGTCAGCTGGGAAATGCTTTATTCATCCAGCACCAGGCGTGAGCAGCCTCGGCTGGGCCAGAGCCCTGAGTCCAGCGGGCGGCTGAAGGGGAGGCCAGGCTGGAGGGGGAAGGAGCCAGGGTTGCACGGCCCCTGCAGCTGGGCACGTGTTCCCTCTGCGCCCCCAGGGGCTGCAGTGGGCCTGGGGGTGGCCCTGGGGGTGGGAGCTGCACTGGGTTGGGGAGCTGCCGTGGGCGTGGGGCTGCCGTGGGCGTGGGGCTGCCCTGGGCTGGGGGCTGCTGTGGATGTGGGGTTGCAGTGGGCTGGGGGCTGCCCTGGGCTGGGGGCTGCAGTGGGCTGGGGGCTGCCGTGGATGTGGGGCTGCAGTGGGCTGGGGGCTGCCGTGGATGTGGGGTTGCAGTGGGCTGGGGGCTGCCCTGGGCTGGGGGCTGCCGTGGATGTGGGGTTGCAGTGGGCTGGGGGCTGCCGTGGGCTGGGGGCTGCCGTGGATGTGGGGTTGCAGTGGATGTGGGGCGCAGGCAGCGGCACCAGCCTGGGCCCAGGGAGAAGCTGCTGCGGCACTGGCAGCAGAAGGAGCCCTGCTCGCTGTGGCAGACGTGGTGACAAACACAGCGCTCGTCCACGGCTGAAGAAGGGGAGGGCGTCACCCCGCAGGCCAGGTCCGGGGGCTGGGGGTGGGGATCAGGGTGCTGGTGGAGGGAGCTGGGCAGAGACAGCAGTGCCAGGCGGGGCCAGCGGATGCCCTGCCTGTGCCAGTCCTGGTCACCTAGTCCAGGTGGCACCAGCCTCAAAGGCCGAATTAACCCGTGTTGCTGTGTCCAGGCGGCTCTGCCCTTCAGCTGGGAGAATGGGGGCCCCTTCCCCGGGCCCAGCTGCCTGCTGCTATCCTGCTCCTGTGCCCCTGCCCCGGCCGGGGGCCCGGCTACTCACCCAGCTGCTGGCTGGCAGCCGGGGTGTTGGTGCAGAGCTGGCTGCAGGCATGTAGCCCCCGGGCACACTCCTCAATGTCTGGGGAGAGCAGGGGGGCAGTGGGCGGAGCTCCAGCAAGCCCCGCCCCCTGAGCCTCAGGCTGGCACCCCAGGTACCCGCAGGCTGCCGAACTGTGCCATTGGCCGAGACAAGCATGTGACTGCCCCTTCCAACCAATGGCCCTTCAAACCGGAGCTGCTCATTCATATCCATGGTTCAGGACAGCTGGGTGGGGGGTGTTAAATATGTCCTGTAGGGACCCCCTGATTGCCCCCCTGGTTGCCCCAGCCCCTGCCAGCAGCTGGCCCAGCAGGAGCTAATGGGGCCGCAGCCAGCCCATAGCCCCCAGCCCACCATGGGCACCGGCGCCTTGGGCACTCTGGGCAGCACGGCGGTGGCTGGCTCGTGTACAGCTGGGTCCAACACCCACCCGCCACTCCCCTCCCCACGACCCTCAGTCGCCCTCTCCGCACGCGCAGAGCTGGGGAGCAGCCCCCTCGGTGGCTGTGGGGGAGAAAGAGCCAGGCACCCACCCAAGCCCTGGGCCCTGCGTACCCATCCCATAGGCTGAGCAGCGAGGGGTCCTGCCAAGGCGAGAGGGGGTCCGACCCTCTCACGTTCCACCTGCACCCCCTTGGCCCAGCGTCACCCCAGTCACGGGCACCCAGGGAGCTGGTGCCACCTTGGAACCAGCGAGGCCCCCTGGTGTCACCCCCCAGCAACTCCTCAGGCAGGTGCAAATCGACAGCATGGAGTTTATTGGGTCGCTTCTCTGGGGCGGGGCTGGAAGACTGAGCCGGGTCCAGCTCTAGACAATGGGGTCAATACCCTAGAGACACAGCGGGGGGCGTCCCCCCCAGTGATGGGGGGGTCGCCCATTGCTGAGATGGGGGCAGGGGAAGCAAACTTTGTAAGCCAAACCAGCAGGCACATGATACGGAATCAATTCAACTGAGGAAGCAGCTACCCTGGAGCCACCATCTTTGTCAAGGGCCAAGCTCCCATGGGGGGGCACTGACGGGTGACGGGGAACCCCGGAGCCACCATCTTTGTCAAGGGCAAGCTCCCATGGGGGGCGCTGACGGGTCACGGGCGCTTCTCAGAAAACATGCAAGGGGGGATTGGCACACGGCTCTGCTGTGGCCCGGGTGGCTCCATGCCCTTCTCACAGATGGCCCCGGCCCAGCCAGCGCTTCGAGGCGCATTGGACAGGGTAGGGGAAAAGGGGCAGAGAGACAAGACAGAGAGGCGGAGTGGGGCCGGAGGGGCAGAGGGAGGCAGAGACAGTCCAGGATGGTTCTGGCTGGTCATTGGCAAAGGTTAAAGTGCATAGAAGTGAAGGCAGAGTCCGAGGCCCAGCGAGAGGAGGGAGCTTGGGGGGCGCCAGGCCCAGAGCCGGCTCCCTGCCGAGGGGTATCCACCGAAAAAGGCCACTTGCGCTGCACAGAGAAGGAGAGACAGAGAGGAGGGGAGGGAGGTCAGTGGCAGCCAGTCGGGGCAGAGGTGGGTCAGGGCCAGCCCTGCCCTGGGGCTGGGAGCTCTCTGCGCCGGGCTGGGACCAGCTCCAGGAGCATGGGCAGATCCACACAGCCAGTAACCAGGCCGGGCCTGCGGAGGGGCCAGGGCTCCCCAGGCTTCCAGAGCACCCTGGCTGGAGGCTGGCCTGGTTCTCCGTGCTGGGCAGCCCCCGTGCGGCACTCACCCACGCAGGCCGTGCCGTCCTCGCTGGGCTCGAAGCCCCGGCTGCAGCGCCTGCTGCTGTGGCACCGGTACCCGCCGTATGTGTTGCTGCAGAGCGGCTTTTCCCGGGGGCACACGAAGGGGAACTCGGCACACTCGTCCGTGTCTGAAACCGGACAGGGCACAGCGTGAGCCGAGCCGCAGCCTGGGCTCTGGGGCAGGTGCTACAGCTCCCCACCCGCCCAGACACGACAGCCACCACAGGAGCCCCAGTGCCCCCAGGCTGCAGCCCCCACCCACTCCAGCCAGGCTGCAACCACCCCCCTGCTCCAGCCAGGCTGCAACTTCCCCCCCACCCCCGCTCCAGCCTGGCTGCAACCCCACAGCAAATTTTGCCCTACAGACAAGCCACGCAACAGCCCCCCCGCCCCCCGGCAGGCTGCAGCCCCCCTGCCAAGTAGCCGGCCCAGAAATGCCCTGGCACACAGCCCCTCCCCCCAGCTACAGCCCGCCTGCCACCCAGCCAGAGCAATCCCATGGCTCTTGCCCGGCACAGCCCCTCCCGCGGGCGCATCACAAGCAGCAACTCACCAGCACAGCGTCCATTCTCATGCTGGGAGAATCCCTGGCCACACTGCATCAAGGGGAGAAGCACAGACCCGGGGGCTGGGATTAGTGTGGGGAGGGGCTGCCCCAGGCCCCCCAGCTCCCCCTGCCAGGCACTGATCAGAGAGGAGCAGGCTCAGGGCCTGCCCTGTGTGCAGCCAGGCAGGGGCACGGGGCACTGACTCCCCAGCGCTCCCGAGTCCACGTACCAGGGATAGCATCACACAGGGCAGCTGGCAGGGGTGGCTGGGCTTTGCCTGCCTGGGAGAGGCCAGAGGCACCCTGTCCCTGGCCTGTCTCGTCCAAGAAGGTGTCTGTCTGCGTCCTGTGCCATGTCTCCCTCCCTGCCTCTGGGAGCTGCCCCCAGCCTGGCCCTGCCCCACTCTGTGCCAGGTGCGCTGCATGGCACCTCCAGCAAGGTGGGCAGGAGCTGCCCCCAGCTCCGCCCCACTCTGTGCCAGGTGCACTGCATGGCACTCACCTCCAGCGAGGTGGGCGGGAGCTGCTCCTGGCCCAGCCCCACCTTGCCCCACTCTGTGCCAGGTGCGCTGCATGGCACTCACCTCCAGCGAGGTGGGCGGGAGCTGCCCCTCAGCACCCTGGGGGTAGGGGATCTCCAGCACCGAGTTGGTCTCGCCGCTGGCCACAGCCCGGGTCACGACCCTGCCATCCGGCCATGTCACCTCCAGGCTGCTGGCTTCGTCCCGGCCTGCAGAGGAGGAGCCATCAGAGCGGGCAGCCGGGGGGCCAGGCCCAGCCTGGGCAGGACTAGAGGGAGCAGATCTCAGCAAAGCAGGCCGCTGCCCGCTCAGGGGACTGTCCTCAGCAGCTTGGTGGGCAGTGAGGTGGGCAGGGCAAGGGCCTAGTGCCAAGACACCGTTCGGTCCAGTTCTGGGGCACCTGGCTGCCCTGCTCACCCCGCAGGCCTGGCTGGGCTGGGAACAGGGGACGGGGGGAGGTAGCGGGCTCATGGGGCAATGAGGCATGGAAGCGCCCACCTCTCTGCACAGCAGCAGCTGGGGAGGGCGGCAGGGGCTGCTCAGCTCCCCCTCCCGGCCCAGGCAGCAGGCACCTAGCTGCAACCAATGCTTTGAACCTCAACAATGAGACCCCCCCAGCCCGCCAATCTGTTAGCCACCAACTCTCCGGGCCAGAGAGCGTTAAAGGAACAGACCCCTCCACAGCAAAGTGGGGAGGGGGGAAACCAGGGTGGGGTTAGCAGATGTCTGCGAGTTGCGATTGAGGGGCACCAGCAGGGCTGTGTGGAGCCCAGGGCTGGATAAGCAAGGGCTGTAGTGCTGCCCTGACCCCATGTCACAGCTCCAGCCAGAAGCCGCAGACAGATGCCCAGGGCTTCCTGGGGGCCGTGGCCAGGGCCGGGCACCTCTCAGACCAGGGGCCAGGCTGCCGGTGACTCACCTAGGCCGAAATGCGCCACGGGCTCCATCTCGCACAGGTAGCCCGAGCCGCCGTCGATGATGCGCAGGTGCGCCCCGCTGTGCCGGGTGAACAGCACCACCCTGGCCCCCCGTGCAAAGGCCCCGAAGCGGGTGCGCGGGATGACACGGAGCCAGTTATTGCCAGCGCCCTGCAGGGGACAGATGGGTGAGACAAGCCGGGCAGGGGAGTGGGGATTTTCTGGGAAGTTTGTATGAATACTGTGTGTGCCTCAGTTTCCTCCATGCTGCTTTGTCACCTTGGGGTGGAGAAGGGCTGGATACTTTGCTGTGTGGACCAGGCTGTGAGGTCCTGCTCTGGGTGCTCCCCAAGGCCTGCCTGGCTGTGTTCCAGACCCTCCTACCCCCTGCTGTAACCGCGCCGGCTGGGTCCCGGCAGGTGCTGGAGAGGGGGTGCATTGCGCCCCCAAGTCTCTCTCAGGTGGACTCGCTGAAGGGGGCTCACGGCCTGAGCCAGGGGTGCTGAAGGCTCGGTCCAAGCAGACGGTGAAGCCGAGGGGCTTCCCCAGCGACAGAGCGAGCCCTGGGGGGGGTCTGGCTCCTCAAGGGGGCCTCCCTGGGGCTGCTGAAGAGCACCGGCCCTGTGGGTCTGTGGCAGGGTGTGACGTTATTGATATAAACTGGGACCATATAAAACATGGTTTGCAACCAAGGTCCTGTAGTGGCACCAAATCCTATGTAAAGGGGGTCATATAAGGTCTCTAAGACCAGGTTATGGGTTACTAGTTATGATTATGCTGTCTGTATGTCTGCATCATTTTGTAGTTGAAGTTATAAGTGCTGGCTCTATACTGTCTGTATTTCAAATTGGTGCTGCAGTTCTGCGAAACACCCCAGACAAGTTGGTGTTAGCTCTGCCTAGCCTGCTTGATGGCCCATTAAGGACCATCAGCTACACAATTGACCCATTGAGAGGAGGCAGATACGCCTTGTGACTCAGCAAAGTGTGCAGGGACTTGCCCATGTGACTCCAGACTCCATTTTGCTGTAATTTTCCACAGTAAGAACAAAGAAGTGTTCTTACACCTGGAAGAGCCTATATAAGGCTGATGCCTCATCTCCATTTTGTCTTCAATCCTGCTTCCTACCTCTGGAGGGACTTTGCTACAAACTGAAGCTTTACACAAGGGACTGATGACCCATCCCAGCGGGGGATGTTCTCCAGAGACTTGATTTGAACCTGTAGTTTACTCCATCACTGCTACAAGCCTGAACTAAGAACTTTGCCATTCCTGTATGTAATTGATTCCATTTAACCAATTCTAGCTCTCAGCTCTACCTTTTTCCCTTTATGAATAAACCTTTAGATTCTAAAGGATTGGCAACAGCGTGATTTGTGGGTGAGATCTAATGTGTATATTGACCTGGGTCTGGGGCTTGGTCCTTTGGGATCGAGAGAACCTTTTTCCTTTACTGGGGTGTTGGTTTTCATAACCATTTATCCCCAGCACGGGTGGCACTGGTGGTGATACTGGGAGACTGGAGTGTCTAAGGAAATTGCTTGTGTGACTCGTGGTTAGCCAGTGGGGTGAAACCGAAGTCCTTTTTGTCTGGCTGGTTTGGTTTGCCTTAGAGGTGGAAAAACCCCAGCCTAGGGCTGTGACTGCCCTGTTTGAGCAATTGGTCCTGAATTGGCACTCTCAGTTGGGTCCCGCCAGAACAGCATCGTCACACAGGGGAGCAGAGGCGGGCTGGGGAAGGCACCATGAGGATGGGGGCGGGGGGGGGGTCGCTGAACACACCAGAAGGATTTTGCTGTGAGTGACTGGCAGCAACAGGGACCAGCAGGAGAGCGGGGTGTGACCTGCCCCTCGGGGCATCGCCAGCCTGTGCTGGGAGGTGCGGGAGCGGGCAGCAGCTGGCACGGCTGGAGAAGGACGAAGCAGGTTCTAGGCGGGTCTGAGAGCACGAGAGGCAGCAGCAGGGCATCCATGCCTCCTGGGCTCCCCATCTTGCAGGGGGTGTCCTTGTGACATGGGTCGCCTGACAGATTGGAGGTGGGGGGAGCTGAGCAGAAAACATGGCTTGTGGACAGGAAGCCAAAGGATCTGCACGGCACAGGCAGAGCAGTTTGTGGGCAGCAGGGCCAGGCATGGAGAGACCTGGTGGGACTGGCCCAGGTCGAGGACCCAAAGAGAGGCCACCCAGGGGTGCCCGAGAAGCAGGACTCTGGTAAGCCCAAATCAGGGGTGACAGTGGATGAGGCCAAGGGACCTCAGAGATCTGTGATGTCATTTCTGTAGGCAAAACACGCCAGGGTTATGGAAGCAGCAGCCAAGCAGAACCCTAGACGGGTTAACTCGGGGTACTCCAGCTCCCCACGGGACAGCCTGTCTGGTGCTTTGGGAGGAAGCTCCAGCCCCACGTGGGGGCCAAGTCCCAGCTCCAGCACGATCAATGTGCAGGGTGCGCAGGGCACCCCACAGGAGCAGGCGTGTTGGTCCCAGGGAGGAAGTGCAGGTACTGGACATAGGCGCTGCGGTGACGCTGGCACGGCCCCGGGGTGGGCCCAGAACAGTTAGTGCCCCACAAATCTGGCACCCTGAGGGGGGTGTTTGGCCCCTCAGTGAAGAGCTACCTGAGACGAGGGCTAAGGAGGGGCCCACGAGGCAGGATCAGCGACCCGCAGAGGTGCTGATGGGGGATGATCTGGACGTGTGGCTGAAGCTAAAGCCTACACACATGCCCCAGCCTGGACCCGGGGTAGCAGACTGTCCCAGGGGCAGGAGCCTCCAGCTCGGGGAGACACATTCCCGGGGACCAGGCTGAATGGGGTAGAGCCAGAGACTTTGTCTGGGGGGAAGGGGGATGACACTGGGAATGTGCTTAATGTTTTCTCTGAATACTGGGTGTGCGCCTCAGTTTCCCCTGTGTGTTACTCAAGTATCTAGGGGGTGGGACAAAGGGCTGTGATTTTTGCTGAGACCCCAGTGGGCAGGTGAGGCTGCTCCTTACTGCCTGACACAGATAATGGCCGCAGGACTCCGTGACCCGGCAACGGATGGTTGGGGCTGTGCCAGGCTGGAGCAAGGAGAAGGCTGGAGATGAAGTGGCCCTTTTCCCTAGGAAAGAGACAAAGGATGGAGGAGGGGCAGCAGGAGTGTCTGAGGCTGGAAGCGAGTCAGTCTCCTGGTTTGGGGCTCCGGGGGGATTCCCCCAGATGGACTTTTGTGACCGTCCCCGATTTTTGTGCTCCTAAGCTCTGTTCTACGCTGTGCTCCCGAGCGATGACTAATAACCCATCTGTGTCCCACGCTGGCTGGGAGTCATTGCTGGCTGGGAATGGGAGGCAGGACCCTTTGGGGGTGGGTGGGGCTTCCCCAGGCGTCTGATCCAGGGGAACTCGTTGCCGGGAGCTCCCGGCATGGGGTGAACAGGGGGCTGAACACTCCGAGGTCAGACCCAGGAAGCACTGATACCCAGGAGGCTTCTTGCCCTGGTGAGCGTGTGCCCTGAGGGGAGCCCCACTGACCGGAGCCCTGCCTGACTTCATTTGGGGCAGTGCCTGGGCACCAAGACGGGGATTCTGTGATGGGGGAAACTGAGGCACACACAATATTCACACAGAGTCTTTACAGCAAAGCCCCACTGTAGCCCAGGGGGTGAGCACGGGGCCCCAACGCACCTGGGTGCCCCTGAAGACGGAGAGCGGCTGCGCCATGGACTCGCCGTGGGACAGGATCAGGTCCAGCAGCCCATCGCCATCGAAGTCAGTCACCGCACCCCCTGCAATGACAGCAGGGGCTGGACAACAGCCCCCCTCGCAGTCCCCCACCTCCCCGGCCCAGCTCCGCCTGGCTCTCATGGCAGCCCCGGCTCAGCCTGCCCCTGGGGAATGGCTCAGGTGACCACAGCCTTGCAGGGATGATCCACCCCCCGCCCCGGAGCCACGTTGGGCTGCAGGCAGCCCAGAGGGACAGCCAGCTGGCGCCAGCAGCCAGGGAGGCAACCCTGGCTACAAAGAGCCGTTTCTTGCCTAAGATGAAAGAGTCAGTGTCAGGGGTAGAACCCAGGAGTCCTGGCTCCCAGCCCCCTGTACCCTGACCCCCTAGACCCCACGCCCCTCCCAGAGCTGAAGATGGAACCCAGGAGTCCTGGCTCCCAGCCCCCTGCTCTGACCATTAGATCATGCTGCCTGTCGGTAGGTTCTTCAGCTTTCCCGACTGTCGCCCTGCAGCACGCACAGAGCCAGTCGCACGGTTTGGGTCCCCGGGGTGGGGTTCTTCCAGCAGCCACTGGCCTGTGCCAGGCTTGGCTCCTTGCACTGTGGGGGCAGCACCCAGAACCTGACCCCCAGGAACTGATGGAGTCACTGGGCAGATGAGGGCGTGGAGGGGCCAGGCCAGGGCCCTGCTGTTCGGGGGCAGAGACGGGAGATGACAATGGAGCCATCAATCCAGCTGCCCGCAAACCGGAGCCAACCCAGGATTCGCCTGCTCTCTCCCAGGCCCGCACAGAGGCTGCAGCTCCCCACCCAGCCCTGCTGGCCAGGGCTGACTCATGTGTCACCTCACTGACTCCCATAGCGCCCAGGGGTCCCCAGGCAGCACAACCTGGGGGCATCTCAGCACCTGGCCCTGCCGGGAGTGGCCCAGCCCCTGCGGGTTAGGGGAGCCCAGCAGCAGGGCTGCGGATGTGGGGGACTCACCAGTGCCCCGGCCCTCGGGCTCCATGGCATCTCCTGGGTTCAGCTCCTCGATCACGGGGTCCAAGTGCTCCCTGCGGATGATCCTGCAAGGCCAGGCAGGGGATGAGGGTGAAAGCCAGGCCCTGGGGCCCCCAACCCCACCGGTTGCCCGAGCCCCTCCATGTGGTATGCGGTGGATGTGGTATACTTAGACCTTAGTAAGGCATTTGATACTGGGTGCATAACTGGCTGGATATCTGTACTCAGAGAGTAGTTGTTAATGGCTCCCAATCCTGCTGGAAAGGTATAACAAGTGGGGTTCCGCAGGGGTCTGTTTTGGGACCAGCTCTGTTCAATATCTTCATCAACGATTTAGATGCTGGCATAGAAAGTACGCTTATTAAGTTTGCAAATGATACCAAACTGGGAGGGATTGCAACTGCTTTGAAGGACAGGGTCAAAATTCAAAATGATCTGGACAAATTGGAGAAATGGTCTGGGGTAACAGGATGACTTTAGCAAAGACAAATGCAAAGTGCTCCACTCAGGAAGGAACAATCAGTTTCACACATACAGAATGGGAAGACACTGTCTAGGAAGGAGTACGCAGAAAGGGATCTAGGGGTTATAGTGGACCACAAGCTAAATATGCAGGGGTGGCTCCAGGCCCCAGCACGCCAAGCGCATGCTTGGGGCGGCATGCCGCGGGGGGCGCTCTGCCGGTCGCCGGGAGGACGGCAGGCAGAGTACCTTCAGCGGCATGCCTGAGGAGGGTCCGCTGGTCCCACGGCTCCACTGAAGCCGCAGGACCAGCGGACCCTCTGCAGGCACACCTGCGGCAGGTCCACCAGAGCCACGGGACCAGAGGACCCTCTGCAGGCACACCTGCGGGAGGTCCACCGAAGCCGTGGGACCAGCGGACCCTCTGCAGGCACGCCTGCGGGAGGTCCACCAGAGCCACAGGACCAGAGGAGCCTCTGCAGGCACGCCTGCGGGAGGTCCACCAGAGCCACGGGACCAGAGGAGCCTCTGCAGGCACGCCTGCGGGAGGTCCACCAGAGCCACGGGACCAGAGGACCCTCTGCAGGCACGCCTGCGGCAGGTCCACCAGAGCCACGGGACCAGAGGAGCCTCTGCAGGCACGCCTGCGGGAGGTCCACCAGAGCTGCGGGACCAGTGAGCGGCAGAGTGCCCCCCGTGGCATGATGCCGTGCTTGGGGCGGCGAAACATCTAGAGCCGCCCATGTAAATATGAGTCAACAGTGTGATGCTGTAGCAAAAAAAGCAAACATGATTCTGGGATGCATTAAGAGGTGTGTTGCGAGCAAGACACGAGAAGTCATTCTTCCACTCTACTCTGCGCTGGTTAGGCCTCAACTGGAGTGTTGTGTCCAGTTCTGGGCACCGCATTTCAAGAAAGATGTGGAGAAACTGGAGAGGGTCCAGAGAAGAGCAACAAGAATGAGTAAAGGTCTTGAGAACATGACCTATGAAGGAAGGCTGAAAGAACTGGGTTTGTTTAGTTTGGAAAAGAGAAGACAGAGGGGACATGATAGCAGTTTTCAGGTATCTAAAAGGGTGTCATAAGGAGGAGGGAGAAAACTTGTTCACCTTAGCCTCCAAGGAAAGAGCAAGAAGCAATGGGCTTAAACTGCAGCAAGGGAGGTGTAGGTTGGACATTAGGAAAAAGTTCCTAACTGTTAAGAGTGGTTAAACACTGGAATTAATTGTGTAGGGAGGTTGTGGAATCTCCATCGCTGGAGATATTTAAGAGTAGGTTAGATAATTGTCTATCAGGGATGGTCTAGACAGTATATGGTCCTGCCATGAGGGCAGGGGGCTGGACTCAACCTCTTGAGGTCCCTTCTAGTCCTAGAGTCTATGAATCTATGTCTGCCTCTGGCTCCAGGCAGGGTCTGTGGGCTGCAAGGGGCAGGGTTGGCAGAGGGTGCAGCTGTTGGGCGAGAGTCTAGGCCAGTGCTGCATCCCAGCGGGGAGCCCTGCCTGGCGCACACAGCATCGTCTTCCTTCGGCACCAGGCAGGGACAGGCTGCGGCCGCGGGGCTCGGAGCCCCTGCTGGAGAGACTGCCAGGATCCCGCAGAGCCAGGTGGGCCTTCGTGCAGGCCAACGGCTGGGGCCGGAGAGTGGCCATGGGGCTGGCCGTGAGGGGACTTGGCACAATGGGCCCGGGACAAATGAGCAGTTTGGTGCTAATGAGTTATCGATGCCCACAATTAACGAGGGGCTGCTGCACAGAACCCAGACTAGTAGCGCTGGGAGCGAAGGGCTAAGAACGACTTAGTCACAACGGCTGGTGCCCGTGGGCTCTCGTGGGCACACCTGCTCCTGGGCACGGAGCACAGCTCCATGCCAGGTGCTCTGGAATCCAGTCCACCCTCCCGCCCACCCGGCCCACCTCCTGGGCACGCAGCTGTGGCCCCCGGCTCTCCTGGGCATGTGGCCCATCTCCTGGGTGGGCAGATGAGCCATTCCCTGCCCCCGCCAGGTAGGCAGCCTGCCCTCTGACCCTGCCCCAGCGGGCAGCCCTACCGGAAGAGGCGGTTGGCAGAGGAACCCCGGTACGCGATGTTGTTGAAGAACACCTCCAGCTCCTGGTTGTTGTCAAAGTCGGCTGCAAGGACGGTGCGGACGGGGGAGGGCATGGAGAACTTGGGTGTGGCGATGTCCTGCAGGAGAGACAGTCAGGGTGTAGTTCTAGCATTTGTTTGTATTTTGTATAATTTAGAGTGAAGGATTGTGACGTTATTGATATAAACTGGGACCATATAGAACATGGGTTGCAACCAAGGTCCTGTAGTGGCACCAAATCTTATGTAAAGGGGGTCATATAAGGTGTCTAAGACCAAGTTATGAGTTACTGATTATGATTATGCTGTCTGTATGTCTGTATCATTTTGGTAGTTGAAGTTATGAATATTGGCTGTATGCTGTCTATATTTCAAACTTGTGCTGTGTTACTGGGAAAGATCCCAGACAAGTTGGTGTCAGCTCTGTTTAGCCTGCTTGATGGCCCATTAAGGACCATCACCTACACAATTGTCCCATCGAGAGAAGGTAGTTACGCCCTGTGACTCAGCAGGGTGTGCAGAAACTGGCCCATGTGACTGCAAACTCCATTTTGCTGTAACTTTCCACAGCAGGAACAAAGAAGTGTTCTTACACCTGGAAAAGCCTATATAAGGCGGAGGCCTCATCTCCATTTTGTGTTCAATCCTGCTTCTTACCTCTGGAGGGACTTTGCTACGAACAGAAGCTCTGCACAAAGGACTGAATGACCCATCCCAGCGGGGGATGTTCTCCAGAGACTTGATTTGAACCTGCAGTTTACTCCATCACTGCTACAAGCCTGAACTAAGAACTTTGCCATGACTGTATGTAATTTATTCCATTTAACCAATTCTAGCTCTCATCTCTATCTTTTTCACTTTATGAATAAACCTTCAGATTTTAGATTCTAGAGGATTGGCAACAGTGTGATTTGTGGGTAAGATCTGAAGTGTATATTGACCTGGGTCTGGGGCTTGGTCCTTTGGGATCGAGAGAACCTTTTTCTTTTACTGGAGTGTTGGTTTTCATAACCATTCATCCCCAGGACGGGTGGCACTGGTGGTGACACTGGGAGACTGGAGTGTCTAAGGAAATTGCTTGTGTGACTTGTGGTCAGCCAGTGGGGTAAAACCGAAGTCCTTTTTGTCTGGCTGGTTTGGTTTGCCTTAGAGGTGGAAAAACCCCAGCCTAGGGCTGTAACTGCCCTGTTTGAGCAATTGGTCCTGAATTGGCACTCTCAGTTGGGTCCCGCCGGAACCACAACGTCACAAGGATAAAGAATAATAAGATAATAATGTAGCTGTGATTGGTTTTCTTCTGCATTGCAACTTGATGCTCCTGTTCAAAACGTTCTGTGGAAATGAATTGTGGTTTGTGTGTGAATGAGGAATGGGTGTGTTAAGAGACAAGTGTGAAGGCCATCGCTGAACCAGATGTTCTAGGGAGAAAGGGCGCCAGGAGACTGCAACACGCTCCTGTTGGAATGTCAGAGGAGGGCAGATTGACGACTCTAAAGAGGAGACAGGCACCTATCAGTGGAGACGAGAGAGCATCTCCAATAAGCACGGACTGCTGCCTTTTCCCTTGAAAAAGATCCCGTGTGCTTCTTAACAAGCATAAGAAGGGCCATGGAGCGACGGGGGCTGGGCAGCACAGTGGGCAGTGCCAAGGGATATCTTTATGAGTGTGGTATGCCTCAGTTTCTCCTGCGCTGTTCCCCCGTGGGTGGGACAGGACTGCTTGCTCTCAAGACAGGCGGAGACAAGGGTGGTGTCACCTGGCTGGCCTGGCCTGGCCCCAGATCAGTGGAGATTTGAGACGTCGATGGCAAATCCAGTCCCCAGGACGCTGACACCCAGCGTCCCAGGGGACAGAGATCTTCTTGCCTCTGCACAGGGAGGCTGAGCCACCCCCTACCACCGCCAGCTGGAGATCAAAGGGCTGGGAGGGAGATGGGGGGCTCAGAGGGGGCTGCTGGAAGGAGTTGGGGCTCTCACCGGGAGTAGGACCAAGGAGGTCCCAGCCCGACAGAGCTGGAGCCCAGCGGCTCCCCAGAATGGGCTGTGAGTGACCCCCCACAGGGAGAGTTGGGACAGCAAGCCCCCCAGGGAGGATGTGGAAGGCTGGGGGAACTGGGGGCCCTGGTCCAGGTGCCCCTTGGCAGCATGTGCGTCCCACTCTCACCCGGAAGTGGACCCGCCCGCTGGTGTTCATCTGCAGGTAGAGGCGGTGGGGCCCATTCCAATTGCCGTAGACGATGTCCACTTTGCCATCGCGGTTGAAGTCGGCCAGGGCCACGCCACGGCCGTGCTGGTAGGGGTCATCCAGGCCTGCAGGGCAGCAGAGGAGACTGTTTGGGAGCGGGGCTTTGAGGACCTGGGAATGTTCTTAATGTTTGCTCTGAATACTGTGTTGGTGCCTCAGTGTCCCCTGTGCAGTTCTTAATATCTAGGTGGTGGGATAAGGGTGTGTGATTGCTGCAGAGGAAGGGGCCAGTGCACCTAAATGCCTGGCACTCTGTCTCCTAGCAACTGGTGGTCTGGGCCCCTCCTCTGCAAAGGTGCCAGCTGAAGGTGTTGGAGACAAAGGGATCAGGAGACCCCCTGGCCTGGGAATGGGGCTGAGCAGAGAGGAGGGGCTGGGGGGGGTTGTAAGTCTGGAGCTGGCTGGGGACGAGGAGTGAAGTGCAGATGTGGGGGTCTGGCTCACTGCCCCCCAGAATGGACCTGGCCGAGGGGTCCGGTTCTCTGTATCTACAAGCTCTGTTTTAGACCCTGTTCCTATCATTGAATAAACCTCTGTGTTACTGGCTGGCTGAGAGTCACGTCTGACTGCAAAGTGGGGGTGCAGGACCCTGTGGCTGCCCCAGGACCCCACTGGGACGGGCTCGCTGTGGGAAGCGCACAGAGGGGCAGAGGATGCTGAATGCTCCAAGGAGAGACCCAGGAGGTGAAGCCGTGGGAGCTTCTTGCCCTGCAGACAGTCTGCTCCAAGGGAGAGGTGGCTCCCCAAAGTCCTGACTGGCTTGGTGGGGAGCAGTTCCAGAGCATCGCCTGGTGACTCTGTGACAGGGGCCAAGGACAGTGACACCCCCAACCCCACAGCAGAGGAAGCCCCATCTCTCCTGGGCTGGGGCTGGGGCCAGCTCAGCTGCCCTGTTCCCCCAACCCCAGTCCCATTCTGTTATTGCCGCTGGGCTCCCTGAGAGACCCACGCTCGGGGTCCCCAGCTCAGCCTCCCACAGGCCCTGTGGGTATCGCTTGGGCGCTCTGGCCCCTGTAACACCAGGGCTGGCTCCAGGCCTGGCCCCCAGCCATGCCACCGCCCCCCACCCCCCGCCAGCTGCAGGTCCCTCACCCGCCTGCGCTCACTCACCGGCGCTGGCAGCCACGTCGACGAAGCTGCCGTCCCCCTGGTTGTGGAAGAGGAAGTTGGGCCCATTCTCGTTATCGCAGAATATGTCCGAGGCGCTGGCACTCACGATGGGGCCCACGGCCACCCCCCGGCCACCTGGGGACAGCAGGGCACGGGTCAGGCCCCAGAACTTGCTAGCACAGAAATCAGTTACTTTCAGCCAAGTCCATCTTGGGGAGTCTTGGGCCAGACGGCCTGGACTCCCCCTCTTCCAGTCCCCCCAAGCAGACTGCCAGCTTTCAGTGACCTGACCTCCAACACCCCCACCACCCTGTTTCTCCTTCTCCTTGTCTTTGTCTTGCTTCCTGGGCAGAGAGTCACCTGGTCCTCACCTGGCTGCACCCCCCTGGGTCTCAGGTTACGAAGGGCACTGACCATAGCCTATGTGCAGGCAGCTGGAGCAGCTTCACCTGCCCCAGAGGTCTCAGTCAAAGTCACACACTCCTATTCCCACCATGGAGGTATTGATGCAGCACACAGGGATACTGAGGCACACACAGTATTCACGCAAAACAGTAAAACTCACAAAGGCTCACCAGTAAGACTTACATACACCAGAACAAGGGAAAATCTCCGCTTTGTCACACTCCCCCATCATCAAGCTGAAAGCTTGACCCGCGCACAAGAGCATTGCAAATGGCAAACTCAAACACGGCATCGCAAGGCCCCCTGTTCACTGCATTCCTTGATCTCCAGGGAGCAGAGACCTACGTGTGAACTCACCCTGTCCGCTTGGGTTCTGGGCCGGAGGGGCTACATATCCCTGACAAGGGGGAACTGAGCCTCTTTCCCGCTGTCTGGACCCTGAGGGGCAAAGATCCCAGCCCGGCTAGGCGTGGGTCAGCCCCGCAAGCCACTCGGCACGGAGATTACTGCAGCTCCGCCACCTCTGGGGTCAGACAAACTCCTCGGAGTGGCGGAGTGGCTGTTTGCCTGTTGATAACTGTCTTTGGCTCCTTGCTGGAGTCAGCTCCAGGACCGGCTCCCACACTGTCCCTGGGTGAGATCGGAGGGACAAGCCAAGCTGGGGGAAGCAGCCGCTCTCTTGGGACTGGAAGTGGCTTGAACTTTGTGATTTTGAGGGTACGTTATGAGGCCATGTGGCTGGCCGGGGGTGCGCTAGGCTGGAGAGCCCAGGGGAACCATCTGGGACTCCACAAGACTATTGTAGGACTTTGAAAGTCCACATTTGTTACTGGCCTGGTGAAAGCTAATTATAGATCCCACCACTGGTCTGGGGCGTCTGCCCCTCCAGACAGCGACACCCTGTTCTAACCCTCAGCACTTGCTATCAACCCTGGGGACCCCCCACACTCACGGCCCTTCCCGCCGGCTCCCCAGGGCAGGCTTAGCCCTTGGGCAGGGCCAGGGGGATACGGGAGGTCGGAGCGGCTGTGAACCAGGCTCTGGCAGGTCTGGTGCAAGGGACAGCCAACCCCAGCTCGGGGGGGCCCAGCCCCTGGCCCTTGCTCTCAGGACCGGCGCTAGGGGTTTGAGCGCCCTAGGCGCACGGTCATTTTGCCACCCCACGCGCTGGTCCCGCAGCTCTGGTGGACCTGCCACAGTCGTGCCTGCGGGAGGTCCACCGGAGCCGCGGGAGCAGGGGACCCTCAGCAGGCACGACTGCGGCAGGTCCACCGGAGCCGTCTGCCACCCCCCCCGGCAAAATGCCACCCCCCAATAATCCTGGTGCCCTAGGTGATTGCCTAGGCTCCCTAAATGGAAGCGCCGGCCCTGCTTGCCCCTCTCCAACTGGATAGGAAAGGTCGAGAGGGGGACCCTGCCCTTGGTTGCTCCCCCAGGAGCCAGGCCTTCCCGGGTACCCAGGGCCAGGTTGGGAGAGGCAGTGAGTGCAGGGGCCGGCCATGGTCAAATCCACCCAGACGCTGTGCCCAATACCCACGGAGCAGCCATGGCAGCTGCCCGCATGGCGCCACCCTTGCGAACCAGCTGCCCATGTGATTTGCTGATGAGACCAGGCACTTCCGGGGCAAGGGCTGGAGATGGAGCAAGACAGCCCGGGGGAGACCTTGGAGCCCAGACTCCTTAATGGGGTGGAAGGGGGGGGGGGGCTGGCTCCAGGCCCCGGGCTCTGGGGATTGTCCTCATGCAGCCCCCTTCCTGGGCAGGGGTCACAGATGGTGCTGTCACCCAGCCCAGAGAAAGCCCCAGCACCACGTGTGCCAGGCGTGGCACTTGTTTTATGGGCAGCCTCGCACCATGCCTCCCCACGGGCCCCTCCCACAGCACCCCTTCCCCTCCCCGCAGGCCTCAGCCCCGGAGGCTGCCCAGGACCTGTGTATTTGTTAACCCCGGCCTCGGCGGCGACGTCGGTCAGCACCACGATGCCACGGGCAGGGTCGCTGGCGGCCACGTCCATCTCCAGCAGCACGTGGGGGCCCAGGTTGCTGTTGGCATAGTTGGCGATGTAGATGGCGTATCGGCCGGAGCCCTGTGGGCAAGGGGCAGGTGGGTGAGGGCAGAGTCAGGCCCCTCCCCAGCTCGCCAGCCTGCAGCTGGCTGTGACATCCTGGCTGGGGCAGCAGCAGGCCTAGGAAGGGGCTTCCCCTGCTGCTCTGGGATGGAGACACCTAGGCTGGGGGCAGGGTCCTGGGGGCGTCCCCCTCCCCAGTGGTGGCACTGCAGCCTGTGGGCTCTGGCCAGACTCGTGGGGAGCGGATGAGAGCCCCGCAGCATGGCTGGGGGTGGCTGCAGCCAGGTCAGGGCCCCGGGCCCCACGCTCGGCTGCTGTTCCCTGGGGATCCGCGCTGCTCTCGCTGCCCCCAGCCCTGCAGGGACAGCCACTCGAGGGCTGAGCCTGGGGCAGGGGACCTAATTGAGGCCCGGACCTGCCAAGATTCAGTGTCTGTCCGGCCCCCCCCGCATGCTGGGAATGCTCATCCTGTGTCCCCCCCACCGCCCGGCTCCCACTCTGCGCCACGGCTCTACTCTGCTGCCCCCCACTTAACCTGCTCCCCCGCATCTCAGTCCTGCTCCCCTCCTCCTGCCCCCAGCTCCACCCCATGGCTTAGCCCCACTCCCCAACTGCCTTCCTCCCCAGTCCTCCCCCCAGGGTACAGCCCCACTTCCCCTTACCTGACCCCCAAGCCTCCCACTCCACAGTCCTACTACCCCCCCCGCCTCTTAGCCTCATTCCCCCACACCTCACAGCCCAGCTCTGCACCCCACCCTGCCCCCCGGGTAGGCCCCGCTCCCCTACACTTCACAGCCCGGCTCCGCACCCCACCCCACCCGCCCCGTGGGCAGGTCCCACTGCCCCACACCTCACAGCCTGGCTCTGCACCCCGTCCCGCCCCCCGGGTAGGCCCCGCTGCCCCACACCTCACAGCCTGGTTCTGCACCCCACTCCCTGGGTAGGCCCCGCTGCCCCACACCTCACAGCCCGGCTCCGCACCCCACCCTGTCCCGCCCCCCGGGCAGGGCCAGCTTTAGGAAGTGCGGGGCCCAATTCGAAAATTTTCGGTGGGGCCCTGGCAGGGATGACTAAAAAAAAAAAAGCCTTTCATTTCTTCCATGTATTATTTACTTTCCATAAGTATATAAATAATAAAATTATATATTATGTACATTGCATCATATATGCTGTTGATTGGTTATTAATGACTGCCGTGTCACATGTGTGGGTCCCAGCTGCTTCCTGCCCCCCTCAATGAGGCAGGTGTGCAGGGTTATTGCCCTGGGAACTGCAGGGCACAAGTGGACATGGGGCTGGCTGGAGGCAGGGCAAGGGGTGCGGGGCTGGTTGGAGATAGGGAGTGTGGGGGGCAGGCTAGCTTCAGGCAGGGCTGCGGGGGGATGCAGCAGGGGCTGGCAGGGCTGGAGACAGAGGAGTGTGAGACTGGCTGGCTTCAGGCAGGGGGGTGCAGCAGGGGTTGGCTGGAGACAGGGCAGGGTGTGCAGGGCTGGTGCAGGCAGCAGTGTGTGTGGGGCTGGCTGGCTCTGGGCAGGGCCACAGGGGTGTGTGGCAGGGGTTGATTAGAGACAGGGCAGGGGGTTTGACAGGGACTGGCTGTGGGCACGGGGTGCAGAGCTGGCTGCAGGCAGGGGGAGTGGGGCTGGTGTGGGCAGGGGGTGCAGCAGAGGCAGTTGGAGCCCCAGCCCCTTAAATAGCCCCCAAGCTCCCTGCTATCCCAGGGCTTTGGGGGCTATTTAAAGGGCCCGGGGCTCCTCAGCTTCTACCCCGCCCTGGACCTTTTAAATAGCCACGGGAGCCCTGGGGAATGCATGGGGGTGGCGGGTCTCTGGCTGCTATTTAAAGGACCGGGGTGGCAGAGGCAGCTGGAGCCCTGGCCCTTTAAATAGCCCCCGGAGCCCCTCACTACCCCAGGGCTCTGGAGGCTATTTAAAGGCCCAGAGCTCCAGCTGGGAGAGCGGGGCCACAGGGCTTGTCACGCTCTGGCTGGGGCTCCAGCCAGGAGAGCGGGGCGGCGGGGCTTGCCGCGCTCCGGCCAGAGCTCCAGCCAGGAGAGCAGGGCCACAGGGCTTGCCGCGCTCCGGCCAGAGCTCCAGCCAGGAGAGCGGGGCCACGGGGCTTGTCGTGCTCCGGCCGGGGCTCCAGCCAGGAGAGCGGGGCCGCGAGGCTTGTCGTGCTCCGGCTGGGGCTCCAGCCAGGAGAGCGGGGCCGCGGGGCTTGTCGTGCTCCGGCCGGGGCTCCAGCCAGGAGAGCGGGGCCGCGGGGCTTGTCGTGCTCCGGCCGGGGCTCCAGCCAGGAGAGCGGGGCCGCGAGGCTTGTCGTGCTCCGGCCGGGGCTCCAGCCAGGAGAGCGGGGCCGCGGGGCTTGTCGCACTCCGGCCGGGGCTCCAGCCAGGAGAGCGGGGCCGCGGGGCTTGTCGCACTCCGGCCGGGGCTCCAGCCAGGAGAGCGGGACCACGGGGCTTGTCGCGCTCCGGCCGGGGCTCCAGCCAGGAGAGCGGGGCCGCGGGGCTTGTCGCGCTCCGGCCGGGGCTCCAGCCAGGAGAGCGGGGCCGCGGGGCTTGTCGCGCTCCGGCCGGGGCTCCAGTCGGGAGAGCGGGGCCGCAGGGCTTGCCATGCTCCGGCCAGGGCTCCAGCCAGGAGAGCGGGGCCGCAGGACTTGCTGCGCTCCGGCCAGAGCTCCAGCCAGGAGAGCGGGGCCGCAGGACTTGCTGCGCTCCGGCCAGAGCTCCAGCCAGGAGAGCGGGACCACGGGGCTTGCAGCGCTCCGGACGGGGCTCCAGCCAGGAGAGCGGGGCCGCGGGGCTTGCTGCGCTCCGGCTGGGGCTCCAGCTGGGGCTGCGGGGCTTGCCGGGCTCCAGCCTGCGCTTCGCTCAAGGGAGCAGGACCACTCGGAAGACCCCGGAGCAGATCGCAGCCAGGGACCCGGGTAAGTTTAAAAAAAAAAGTATCTAAGGCGCGGGGCCCTCTTAGGCATGGGGCCCGATTCCTGGGAATCGGGCATATCGGCCTAAAGCCGGCCCTGCCCCCGGGGAGGCCCCACTGCCCACACCTCACAGCCCGGCTCCGCACCCCGTCCCGCCCCCCAGGTAGGCCCCACTGCCCCACACCTCACAGCCCAGCTCCGCCCCCCGTCCTGCCCCGGCCCCCCGGGGAGGCCCCGCTGCCCCACACCTCACAGCCCGGCTCTGCCCCCCATCCCGCCCCACCCCCCCGGGGAGGCCCCGCTGCCCCACACCTCACAGCCCGGCTCTGCCCCCCATCCCGCCCCCCGGGTAGGCCCCACTGCCCCACACCTCACAGCCCGGCTCTGCCCCCCATCCCGCCCCCCGGGTAGGCCCCACTGCCCCACACCTCACAGCCCAGCTCCGCCCCCCGTCCTGTCCCGGCCCCCCGGGGAGGCCCCACTGCCTCACACCTCACAGCCCGGCTCTGCCCCCCGGGGAGGCCCTGCTGCCCCACACCTCACAGCCCGGCTCCGCCCCCCATTGTTCCCTGATTTAGTGATAATCGTTGGGATACAAACAGCGGGAGGAGGAGGAAGAGCAGGTGACAGGAGCATAAATCACCCCCAGGCTCTTTCTCAGCAAGGGGCAAGGGCGGGGGAGGCTCCAGGGCCCTGAGCCCTCGACGGGGGGTGGGGGGGACCTAGCGCCCTGACACCCTGACGGGGGGGGGGCACTTAGGGGGCAGAGGGCTCGGGACGGGATGGGGGAGGCCCCGAAGTGCCACCTCGTCTCCGTACACCCAGTGACAGCCTAGGGGACGGGAGGAGTTTGGGGAGCAGAGACTGACCCCTCCCCCCATGACTGACCCTGTTGCACCCACGTCCCCAGCCCCGAGGGCCAGCAGCCGGGCTCGCTGCCCACTCACCGCCCTGTCCACGCAGGCCACCGAGCGCCCGGCGAAGCGGCTGGCCACTGCCCGGTTCACCTCGTCGCTCAGGAGGTCCTCCCAGCGCCCGGCCCGCAATTTGAACAGCTTGTCTGTGTAGGTGGCCAGGCCTGGGGGAGAGAGGGGTCAGGGAGGGGCCAGGCCCCACAAGTGTGCAGGGACAGGAGCAGGGGACGGGCTGGCTCGGCGTGGATCTGCCCGGGCAGAGGGGCTGCCACCCCTTGCAGAACGCCCACTGCACTGCCCTGGGGAGATCACAGCACCCAGGCCCTGCTCTCGAGCCCCCCAGCCCTGCTGGGGCCCCTCAATCCCGGCCCGCAGCCCCCACTCGCAGTCCGGGGGCAGGCGCCCTGTGGTGCGGGGCAGGGGCTGCTCTGCAGCGAAGGGCGGCCGGCAGAATGAACTCGTTAAGGTGAGCTGTGCAGAGCCTGTAGATCACACAGGGGAGGGGGAAATCGATGGCAGGGCCCGCGGCCGCACGGCCAGCGACAGGAGTAATGGGGCTCCTTGATTTAGGGACAGGCAACGCGCTGGCAGCTGCAAGCTAGGTAATTAGGTGTGTCAGGAAGACAGATCCATGGTGATAGCCACATGGCCTCCGCTCGGCAGGGCCCCGCTGCTAGGAAAAACAAGGGGGGAGCCCCACTGACAGGGGCCTGTGCCCTTCCCAAGGAGCCTGGGGGACCCGATTTCAGTTGTTAGTGGCTCCGAGAGCAGCACCAAAGCCAGGCCAGGAGGGTCACTGCACCGGGGCCCAGCACCCCAAGGGCAGAGGTGGAGGCACCCGGCAAGGCCAGGGGCCTGGCAGAGCATGAGGGGGCCCAACCCAGAGACCACCTGTGACCAGAGCTGGGTGCCCTGCAGGGACGGGCAGCCGGAGGTCCAGCTGCAGTGGCAGGACAGGCTGGCGCTGCCCAGCTTGCTGGTGACCTGTCTCCAAAGGGAGACACCGAGGCCAGGTGTTCGGAGGAGATTCCGGCGCACAATGGCCCCTGCCTGGGAGCCACGCCATTAGTGGGGCAGGAAGGGCTGCCAGGCCCTCGGGGGCCGTTGGACCTGCCAGTCTCCTTGGTGACGTGCCCACACACAGTGGAGGACACTGCCAGGCCCCCGTGACTCTGGCACCGCTCCCACCACGGCAGCAACTCGGCACCGCCGCACCCCTCCCCTCTCCCTGGCAACGGCCCCTCGCCGTCCCTGGTCACTGCAGGGGGCAGGCCACGGCCAGGGGCCCGAGGAGCATTGGGCAGACTCCTGCAGTGCTGGGGGGGCGGGGGGGGCATGGCCTGCAGGGAAGGACTGCCTGCTGGAGATGGAAGGCAGGGAATAAGGGGCAACTGCCCTGGCCTGTGCTAGGGTGTGAGCCTCAAATGCTGTGGCAGATGGGGCACACGAGGGGTTAAGGGACAGCCCCTATCACTACCCTGGGGATGGGGAATGGGAGCTAGTCAGCCCATCCCCAGCCTGGAGAGCTGGGGCACGGGATGGGGGGGGGGGGGGCCATGCCCCAGGGTGCCAGACTGAGGCACGGTCAGGGGATGGGGGGCGGTGCCACGCCCCAGGGTGCCAAGCTGGGGCACGGCCAGGAGACGGGGAGCAACATCACACCCCGGGGTGCCAGGATGGGGCACGGCCAGGGGATGGAGGGCGGCGCCACACTCCGGGGTGCTAGGCTGGGGCACGACCAGGGGATGGGACAGCACCACGCCAGTGCCACGCCCCTGGGTACCAGGCTGGGGCATGGCCAGGGGATGAGGGGCAGCGCCATGCCCCTGGGTGCCAGGCTGTGCACGGCCAGGAGACGGGGGGCAGTGCCATGCCCCAGGGTGCCAGGGTGAGCACGGCCAGGGGACGAGACAGCACCATGCCAGCGCCATGCCCCGGGGTGCCAGGCTGTGCACGGCCAAGAGACGGGGGGTGGCACCATGGCCCGGGGCGCCAGGCTGGGGCACGGCCAGGGGGTGGGGGGTGGCACCATGCCCCAGGGTGCCAGGCTGGGGCACGGCCAGGGGATGGGGGGTGGTGCCACTCCCCGGGGCGCCAGGCTGGGCACGGCCAGGGGACGAGGGGCAGCAGCATGCCCCAGGGCGCCAGGCTGGGGCACGGTCAGGGGACGGGGGGCGGCACCCAGCAGCGCCCCTATTGCCAGGCTGGGGGTATTGGGACATGCACCTGCTTGTGAATACAGCAGGTTCCTCCCTACCCCCCTTCTCTTTGGCTGCAGCTTAACCCTAGTGCTGTGGCTTTGGGGAGAGGGCCCTGCGCTGGGTAGGGGACCCCATCTCAGCAGGGCCTCGGGCTGCCTGGCCGTGGGCCTGCAGCGCGGCGAGAGGGCTGGGGGCTGCGGGCGCTGCTGACTCAGCTGGCTCCGCGTCCCGGCCATGAATCAATGGAGTCACTCGACTGAGAAATTAACTCCAGGCTGCAGCCATCTCTCATGCGCCGAAGGTCACGGCAGTGCCACACGGCAGGCCCAGGGCCAGGCAATCCCCACGCCCCCAGGGACTTGCCCCCAGCACCTCCCCACGAATTCCCAGTCCAGAGCTGTGGTTGCACCCTCCCGAGGACCCCCAGGCCTCTGATTGGCTCTGTGGGGAGGGGGGTGGCTGCAGGGGCCATGGGTTGGGAGGTGGGATGTGCAGGGGGCAGGGGAAATGGGCCATGGGCTCTGTGGTGGGGGGTGCAAGGGGCAGGGTGCCATGGGGGTTCGGGGGATGACCCATGGACTCCGTGCCAGGGGGTGCAGGGGGCGGGGTGCTGTGGGGGTGTTGTGGGATGATCCATGGGCTCCGTGCCAGGGGGGTGCAGGGGGTGGGGTGCCCTGGGGGTGCAGGGGGATGACCCATGGGCTCTGTGGTGGGGCGGAAGGGGGCGGGGTGCCGTGGGGGTGCGGGGGGATGACCCACGGGCTCTGTGGCGGGGGGGCAGGGGGATGACCCACGGGCTCCGTGGCGGGGGGTGCAGAGGGATGACCCACAGGCTCTGTGGCGGGGGGTGCAGAGGGCGGGGTGCAGGGGGATGACCCACAGGCTCTGTGGTGGGGGGTGCAGGGGGCCGTGGGCCGTGGGGGTGCAGGGGGATGACCCACGGGCTCCGTGGTGGGGGGTGCAGGGTGCCCTGGGGGTGCAGGGGGATGACCCACAGGCTCTGTGGTGGGGGGTGCAGGGGGCCGAGTGCCGTGGGGGTGCAGGGGGATGACCCACGGGCTCCGTGGTGGGGGGTGCAGGGTGCCCTGGGGGTGCAGGGGGATGACCCACGGGCTCTGTGGTGGGGGGTGCAGGGGGCGGGGTGCTGTGGGGGTGCAGGGAGATGACCCACGGGCTCTGTGGCGGGGGGGCAGGGGGCGGGGTGCCGTGGGGGTGCAGGGGGATGACCCACGGGCTCCGTGGCGGGGGGGCAGGGGGATGACCCACAGGCTCTGTGGTGGGGGATGCAGGGTGCCCTGGGGGTGTAGGGGGATGACCCAAGGGCTCTGTGGCGGGGGGTGCAGAGGGCGGGGTGCAGGGGGATAACCCACAGGCTCTGTGGTGGGGGGTGAAGGGGGCGGGGTGCCGTGGGGGTGCAGGGGGATGACCCACAGGCTCTGTGGTGGGGGGTGAAGGGGGCGGGGTGCCGTGGGGTGCAGGGGGATGACCCACGGGCTCTGTGGCGGGGGGGCAGGGGGCGGGGTGCCGTGGGGGTGCAGGGGGATGACCCACGGGCTCTGTGGTGGGGGGTGCAGGGGGCGGGGTGCCGTGGGGGTGCAGGGGGATGACCCACGGGCTCTGTGGCGGGGGGGCAGGGGGATGACCCACAGGCTCTGTGGTGGGGGGTGCAGGGGGCGGGGTGCCGTGGGGGTGCAGGGGGATGACCCACGGGCTCTGTGGCGGGGGGTGCAGAGGGTGGGGTGCAGGGGGATGACCCACGGGCTCCGTGGCGGGGGGTGCAGGGGGATGACCCACGGGCTCCGTGGCTGGGGGGTGCAGGGGGCGGGGTGCAGGGGGGTGCAGGGGGATGACCCACAGGCTCTGTGGTGGGGGGTGCAGGGAGCGAGGTGCCCTGGGGGTGCAGGGGGATGACCCACGGGCTCCGTGGCTGGGGGGTGCAGGGGGTGCAGGGGGATGACCCACAGACTCTGTGGTGGGGGGTGCAGGGGGCGAGGTGCCCTGGGGGTGCAGGGGGATGACCCACGGGCTCTGTGGCTGGGGGTGCAGGGGGCGGGGTGCAGGGGGCTGCAGGGGGATGACCCACAGGCTCTGTGGTGGGGGGTGCAGGGGGCGAGGTGCCCTGGGGGTGCAGGGGGATGACCCACGGGCTCTGTGCCGGGGGCCGATGCAGCTCACCCGAGAAGGCGTTGTTGGTGTTCAGGAAGTAGATCTCCTCGCGCCCGTCCCCGTCGATGTCGCAGGCCGTCACCCCGATGGCGTTGCCCTGGCGATCCCGCAGCGCGTAGTACGGGGAGCTGCGCTCGTCCCGCGCCAGGTTCACCAGCCGCTGCCGCGCCCGGTCATACTTCAGCACCAGGTTGGGCCCATTGTACCTGGGGGGCAAGCGTGAGCGCTGGGGCAGGCACGAGGGACCCACCCCGGGCCGCTCGTGTGCCTTGGGCAGGGCCGGCTCTAGCCATTTTGCTGCCCAAGCATGGCAGCACGCGGGGGGGGGGAGCTCTGCCGCTCGCCGGTCCCACGGCTCCGGTGGACCTCCCGCAGGGACGCCTGCGGGAGATCCACCGGAGCCACGGGACCAGCGGACCCTCCGTAGGGACGTCTGCGGGAGATCCACCGGAGCCACGGGACCAGCGGACCCTCCGTAGGGACGCCTGCGGGAGATCCACCGGAGCCACGGGACCAGCGGACCCTCCGCAGGGAGGCCTGCGGGAGATCCACCGGAGCCACGGGACCAGCGGACCCTCCGCAGGGAGGCCTGCGGGAGATCCACCGGAGCCACGGGACCAGCGGACCCTCCGCAGGGACGCCTGCGGGAGATCCACCGGAGCCACGGGACCAGCGGACCCTCCGCAGGGAGGCCTGCGGGAGATCCACCGGAGCCACAGGACCAGCGGACCCTCCGCAGGGACGCCTGCGGGAGATCCACCGGAGCCACGGGACCAGCGGACCCTCCGCAGGGAGGCCTGCGGGAGATCCACCGGAGCCACGGGACTAGCGGACCCTCCGCAGGGACGCCTGCGGGAGGTCCACCGGAGCCGCCTGCCGCCCTCCCGGCAACCAGCAGAGCCCCCCGCGGCACGCCGCCCCAAACGCGCTGGGACCTGGAGCTGGCCCTGGCCTTGGGGCAGGCGGACATGGTTGGGCCGGGGCCCCCAGAGGGTTTGTGGCAACCCCAAGGCTCTTTCCTTGAAGCCCCCACTTCAGCCCTGCCATGGGGAGGGGTGGCACCGCCCGCCTGGTGCCAGTGTGGTGGGCTGCAGCTCAGATGCCCGGCAGTCAGTGGGGGCGCAGGGAAGAACGTCCCGTCCCCTGCCCTGGGGCTTGGGGCAGTCTCAGGGCTCTGGCTACATGATCCTGCTGGCCCAGCTGGCCCTGGAATCTAGAAATCAGCAGGGGAGCCCTGGAGCCCGAGGGCTGGGCAGGATCAGGCTGTGCCCAGTACGGCGCCCAGCCCCATGGGGAGATGGATGCCCTCTCTGACGGCCCCCCAGAGCAAGCACTGGCTGGCAGGAGCCTGTTCCCTGCACCCCCAGAGGCAGGAGGGGCAGTGGTGGGGCAGGGACGAACGAGCGGGTTGCTGCTGGTTGGGGGGGAATCCTTGAACAAGCTGGGGGTGTGGGGGGTGAGATGCTGCCCCTAACGGAGTGCCTGGCAGCACTGGGACCGGCCCCGCGTCCGCCTGCAGAGCCATACAGCAGTGACAGGGCACGAGGTACCAGCCGGGCCGCAGGGAGAGCTGCGGGCATGGCTGGGGCAGACACCCCATAGCCCCCCCATCTCCTGCCAGGCCCTGGGAGGCACGTGGCCAGTTACCATGTGTCCTTGCTGCAGGATCAGTCCCATCATGTGGCCCCTAATGGTGGAGGATCACTGCCCCCTCCTCTGCCAGGCCATGAATGTGGTGGGTACTGCCCAGGCCACCCAAGTGGCTGCTCAGGGACGCTGCTCAGCTCCCTGGCACGAGTGGGGTGACTGGCCTCACGTGGCCCCTGCCCTCATAGATCAGGGTTGGAAGGGACCTCAGGGGTCATCTAGTCCCCAGCTAAATCACCCCAGCCAGGGCTTTGTCAAGCCGGGCCTTAAACACCTCTAAGGAAGGAGATTCCACCCCCTCCCTAGGGAACCCATTCCAGTGCTTCACCACCCTCCTAGTGAAAGAGTGTTTCCTAATATCCAACCTAAACCTCCCCCACTGCAACTTGAGACCATTGCGCCTTGTTCCGTCAGGCCGACAGGCTCCAGCAGGCAGTGGCCTGGCCCCCCATGAACCCCCTGGCAGCACGCATGGAAACAGCAGGGCACAGCAGCAGGGCTGGCCCCTCTGCTCACCACCCCAGACATGGCTGCCTCAGGCAAGGCTCAGAGGGGCTGGACCCCCCAGCTGAGGGAGGAGCAAGACTGAACCTTGCTGCACCATGGTCTCAGGGCAGGGCACAGCATGGGGCCAGCGACCCAGGCTGCTGCCACGGACAGAGAGGAGCCTCTCTGGGCCCTGCTGCACCGGAGGAAGCCTGGGCACTTGGAGAGGGGGTGGCTGCGTGCTGCACCGGCCAGCCCAGGGCACGGCTGTGGACATGTCAGGGTGCTGCCCTGCTGGGGCCCCTGCAGCACAGTCTGGGGGAAGGATGTGGCCCAGTGCCAGGAGCTGAGTGTTTGCCCCTCTGCAGGCTCCGTGCCCTGCCTCCTCCAGCCATGGGGCAGCTCTAGAGCAGGGCTTGGGAGCCATGGCAGCCAGCAGGGCAAGGCCCCTCCAGAGGGCCCCAGCACAGGAGGCTTGGGGAGGCCTGGAACAAGTCAGACCCCCGCTGAGCTCTGCCCCCTGCCCTGAGCTCCAGTAAACACGTTACACAACTGGCACCAGGGCTGCTTACACAACCCTCCTTCCAGCTGCTGCTCTGCTCCACGTGGCATGGGAGGAGAGCAGGCCCAGCTCCCGGGGGGAGCGGGGAGCAGCAGGCTGCACTCCCAGCCCAGCCGCACTGCCCCCCTCACCAGGATGCCCCCAGGAATGCAGACTACCCCACCTGCAACATGCCTGCCCCACGCAGGGAGAGCCGAGGCCTTGGTGCCCCAGCCCCTGCTGGGGATCCCTACAAGCAGCCCGTTCATGGCTGGGGGGGCAGTGGAGGGGGCACCTCCCAGGGTGCTGCTTGGGCCTCCTTGTTCCGGGGATACAGGCCTCAGGGAGGGTGCTCCAGCCCCACCTCCACTCTAGGAGAGGGACCCAGGTGTCAGGGGCAGGCCAGCAGCTCTGTCCATGGCAGCACAGCCCATGCTCCCCTACACCAGACCATGGCACAGGGCACTGTCCGTGCGGGAGCAGTTGAGCCCCCCTGCCCAGCTGGGCCCATGCGCTGCTGCTTTCCTTCTGCTCGGCCCGCTCAGTCACCATCTCACAGCACTGCGGGGAGCAGCTGCTGCTGTGCCCGGGGGTGGGTGCACAGCCCCCCACGCTGCCCTCACCTGGAGACACCCACCCAGGTGTGCTGCAGGCAGCCACGACCTGCCCTTTGTGAGATAATCTGACTTGGGCACAGCAAGGGCTGGAGGAAAATAGGGGGCAGCCCTAGGCTGGGTGTGGAGGGGCATTTACAGGGGCAGGTTTTACCCAGCCAGGCCTCAGGCAACGGCAGCAGAGCCAGAACCCCTGAGACAGCCCACCCCAGCAGGCCAGGCCATTAGCCACCCAGCTGGGTCCCCCAGGGCAGGGACTAGGGTGACTAGATGTCCTGATTTTATAGGGACAGTCCCGATTTTTGCATCTTTTTCTTATACAGGCTCTGATTACCCCCCACCCTCGTCCCAATTTTTCACATTTGGTGTCCGGTCACTCTAGCAGGGACAGAGCCATCCCCAGCTGCCCCCGCTTGGGGGAAGGGCACAGCTGGAAACCAGAGCCTGGCACACAGAGACCACGGCAGAGATGGAAACTCCCTGCTCGGATGCCTCCAGCCCAACTGTCTGATGGGGCCTTCGCCAGCCAGGCCACCAGCCAGATCCATGGGCCGGGGGTAGCCTGCAGGTGTGCTGCAGCAGGGCCCAGAACCCGCCTCTAAGCACCTGCAGGGCCCAAACGAGCCCCCACAGGTGAGTGTGTGTGGAGGGATAGCTCAGCGGTTTGAGCATTGGCCTGCTAAACCCAGGGTTGTGAGTTCAATCCCTGAGGGGGCCACCTAGGGATCTGGGGCAAAAACCGGTCAGGGACAGTACTGGGTCCTGCTGTGAAGGCAGGGGACTGGACTGGACCTTGAAAGGTCCCTTCCAGCTCTATGAGATATAATGGGGGGAGGGGAGGCTTTACACACAGAGCCCGGGTGTGACTCTGCCTCCCCTACCTGCCATTAGCCCCCCGCAAGCCTCCTTCAGCTCCTGGAGGATGGGGGGCACCCTGAGGATGGCGGGCACCCTAAGCTGGGCTCTGGCCTGGGGCAGCAAGGTTCTTGGAGGGTTGCTGGCTTCCCTTCTCCCCTGTGCAGGAGGCAACAGCAGCCAGGGTGCTCTGGGGCAGTGCGGGGCCTGTAGGCAGGGCCATGGCATGGGTCTGGGTGTGAGATCCAGCTCTGGAGCTGCTGTGGGCAGCAGGAGCTATCCCCAGGAGAGCGCTATGCAGGGTTAGGGGCCCAGGCAGCCATGTCCTGCACCCAGAGGACCAGCCCAGCCGCTGGAGAGGGGCTGGCTTGCACGGGCATCTATGGGGATAGGCCAACAGCCACGAGCTCCAGCTGCCTAGCTCATTACACATGCAGACACCCCTGGGCACGCACCCCCCCCACATGTAGGTGCCCTCCCTCCTGCACCGCTGCCAGCTCCAGTGGGTGCTGCAGAGGCCGGGGCGTGCCAAGAGGGCCCCAGTAAAGGGCTATACAAAACCTCCAGGCCATTAGCAGCATCACAGGTGAGTGGGGCCTCAGCCCCTCAGGGATGAGCTGGTAGCACCCTGCAGAAGGGATCTGGAGGCTGGGACACCCTGCCCCCCTTCCTGAGCCACCGACATCTTCCATTCAGGGTCAAGCAGGCCATGGGCATAGCTGAGGCCTCAAGCACCGGGCCTCTCTTGATGGATGGGAGCCCCACAGGGCCAGGCTGGGGAGAAGGGCAGCCCAGGGTGCCATGGAAAGTCCATCAGGGAGACTGGGATGGGAGCTGGCAGCCAGCACTGCTTTTTCAGAAGAGTGAAATGCAAGAACAGGCTCCCTGTGCCACTTCCCCAGGGCACTGGCTGTCAGTGGCTTTTCCCTGGCCGGGGGCACTGCTGCTGGCCCAGAGCACCTCCTCCAGCCAGAGGCAGCAGCCGGGAGCCAGGCAGCGTGCAGGTGCCAGGGCCCAACAGTCAGCACGGCCTGCAAGCCCACCAATGTGGGAGCTCAGCTGCAGCTCAACCCTCTCAAGGGCTGGGCACGTGACACCCCGACCAGCCGAGGGGCAGGGGCCTCGGGGCCCTGCTCACCCCCAGAGCAGGGGGAAGGGTGGGACTGGGAGCACCAGGGACCCTGCTCCTGCCCTGCTACCCACCCTGCCACCACGATCTCCAAGTCCCCGTCGGTGTCCACGTCGGTGACGGCCACGCCATAGTTGAGCTGCGTGGGGTTGCTGTCGTAGTCGGGCGGGAGGACATGGCTGGTGACGGCTGTGAACATCGGTTCACCGCGCTGGGAGCCCTCACCGGGCCATGCCAGCGGCAGCAACCACAGCAGCAGCAGCATCCTTGGCACCTGGAACCAGACCGACATGGGCTCAGCCTGGGGAACACCTGAGCGTCTGCCCCACTGCCCGGGGTGCTGGGTGCTGCCTCCCCACTCATTAACCCCAACACCAGCCACAGAGCACTGCTGCTCGAGCCTCCATGCTCACCCATTGCCCCCCAGCTACCATCACATTGCTGCCCCCAGACCCAACCGCTCCAGGTTCAGCCCTTAAAGGCGCCCATGCTGCCACACTGAGGTGAGGTAACTGCTGCAGATGGCACCTATGGCTGGGCCATGGCCCCAGCTGTCCGCCCACATTTGGTCTGTGCCCTGTGAATGGCGGGCCCAGGGCTGCACCTGCTGACAGCTTAGCCACATGAACAGAGGGCGCAGCAGGCTCTGCGGAGGCCTGTGCTGCGTGGCACCTAGGTGGCTGCACTGTGCCATGGGTTCCCGTTTTCTAGTGCAGACGAGGGCCTGGGGACCAGGCAGGGGAGATGGCCATACGCTGCACAGGGCAACCAGACAGTGAGGTCTGGGCAGGAGAGGGGCATACCTAGCTGTGACAAAGCGGGGTCGTGAGTTCAATCCTTGAGGGGGGCCACTTAGGGATCTGGGGCAAAAATTGGTCCTGCTAGCGAAGGCAGGGGGCTGGACTCAATGACCTTTCAAGGTCCCTTCCAGTTCTAGGAGATTGGCATATCTCCAATTATTACCTTCTTGGTTTTGTAGGGGGTTGCATGCAGAGGGGGTGGGACTCAGTGTCCCCAGGTGTTACTGGTTTAACGAGGGGAGGGGAGAGGGGGTTTGTTGGCACACAGGACCGGAGAGGGAACTCAGGACCCCAGCCGATGGCCTGGAGGATGGAGACCCCAGCGCCCGGTGACCTGGAGGCCCAGCTCAGGAGTCCCAGATGGTTCTGGCCAGTGGGAGGACAATGGGCTGCAGGGAGAGGACCCTGGTGACCTGACCAGCCGGTTCCAGCCAGAGGGGCCATAGGAGGCGGAGAGGAGGCCCAGGTGACCCTGTTTCCCTGGAGAGAAGACAATGGACAGAGGGGGCTTGGGGCCAGGGATATCAGCTGCCCAGCAGGGAGGCTCTGGGCTGGAGAGGGGGAGCAGGCAGAGCCCCCCTGGCTGCAGGGAGACTGGGATGTGCTGGGCTAAGGGAGGCCAGGCCTGAGTCCCTGAGAGTTTCCTGTGCTGAGTTCAACTCTCAATAAACCCTCCTGTTTTACAGTGGCTGAGAGTCGCTCCAGTCTAGAGAACCGGGTGGGGGGTGCATTATTCCCTCCGGAGGGCAGAGGGCCCAGGTGCCCAGAGCGAGAGGACTCCCTGGGGGGGCCCACAGCACAGACAGACGTGCTGAGGCTCAGAGAGGTACGGCTCCAGGAGGTAGAGGGGCCTGGTTCCGAGAGAGAGTGCCCCCCCCCCCGAGAAGGGCTGTCACACTGAAGAGGTTTCCCCCAGGGACCGCACGGGCCAAGTGTGGCCACAACTTGTGAGTCCGTAACAACAGCCCAGCACAGTGACTGTGGCACGAGAAGCCAGTCCCTGGCCCTCACAGCCCCATGAGCTGGGCGCTGCACCGGGACCGGGGCTGAGACTGCCCCAGCCTGAGAGCATCCAACCCATGGTCTGTGCAGCTTCCCAGCCTCAGAGCTGGGCAGCAGGAGTCAGGAGGCGGCTTGGCTGGGCCTGGGCCCTGTCCCTCCCCTGCAGCTCCTCCAGGCGCCAGGGCTCAAGCAGTTCCTGGCAGATGCTGCCCAGGGAGCGGCGCTGTTCTTACGGCAGAAGGCAAATAGCAGGGCTACGAGGCTGGCCAAGGGCCCATGCTGTCTAGCCGGCTGGGCTGAGTGGGGACAAGGTGACCCAGGTCAGGTGGGAAGAGTGTCCCAGATCTAGCACTGCCGGGGGTCTGGGCATCAGCAACACCTGCCAGGGTTTGCATTAGCTCTCGCCCAGCGGAGGGCATGGGCACCACCGGGGCAGCTCCGCAGAGCCCTGGCACTGTGCACAGCCGTGGGGCTGGAGCAGAGGCAGAAGGTGCTGCTGAAAGTAGCTCCATGCTGCTCTGTAAGGAAGACATTGTCACAGAGTGTGGGGGAGTCCAGCCCTGCACCCCTCTTCCTGGGACCCACAGTGACTCTCGGCCAGCCAGTAAAAGAGAAGGTTTATTGGACAACAGGAACGCAGGTTACAGCAGAGCTTGCAGGCACAGCCAGGACCCCTCAATTAAGTCCTGCTGGGGTCCACACCATGGCCAGGCATTCCTTCCCATGTCTGAGGCGTCAGTGAACACCATAAAGGGCTTGTCAAAATTTGGGTTTGCCAGAACTGGGCCACTAACCAGAGCCTCCTCCAGCGCCGGGAGAGCCTGCTGGCACTGCTCAGTCCAGATCACCGTATCTGGCTTCCCCTTTTTGCACAGTTCAGTGATGGGGCCGGCTATGGCACTAAAGTGGGGCACGAACCTTCGATAGTACCCCACCATCCCAATAAAGGCCTGGACCTGCTTTTTGGTTTGGGAAGCAGGCCAATCTCTGATCACCTCCACCTTGGCTGGTTCCGGGTTTAGGCAGCCGCTCCCCACTCGATGGCCCAGGTAAGATACTTCAGCCATCCCCACCTTGCACTTCTCAGCCTTTACGGTTAACCCAGCCTCCCGGAGTCGGTCCAACACTTGTTTAACCTGGGACACGTGATCCTCCCAGGTCTGGCTGAAGACGCAGATGTCGTCAATATACGCCACAGCAAAACTCTCCATCCCCCTCAGTAGCTGATCCACCAGGCGCTGGAAGGTGGCCGGCGCTCCCTTGAGGCCGAAGGGCAGGGTCAGGAACTCGTAGAGCCCCAAAGGGGTGATAAAGGCCGATTTCAGCCTGGCATCTGCGCCCAGCGGCACTTGCCAGTAGCCTTTGGTAAGATCCATAGTGGTGAGGTACCGAGCACCTCCCAGCTTGTCTAGGAGCTCGTCAGGCCTGGGCATGGGGTAGGCATCAGATACGGTGATGGCATTGAGCTTTCGATAGTCCACACAGAACCAGATTGACCCATCCTTCTTGGGGACCAGCACCACTGGCGAGGCCCAAGGGCTGGAAGACGGCTGGATCACCCCCAAAGCCAGCATGTCCCTGACCTCTCTTTCAAGATCCTGGGCAGTTTTACCAGTGACCCGAAAAGGGGAGCATCTTATAGGGGGATGTGACCCGGTCTCCACGTGGTGGACAGTCAAATTAGTGCGTCCAGGCTGGCTGGAAAACAGCTGTCGGTACAGCTGCAGCACCTCTCTGATCTCAGCGTGCTGGACCAGGGTCAGCTGATCAGAGAGGGGAATCGCCTCCAGGGAGGAACCAGCTTTTGTCCCAGGGAATAGATCCACTAAAGGGTCAATCTCCCTGCTCCTCCCAATGTCCACACACGGCCAACACCACATTCCCCGTCATAGTATGGCTTCATCATATTCACATGGTACACCCGGCAGTGATGAGCCCGGTTAGACAGCTCCACCACATAGTTTACCTCATTGAGTTGCTTGACAACCTTGAAGGGCCCTTCCCAGGCAGCTTGGAGTTTGTTTTTCCTCACGGGGATGAGAACCATCACTTGATCCCCGGTGGCGAAGGCACGGGCCCGTGCCGTGCGGTCATACCAGACCTTCTGCCTCCTCTGGGCTCGGGCCAGATTCTCCCTGGCCAGGCCCATGAGCTAGGCAAGTCTTTCCCAGAAGGTCAGGACAAACTCCACCACTGACTCTCCATCAGGAGTGGCCTTCCCCTCCCATTCGTCTCTCATCAGGTCTAGGGGCCCCCTTACCCGCCTTCCATACAACAGTTCGAAAGGCAAAAACCCGGTAGATTCCTGGGGTACCTCCCTGTACGCGAACAGCAGGTGGGGTAAGTACTTGTCCCAGTCCTGCGGGTGCTGGTTCATAAATGTTTTTAGCATCATCTTCAGCGTCCCGTTGAACCTTTCCACCAGCCCGTTGGACTCGGGGTGATACGCTGAGGCCCAGTTGTGCTGGACCCCACATTTTTCCCACAAGCACCGGAGCAGGGCTGACATGAAGTTGGACCCCTGGTCCATTAAGACTTCCTTGGGGAACCCCACCTGCCTGAAAATTGTCAGCAGCGCATCTGCCATGGTGTCTGCTTCGATAGAGGACAAGGCCACCGCCTCGGGGTAGCGAGTGGCAAAATCCACCACCACCAGGATGTATTTCTTCCCCGACCGGGTCATCTTGCTGAGAGGTCCCACTATGTCCATGGCCACCTTCTGGAAAGGTTCTTCTATGATGGGTAAAGGCCTCAAAGCCGCTTTCCCCTTGTCCCGGGCCTTCCCCACCTCTGGCAGGGGTCACAGGATGCCCCTTGGCGGCAACAGTAGGGTATTTCCCAGGGATAGGCTGGCTGCAGCACAGTGCCCAGGGTAACTCTGGGAGGATGTTTGGGGCTGCAGACACCAGCCAGTCCCCACGATGGCCCAGAAAGCCATAGGGTGAAAGGTCACCCTAGCCATGGGAGCTGCCTGGCTGAGAAGGGCATGTGAACAGCAGAGCAAGGCGTCCATCCCCCAGACTCCATGGATTCAAGCCCCCAGGCACTCTGATTCAGGGCTTGTGGCAGAGCTGACTGCCTCCTGAGCACCCCCTTGTGGCCTAGGGTGGTGCTGCAGTGCCTTGCCTCAGTTTCCCCATGTTTCAGGCTCTCTTAAACAGCTCTTTTCTAGGTCACCAGCACCCCTTCCCAGGCTGGATTTATTCCCAAGAAAGTTCTCACCTGCCTCATGCCCGTACTCCCAGTCTTTCCCGCTGGGGCCCCCAGGCCTTCTCTGCCTGGAGCCTTCCCCATGAAGGCACAGAGTTCCTGGCCCCTCCATCCAGCTTCACTCTGGTTGTGTCCCCCTGAGCGCCTCCCCTTCACTGCAGCTCTTCCCAGGGGAACCGGCTCCTCTGCATCCCAGGAGAGGCAGCAGGGTTGAGACAGGGCTGGCACTCCACCTCCAGGGTCCCGGGAGTCCCTGAGATGAACCCACAGACACCCAGGCCCTCACTTCTGGGAACGGGCAGAGCTGGGACCCTCCTGTGCTGCTAGGGGAGCCCAAGCCTGTAGCAGCCAGCGTGGGGCCAACACTCTCCCCAGGACACAGAGTGAGCCTGGGTGGGGATAGCACTTGGAGCCCCTGGGGGCAAACTGCCAGCCTGGAGTGCCAGGTGAGAGCTGCCCTCAGCCTCCACCAGCCCTGGCCCAGAGACACTGAGGGCAGCTCAGGCACCGCTCAGCACTCACTGACTGGGAAGCCAGCAGCCCTTCGCTAGGCACCACCCATCAGCCCAGCTGCTGGCTTCCCCCCTCCACTCAGCCAGGGCCAGCGTCCTCCCAGCCCCTGAGCTTCAGGCCCAGGGCACCTCACTGAAGTCAAAGGGCTTTGCCGGAGAGGCTCCAGCTCTCAGTGTCTGGCGTGCTCAGGAGGGCTGGCTGGCAGCTCCTGCTCACCCGTGCCAGGCCGACTCCAGAATCCCAGTCCCAGCGTGGGAGAAGGGTGTGGGCAGCACGGCTTGGAGCAAACTGGCTGCATATGATGGTAGGGTCAAGGCTCCAGCTGGGATTGGGCTGTGGTGTCAGGCGCTGCACAGACAGGGCAGAGCTGGTCTCGAGGAGTTCCCAGGCCCGGGACCAGGGATTCCTGGACAGCCACTATATCACTGCAGCCAGGGTGGGGTTTGTAGTAGAAAATTCACCAGGCAATTCCTAGAGGGAGAAGCCAGAGCCCCCGGGCGGAAACTGGTCAGTCCTCACCAGACAGCACAGGGCTTCTGGTAACAGGTCAGGGCGAGGGCAACATTCTGTACCTCGGGAGACACCCAGCACCCCATGTCCATCCTTAGACTATGACTGTGTGGTGTCCAATGCAAAGATTCTCATGTCAGGTGTCTTCGGAAGGCTCGTGATGCCCTGAACATTGTTATTACGGTGAGGTTATAGGTTATAATTTCATGTGTATAATTATGAGGCTGAAAATGTGTCCTCATGGCTTAAAACAAGCCCAGGCAAAAACTCTCCAAGAGCAGTTCACACCTCATCAGGCAGGAATGGGACAAACTCAGCCCAGCCTCACAGGAACAAAGGACACTGGCCCAGGCAACAACAAAGGATCTGTTGGACTCTGAGGTGAGTCACCCCCCCTCCCTTGGTCAGTTTGGGTCGGTGATGAGGGAATGTTCACCTGACCCTGAAGGGCAGCGGGGAAGAGAAAGAGACAATGTCAAGAGGGAAGAAAGATCAAAGGGAGAGACATTTGCCAGGCTCTTCTCTCTTCCACCTCCATCTACAGACACCACCACCATGCGACTGAAGCACTGATCAAAGGGGAGAGCCAGGCTGAAGGGCAACCAGGCGGCCTATGGTTAGAAACATCTGTTTGTAAGGGCACTGAAAGGGTTACGAGCAGCTTAGAATGTGTTCTGCTTTTATTTCATTTGACAAAGTTAGACTTGTTATGCTTTGACTTATAATCACTTACAATCTCTCTTTGTAGTTAATAAATCTGTTGGTTTGTTCTACCTGGAGCAGTGCGTTTGGTTTGAAGTGTGTCAGAGACTCCCCTTGGGATAACAAGCCTGGTGCATATGAATTTCTTTATTAAACTGATGAACTCATATAGGCTTGCAGCCTCCAGCGGGCACAACTGGACACTGCAAGATGGAGGTTCCTAGGGTTGTGTCTGGGACCAGAGATATTGGCTAGTGTCATTCAGTTGCACAATCCAAGGAGCAGTTTACATGCCAGAGGTTGTGTGTGACCAGCCCAGGAGTGGGGGCAGGGCCAGCACTACCATTTAGGCAGCCTAGGCAATCGCCTAGGGCACCAGAATAATTGGTGGGCGCCGTTTTGCCGGAGGGAGCGGCAGGCAGCTCTGGTGGAGCTGTCGCAGTGGTGCCTGCGGATGGTCGCTCCTCACGCGGCTCCGGTGGAGCTGCTGCAGGCATCACTGCAGCAGCTCCACCGGAGCCACGGGACCAGCACGCGGGGCGGCGAAATTGCTGTCCGCCTAGGGCGCTCAACCCCCTAGCGCCAGCCCTGAGTGGGGATTCTCCCAGCAGAGCAGGGTCAGGCTGGCTCCCAGAGTCAAGGGTTGGAGTGACCTAGGAGATCATCCGTCTGGATAACACCAGGGAACATCACACCGAGCCATTCCCATGGTGCAGCAGCAGCTCCTCTGGAGCTATAACGCTTGGATCCCAGCCAGAGGGGCGCTGAGCAGAGCTTTGTGCCCCTTGGCCTTTTGCCACCAGCTCCAATTCCCTTGGGGCCAGCAAGGCCGTCACTGGAGGACCTGGCTCTTAGCCCGGAGCGGGGCAGCCCCAGAGGCAGGGCTTTGGAGCAGAGCCCAGAGCAGGAGCACGGACTAGTAGGTTTTTGCCTGGATCTGGAGCAGAGCAATTCAAAAATCTGATTGCTCCAAATCCCTGCCCACAGGTGGGCCAGTATGAGCTCAGGCTGCTGTGGGGCAGCAATGGAGTCAGAGCCCCAGCTGGACTGACCCCCCACCCCCACCCCGGGAGACCAGGGCTGGGTACACAGAGTGATTTAGGCAGTAGCCTGTGACCCTGGGGGTCAATTCCCGGCTCTGCGGCAGATCCTGTGCGAGCTTGGCCAGTCTGTCCCTCTGGCCGTGGGGCGCCCGGCACTGGCACACAGAGTGAGGGTAAACACAGTACTGGTGTGAGATGCCCCACACTACAGCCCTGGAGGCTGGAAAAACCTCCCTTGTGAGATCCTGGGGAGAGATGGGAACAGCGGGATCACCCCAGGTGAGAAGGGCACTTGGGGGCGGTTCACAGCTCCCCTCGACCACACTGTTGGGGCCATTAACAACAGGACTCAGTATGCATCACAGCAGGCTGCCACTGGCAGGCCCCAGGGGCAGCTCGGCCTGAGACCAGCCTGTCATTACTTGAGAAGGAGGATGTGATCAGCACCACACGTGGGGCCAGCTCATTGTGCACCTGGCGTGTGCAGTGCTTGGATTTGGCTAATTAAACTAATACATCAGAGGGCCCCTTGGCGAGATTGGGAGGGGAAAAACCCATTAACTAGCAAAACCTGCCTCGCTAGGCACACCTCCACCTCTACACCAGCACCTCTCACCCACCCCTGCCCTGGCGAGGTGGCTGATGAAGGAGGCAGAGTCTGCATGAGCAGGTGGCAGGGCAGAGTGTGGCCCTTGCAGGTGCCCCTGGGCAGGGGAGTGCTGGCACTCCCTCGCTCCCTGCAGCTCTTGCTCTCTCCAGGTTGGCCCACCCCCCACTCAGCTGCAGGCAAAATCCTCCAGGGCTGATGGAGCCTTTCCAGGAGGGAACAATGTCCCTGATTGGGGACAACAGGCCTCCCCAGGGATCCGTTCCTTAGCAGCACCCAGGGGGGTGTCAGCGTGGCCTGGAGCCAGCTCCCCACTGGGGACTGTGCAGGGCCCTGGGCTGGGAGCAGGGAGAAGCCCAGCACATGTCCCATGGCTCCTAGGGGCAGTCAGGTCTGGCTGTGTGGAGGTGGAGGGTGCTCTGCCCGGGCCCCGCGCTGCACAGACCCACGGTGGGCTCGCCTCACAAGCGCATCTCCCCACGGCCTCTCAAAAGGTGCCTCACGCAGCCATGGGGTGGGGCCAGGGACGTCCCGCAGCAGTGCTCTGCGCAGCACAGCAGCAAGGTCACAGCACGGAAGGACAGGGACAGCCACCCCCCATGGCACCATTATGGCACCGCCTCGCTCAGCAGCGCCTAGACCAGTGACTTGGCACCAGGTGCTTGGCAGAAGTGTCTGTCCATCCACCCCAAGCCCAGCTGGGACCTGGCAGGGCTGGGGGTCAAGCTAGCTGAAAACAGCCCCTGAGCCCCAGGCCAGCAGACCCCTTGGGGCTGCCCCTGCCCTGATCCCCACAGTCAGCCCAGCAGCTAGCAGAAGCATCCCCCAGCTGGGCCCAGAGCTGCAGCAGCCCCTTGGGCCCAGGCAGGGAGACCTCACTCCTCCATGGGATAAACCCAGAGCCAGAAAAGGAGGGAGGGATGGGGAGGATGTGGGGCAGCCAGGGACTCAGGCCAAAAGAGCCCCCCTGACCGCTCCCCTGCAGCGGGACTTGGTCAGTGAGCAAGGGGGTGCCCCTTGCCAAGGACAATACCCCCAGGCTCCCACCTCAGCTCTCCATTAAACTTCCAAGGCAGGGAATGAAGCACCAGGTTTAAGCACCCTCCCCCCAGCATGGGGCAGACCCACAGGGCCAGATCTGGGGCTCAGAGCTCCTGGGCAGCCTTCAGGGCCGGGAGGGGCATGGGGCTTCACCCTCAGGCCTTAGGCAGAGGTGAGTCAGTTCTTGGCCCTGGCTCCAGAGCTCAGGGGCAGCCATGGGGCCAGGCCACAGAGCAGCAGGACACCTGGCACTGAGCCAGGGTTCACCTCTGCCAGAAGCTGGGGCCGGAAGACGGGGACAGATCACTCCACCATGCCCTGGTCCCTTCACTCCCTCGCAAGCACCTGACACCGGGTGCCTGACTCATGGCTCTCTCCTCTGGGCAGTCCAGGTCCCACAGCCCCCCCAGGTAGCCCCAAGCTCTCCCACCCCCTCCAGAAGCTGTGCCCGCAGGATGGGTCTCTGCAGCCTTCCAGTGTCACGGCAGGGGACCCTCTCAGTGTACAGGTACCCCACCCAGGCTGGGCCTGGTCACTTCCCAGCCATGGTGACAGCCAAGCACCCTCACAGCATCCTGGTGATGTCATGACTCCCCATGCCCCCACCTTGGCCCAGTGAATGACATCAGAGCGCCGCATGACCACATGCCATGACCTCACAACACCCCCGTGAGGTTACAGCACCCCCTGCTGGCAGCTCTGGGACAGCACCGGGAGGGGTTGGGTGGCATCACTACCAGCTACGCTGGGCTCCCCCCTGACCCAGCCACCCAAAGCTCTCCTGCTGCTGCACCAGGGCTGGTAAGTTCCAGGCACCAACTGGTACCAGAGCCCAGCAAACCTCCAGGTACCCAGGCTGTGAGTTCCCCCAGGAAACCCACCAGGACCAGCCCAGAGCCTGCAGATCCAGCCAAGGGCAGCAAGCAGCAGGTCACTCCTGTACCACAGCTGGGGGAATCCAGCCAAGCACCAACCGCACCAATGCCTCCAGGGCAGTGCTCCAGTCCCAGGGGGCTCTGACCCCCAGAGGTGCTGGAACTGGGGGGCTGCTGCACCCCCTGGTTTGAAGTGGTTTCCATCATATCCAGGGGTTCCAGCCTGGTTCAGTAGCTCTCAGCCCTGCTGACCCCAGCGTGGTCCCATCGCAGCACTGGAGGACTCTGATGGGCCATACTGGCTCTCAGCCCCACCTCCCCATCCAGCCTGGTGCCACCCAGTTCCCTCAGCCCTCCCGGGGGCCAGAGCCCTGGGGCGCAGCCAGCTGCTAGTGCAGCGTGGCGCTGAGCAGTCACCTGAGCATCCGAGCGCCAGCGCGACAGGACCGTGGCTCCTCCGAGGGGAGCCGCCACCTCCACCTGCCCCCGCCCGCCCGCCGGCCCCCTTCGCCGGGGGTGGGGATTCCGCAGCCAGAGACCCCCGAGCCCACCCGTCGGTACCACAGCCTGGCCCCCTCCCCGGCCCCACAACCCTCGTGCCGCCCCAATACCCCCCCAGCAGCCCTCGGGGAGAAGAGAACTTTGCCCCAAGTGCTGCCAAACCCCCCGCGGAACCCGCCCGCGGCTACTCACGGGGCCCGCTCGCTCGCTGCTCCCCGCTGCCCGCCCGGCTCCCGCGGCTGCAGCCCGCCCAGCCCCGCGGACCCCTTATGGGGAGTCGGCCGCGGCCCGGCGGCCAATGGGCTCCGGAGCGGCGCCGGCGGCGGCCAATGGGGAGCGGGGGGCGGGGCCGGCGGCGCTGATTTACTACCAGGCGCTCTCGGGGTGCGGGCGCTGACGGGCGGCGGGGAGCGGGGTCCGGTCCGGTCCTCCCCTCCCCTCCCCTCCCCGTCCCGGTGCTGCGCTCGGGGGATGGTAGCACGTGGCCCGGCAGCTCCCGGCCCCAGGCCCCCAGCGCCCCCCTGCACGCAGCCCTGGCTGGGGGCTGCAGGGGCTCGGGGCAGGAGAGGGGGGAGCCCGGGGTGGGGAGGGGCGGTTGCTCCCGGGTTGGGCCCGGCTGGGGGCTGCAGGGGCAGGAGAGGCCCGGCCCGGTGGGGGGAGCCCGGGGTGGGGAGGGGCGGTTGCTCCCGGGTTGGGCCAGGCTGGGGGCTGCAGGGGCTCGGGGCAGGAGAGGGGGGGAGCCCGCGGTGGGGAGGGGCGGTTGGGCCCGGCTGGGGGCTGCAGGGGCTCGGGGCAGGAGAGGAGGGGAGCCCGCGGTGGGGAGGGGCAGTTGGGCCCGGCTGGGGGCTGCAGGGGCTCGGGGCAGGAGAGGGGGGAGCCCGGGGTGGGGAGGGGCGGTTGGGCCCGGCTGGGGGCTGCAGGGGCTCGGGGCAGGAGAGGGGGGGAGCCCGCGGTGGGGAGGGGCGGTTGGGCCCGGCTGGGGGCTGCAGGGGCTCGGGGCAGGAGAGGGGGGAGCCCGGGGTGGGGAGGGGCGGTTGCTCCCGGGTTGGGCCTGGCTGGGGGCTGCAGGGGCAGGAGAGGCCCGGCCCGGTGGGGGGAGCCCGCGGTGGGGAGGGGCGGTTGCTCCCGGGTTGGGCCCGGCTGGGGGCTGCAGGGGCTCGGGGCAGGAGAGGGGGGGAGCCCGGGGTGGGGAGGGGCGGTTGGGCCCGGCTGGGGGCTGCAGGGGCTCGGGGCAGGAGAGGGGGGAGCCCGGGGTGGGGAGGGGCGGTTGCTCCCAGGTTGGGCCCGGCTGGGGGCTGCTCGGAGAGCTGGAGGCTCCTGCCATGGGTAGCCAGAGCACAGGGGCTCCCACCCTGGTTCTGAGCCTGCAGCCAGCGGCTCCGTCCTGGCTGGAGGCGATGGAAGATGCTGGGATCCCACCAGGCGCTGGGCCCCACGGGCCCAAGCCAGCCCCCAGCAGGCCCAGCGCAGAGACCAGCCGCGTGGAGCCACGGCCCCCCCTGCTAGGCTGACACAGGTGGGGCCCTCGGGTGAGGCTCACTGGCTTGGAGTGGGTGTGGTGGTGGGTGAGGAGCTGGTACCGTGTCAGTCCCACTGGGCTGACAGCCCCAGCCTGCCCTGCCCTGCCCCGCGCCGCGCCGGGAGCCGGCCATTCGCTGGGCTGCCATCTCCATCCCCAGCAAATGGAAACGAGACGTGCGGGAGCTGCACCCTTTGCAGCCTGCGCCCTGGCTCTGCACCCCATGCCGGTCGCAGAGCGTGACAAGCCGATAGCAGCACTGCAGTGGTGCCCGATGTGGCACAGACCCTACGGCGTGATCTTTCCTGCATTGGCGTGCATGCAGCCTAGCCAGACGGAGGTGGGAGGAGGGCAGGACTGTCACCCCCATGCTGTACGGGACGCGGTGGCTCAGAGAGAAGCCAGGAGCTGCCCAAGGTTGACGGAGTTGGTGCCAGAGCCAGGAGCTGAACCTGGATCACCTGAGTCCCAGTCCAAAGTCGGAAGCACCTGGCCTGCCCCTGGCAATTGTCCCCATGCCCGGCCCCTGCTGCCACCCTGCCCTCAAGCACTCCACCCAGCATGCAGTGCCCCCGCTGCACAGGCCTTCGGGGCCCGGGAAGAGGGGCTGCGCCGGCCACTCACCCACTGCAAGTACCACGGCCCCTGCCCTGTGCCCAGCAGGGCAGCGCGGGAGCCCAGGAGCCCATCCAGGCCTTGGCCCTGCAGTCAGTCCCACAGCCAAGGCCCCTGCCACCTCCCCCAGTCCCCACTGAGCTGAGAGCAGTTGGGGCTGGATGTCTCACCCCAGCCTGAGTGACCAGCTCGGTGTTATCAGCACAGCCTGTACAGCCCCCGCCTCCCTGAAAACCAGGTACCAAAACAAGCAGGCAGGAAGCCAGGCCGAGCATGCTGAGACTGCCAATGGGGCCGGGCTCGCTGGCTCCCTGGGGCCTTCAAGCAGGCTCATTAGGCCACTGGGGATGCAACATGCACCATCCTCCTGTGTGAGCATCCGAGCGTATCCACATCCCCCCATGCGCGCACTGCGCTGTCCATCACCCACTCATGCCTGCACCCGCCCGCTCCTCACACCCTGCCCCGGACCGGCCGATCTGAGAGCCTCTGCCCTCCCTGCAGCCCTCTCCAGCTGGGACACGCAGGGACTGGGTTATTCCAGCCCCGGGATGCTGGGCATGGCTTTATCCATCCGAGGCGCTGGTCTGTCTGTTCCCCCGGTACCTGAGCACCTCACAACCCCCCCGTGTGCCCCTCACCCCCCAGTGGCCGGGCACAGGTGGGGAGACTCAGAGAGACTGCGGGACTCTCCCAGGAAATCTGGGGCCAAGGAGGGCGGGCAGAGCCCCAGGCCAGCCCCCTAAGCACATGGTAGCTCTTCCTCTGCCCCTGCCCTTTGACCTTCCCTTCTGACCACCCTGTTTCAGAAAGGGGAGCTCTGAGGCGCACACTGGGCGTGGAACAATGGGAGCGGCTGGTGTAGGAAGCGGGTGAACATGGGGGGGACAGGGCAGCAGGGCACAGGCTGCCTGGCACGGGGACAGCACTGAGAGCTTCTCCCCCACCCTGCCCCAAGCACAGGAACAAGGGGACCCTGGGAGCAGGTGAGAAAGGCACATTCCAGCTCTTAATCCAAGCTACAATTAGCCTGGGGAACTCACAGCCACAGGAAGCCACTGAGGCCAGGACCTGAGCAGGAGCCAAAACAAGATGGGACATTTTGCTGAATGAGAATGGCCTTGGGCTAGAAGGAACAGGAACTCCCCTCCCTGCCAGTGACCTATCCTAGCACCCCAGCCCCTCCCCCACCCTGCACACTGCACCCTTGGACTCAGCCCCTCCCCCACCCTGCACATTCCACCCTTAGGACCCAGCCCCACCCTGCACGCTGCACCCCAGCCGCCAGCCCCTCCCCCACACTGCACCCTAGGACCCAGCCTCACCCTGCACGCTGCACCCCAGCCCCCAGCCCCTCCCCCACACTGCACCCTAGGACCCAGCCTCACCCTGCACGCTGCACCCCAGCCCCCAGCCCCTCCCCCACCCTGCACACTCCACCCTAGGACCCAGCCTCACCCTGCACGCTGCACCCCAGCCCCCAGCCCCTCCCCCACCCTGCACACTCCACCCTAGGACCCAGCCTCACCCTGCACGCTGCACCCCAGCCCCCATCCCCTCCCCCACCCTGCACACTCCACCCTAGGACCCAGCCCCACACTGCACCCCAGCACCCAACTGCTCCCCCACCCTGCACACTCCACCCTAGGACCCAGCCCCACGCTGCATGCTGCACCCAAGCACCCAACCCCTCCCCCACCCTGCACACTCCACCCTATGACCCAGCCCCACCCTGCATACTGCACCGCAGCACCCAGCCCCTCCCCCACCCTGCACACTGCACCCCAACACCCAGCCCCTCCCCCCTTGCACACTCCACCCCAGGACCCGGCCCCTCCCCCACCCTGCACACTCCACCCCAGCACCCAGACCCTCCCCCACCCTGCACACTCCACCCCAGCACCCAGACCCTCCCCCACCCTGCACACTCCACCCCAGCACCCAGCCCCTCCCCCACCCTGCACACTCCACCCTAGGACCCAGCCCCACCCTGCACGCTGCACCCCAGCACCCAGGCCCTCCTCCACCCTGCACACTCCACCCTACGACCCAGCCCCACCCTGCATGCTGCACCCCAGCACCCAGCCCCTCCCCCACCCTGCACACTCCACCTAGCCCCTCCCCCACCCTGCACACTGCACCCTACGACCAAGCCCCACCCTGCACACTGCACCCCAGCACCCAGCCCCTCCCCCACCCTGCACACTCCACCTAGCCCCTCCCCCACCCTGCACACTGCACCCTACGACCAAGCCCCACCCTGCACACTGCACCCCAGCACCCAGCCCCTCCCCCACCCTGCACACTCCACTCGAGCACCCAGCCCCACCCAGCCTGTGTTAACATTACTGGGGCCAGGGGGCTGTGAAAGGGCTGGCATGTGGCAGGCAGATGGGTTGGGGGTGAGCAGCAGCAGGGTGTGGGAGAAGGCACCCCGGGGGCATAACACGTGGCAGGCACGTGGGGAGGGGGTGAGCAGCAGCAGAGTGTGGGGGAGGGCACCCCGGGGGCTGACATGTGACAGGTGGGTGGGGAAGGGGAGGGCAGCAGCAGGGTGTGTGGGAGGGCGCCCCGGGCACTGGCACAGGTGGCAGGCGTGTGGGGAGGCATGAGCAGCAGCAGGGTGTGGGGGAGGGCGCCCATGGGGGCTGGACCCAGTGGCAGGTGGGTGGGGAGGGGGTGGGCTGCAGCAGGGTGTAGGGGAGGGCGCCCGGGGGCTGGACCCAGTGGCAGGCGGGTGGGGAGGGGGTATGAAGCAGCAGGGTGTAGGGGAGGGTGCCCCAGGGGCTGGCACATGGCAGGTGGGTGGGGAGGGGGTATAAAGCAGCAGGGTGTAGGGGAGGGTGCCCCAGGGGCTGGCACATGGCAGGTGGGTGGGGAGGGGGAATGAAGCAGCAGGGTGTAGGGGAGGGTGCCCCAGGGGCTGGCACATGGCAGGCAGGTGGGGAGGGGGTATAAAGCAGCAGGGTGTAGGGGAGGGCGCCCCAGGGGCTGGCACATGGCAGGCAGGTGGGGAGGGGGTGGGCTGCAGCAGGGTGTAGGGGAGGGTGCCCCAGGGGCTGGCACATGGCAGGTGGGTGGGGAGGGGGAATGAAGCAGCAGGGTGTAGGGGAGGGTGCCCCAGGGGCTGGCACATGGCAGGCAGGTGGGGAGGGGGTGGGCTGCAGCAGGGTGTAGGGGAGGGTGCCCCAGGGGCTGGCACATGGCAGGTGGGTGGGGAGGGGGAATGAAGCAGCAGGGTGTAGGGGAGGGTGCCCCAGGGGCTGGCACATGGCAGGCAGGTGGGGAGGGGGTGGGCTGCAGCAGGGTGTAGGGGAGGGTGCCCCAGGGGCTGGCACATGGCAGGTGGGTGGGGAGGGGGAATGAAGCAGCAGGGTGTAGGGGAGGGTGCCCCAGGGGCTGGCACATGGCAGGCGGGTGGGGAGGGGGTATGAAGCAGCAGGGTGTAGGGGAGGGCGCCCCAGGGGCTGGACCCAGTGGCAGGCAGGTGGGGAGGGGGTGGGCTGCAGCAGGGTGTAGGGGAGGGTGCCCCAGGGGCTGGCACATGGCAGGCAGGTGGGGAGGGGGTGGGCTGCAGCAGTGTGTAGGGGAGGGTGCCCCAGGGGCTGGCCCTGGTGGCAGGAGGCACAAACATGGCTGTTGAGAGGGAGCAGGGGGCGGGCCAGGCGCAGGACTCGGCGGCACACAGCAGGCAGGGCTGGCAGCGGGGACAATGGACAGGAAATTAGACCCGAGCTGGCAGCGAGATAGGGCTGCGGGGGGAGCACACACTGAGACAGTGCCAGCCACGTGGGGGGTGGGATGCTGTGCAGCTGCTGGGGCTGGCATGGGCATAGCCAGGGCTGTGAATGCCACACGCAGCATCCACCTCCCAGCGCCCAGCCGTACCAGTGGGTCCATCCCACCCCCACAGGGACCCCCAACACCCATGGCATGGGGGCACCCAGCACAGGGGCTCCCCAGAGGGTCCGTCCCACCCCACCCCACATGTACTGCATGGCTTCGGACACCCCAACATTGCCGTTCCTCCTGGGACACAGCCGAGGTGCCAGCCCCCCTCAGCTCCCAACATCCCCAAGTAGCCCCACGGAACCAGCACCTCCCTCTCACTGCCTCCCCACGCAGGGCACAGCCCTGCCCGGACACCTCCTCCAGCGCAGGATGGGGCGACAGGAGTGGCTGGGGCTAGTGCAGATCGGTGGCTGCAATCTGGGGGCAGTTAGGCTATAGATGTCCCCGCAGATGGGCGCCGCAGGGCACAGCCGTGCCCGGACACCTCCTCCAGCGCAGGACGGGGCGACAGGAGTGGCTGGGGCTAGTGCACATCGGTGGCTGTGATCCGGGGACAGTTAGGACATAGATGTCCCTGCAGATGGGCGCCGCCGGGCACAGCCCTGCCCGGACACCTCGTCCAGCGCAGGACGGGGCGACAGGAGTGGCTGGGGCTAGTGCACATCGGTGGCTGTGATCCGGGGGCAGTTAGGACATAGATGTCTCTGCAGATGGGTGCCGCAGGGCACAGGGAAGGCAGAAGGCTGAGCGTGCACCTTGGTTGTTTCAGCACCTCTGTGCACCCTTGGGAGCCTGTCACGGACTCACAGGTCATGCCCACTCTTGGCCCTGTGTGGTCCCTGGGGGAATCCCCTTCAGTGCGACAGCCCTTTTCGGGGGGGGCCACTCTCTCTCGGGGTCAGGCCCCTCCACCTCCTGGAGCCGCACCTCTCTGAGCCTCAGCACGTCTGTCTGTGCCGTGGGCCCCTCCAGGGACTCCACTTGCTCTGAGCCCCCAGGGCCTGCACTCCCAGAGGGAATGTCCCCCCACACCCTGCCCTGTTCTCTAGCCCGGAGTGACTCAGCCAGGGCCAGCTCCAGCTTATTTGCTGCCCCAAGCGGCAGGGGTCGGGTGGGGGTGGGGAACCAAAAACCAGAAAGATAAAGCCGCAATCGGCAGCACTTCGGTGGCAGCTCTACCGCGCCGCTTCATTCTTTGGCGGCAATTCGGCGGCCGGTCCTTCCCTCTGAGAGGGACGGAGGAACCCACTGCCGAATTGCAGCCGAAGACCAGGACGTGCTGCCCCCTTTCATTGGCCACCCCAAGCACCTGCCTCCTGTGCTGGTGCCTGGAGCTGGCCCTGGACTCAGCCAGCGGTTTATTGAGAGTTGAACTCAGCACAGGAAACTCTCAGGGCCTCAGGCCTGGCCTCCCTCAGCTCAGCACATCCCAGTCCCCCTGCAGCCAGGTGGGCTCTGCCTGCTCCCCCTCTCCAGCCCAGAGCCTCCCTGCTGGGCAGCTGATATCCCCGGCCCCAAGCCCCCTCTGTCCATTGTCTTCTCTCCAGGGAAACAGGGTCACCTGGGCCTCCTCTCCCCTCTTCTGTCCTCTGGCTGGAACTGGCTGGTCAGGTCACCGGGGTCCTCTCTCCCCAGCCCATTGTCCTCCCACTGGCCAGAACCGGCTGTGGCTCCTGAGCTGGGTCTCCGGGTCACCAGTCACTGGGGTCTCCATCCTCCAGGCCATCGGCCACAGTCCCGAGTTCCCTCTCCGATCCTGTGTCCCAACAAACCCCCTCTCCCCTCCCCTCGTTAAACCAGTAACACCTGGGGACACTGAGTCCCAACCCCTCTGCATGCAACCCACAACAAAACCAAGAAAACCCCCCACTTCGTCACAGACCCGAGTTCCCTCTCCAGCCCTCTGTACCAACAAACCCCCTCTCCCCTCCCCTCGTTAAACCAGTAACACCTGGGGACACTGAGTCCCACCCCCTCTGCATGCAGCCCACTGGAAATCAAGGAAAGAACAAGAAATTCCCCCCCTTAGTCACAGAGCTGTGTGTGGTGCCCTGCCTGCCCGTGCAGCGCGGCTCCCGGCGGGTAGTGCTCAGGGGATGAGCTGAACGCCTGTGTGGAGGGAGGCTGTGCAGGGCTCTGAGCCCAGCATAGGGCAGCGTCACTTAGCTCCTGGGTTCGCAGAGTGCTGACCACCCCATCTAAGCCCCTGCGTTGCCCCAGCAGACAATCGGCCCGGGGTCCAGCAGCACAGCTATGGCACTGCGGCTACCCCACTCTTACCTTGCCGGCAGGGGCTGCTCCGTCCCGGCAGGAGAGCCTGCTCTCCGGGAGGCACTCACTATGATGCAGAGGCTGCATCCACCCTGCGGGTTAGATCAACCTAAGCACGCTGCACGGGGTGTAGACCTGGCCTGCGTGTGTCCACACGGGGCCTCGAGGGTCTCAATCCAGTTCAGATCCACCAGCCTTGATACCGGGGCAGCTTTCCCAGACAAGGGGGACAGGGAGCTTCTGCCAGCGTCCATGAGCCACGGGTGCTCCCACCCGGCCCAGGCACAGTGCCACACGCCCACCTCGTCCCCCACCACCCCCTGGAGCCGGGGGCAGAGGTCCCAGAGCATCTCGTGGACACGTCTGGGCTTTGTCAGCGTGTCTCTTCGGGCTGCTCCACACAAACTGGACCACAACAGCACGTCTGCCCGCAATGCCCCCTACTGCCTTCCGGCGCCAGCTGGAGCGGGGCGGGCGCTCCACTCCTAGGGCGACAGCCTACCGCAAACAGCGAGTCCCCAGCCCGGGGCAGCAGAGTGGAGCTAGCCGGGCTCGCACCCGCGCTCGCTGTGTGCACGGCTGGACCTTGCCAGGCGCTGAAACCTAGGCAAGGGCACCATGCAGCATCTCCCCTGCCAACCAGCTTTGCTCCCCGTTCCCTGGCTCTACCCCCCCAGGCTGCAGCACTCCCCAGTCAAGTCCCTTGGGGGCCTGAGCTCCAGGCCTGCCATGGGGATAACTGGGGGCGGGGTTCTCCCCACTTTTGCTGCTGGGTCGGTTCTTTGCAGGAGATGGGCAGAGCTGGGGACAGGCCTGCTCCTCTGGCCCCTGCTCTTTCAGCTTCTCCTGTCCCACCTCTCTTGGGCCTCCCCCAGCTGACTGGCCTCAGGGAGGGGCCCTGGTAGGGCGACCCTACACCCAGTTTGGCCAAGACAGACCTTTTTAAGCCCTGTCCTGGCCATCCAAACTTTTTTTTGGCAAAAGTGGGCATTTGTCCCGTTGGCTTTTGCAGGGGGAGGGGGCAGGGCTCTGGCGAGTGGCTCGGGACAGCCCATGTGTGTGTGGGGGGCTCAGGGAAGAGGCTCAAGCCAGCCCCATGCAGGGAGGTGGGGCTCGGGCTAGACCCATTTTCCCTTTAAGAAAGACGGTCAGCCTAGGCCCTGGGGACCCAGCGGGGCCGCGTGCTCTGGCTCTGCGCTCAGCAGCTCCCATCGACTGCGCTGGGCTGAATCTCGGCTTCGAGCCTCTGGTGCATTTCCCCTTGGCCCATTCTGCACGGATGGAAAGTACAAGTTCCAGCCCCAGTCTCCCTCTCCTCCAATGGGGTTCCCATTCCTCCCCAGCTCTGTGGGGTTCCTGTTCTCCCCCCCCGAGCTCTGTGGGGTTCCTGTCCCCCTTCCCCCAGTGGGGTTCCCGTTCCCCCCCAGCTCTGTGGGGTTCCTGTCCCCCTTCCCCCAGTGGGGTTCCCGTTCCCCCCCAGCTCTGTGGGGTTCCTGTTCTCCCCCCTCCCTCAGTGGGGTTACTGTTTCCCCCTGAGCTCTGTGGGGATCCCATTTCTCCCCCTTGCCCAAGGGGGTTCCTGTTCTCCCCCCTCCCCTGAGCTCTGTGGGGTTCCCATTCTCCCCCCTCCTCCGATAGGGTTCCCATTCTCCTCCCCTCCCCCAAGCTCTGTGGGGCCCTGGCTCGCCTCTCACCCTCCTAAAAGGACCCAATAAACCTGACCAAACGCTCCCATCGCAGGGGAGGGGTCATGATGTGCAGCTCCGAAGAACTTGTGGTGCCAATTTGCTCCCGCGCCAGCAGCAGCCCCTGAGCGCACAGCCCGCACGCCCTGCCAAGCCAGACCTAAACCCCCGACCAGCGATCGGCCCCGCTATGGGGCGCTTGGCTCCCTGGGGTGATGCTGGTGGCCAGAGCATGCCAGGCTGACACAGCTCCCAGGCGCACACAGGTCATGAGCCTGGGCAACATCCAGTAACCCCTGAGCTTCCCTCTCCCTGCGCCCAGCGCCATTATTGCCAGGCCTGGGCTGTGTGGGCACACGGGCTGCTGCCCAAGCTCTGCAGCTCCCAGCCTAGACACTGCAGGGGCCCCTGGGCATCGGGTAGATCTGGCGGCTTCGCCCCCCTTCCCCAAGCCACCTGGAGCCCTGGCACCCTCCCGCTGGGCGCAAGCCCCTGGCCATGCTGCAAGGTGCTCTTCTCCCAGTGTGTCCCCTGTTGTCCCCTCGCTGCTGGCTGGGCCCAGGCCCCACGGCTGCTTCCTGTCGCCCGTCGCCATTGACAATGTTAATTATTGATTATCACTGAAAGCCCTTGTGCTGCGTCTGCCCCTTGCTGCCTGTAACCAGATCCCGCGTCTCTCCCTGCCTTGCAGTCCCTTCGCCTGCTGCCTTCGGGGGCACCAGGCCTGGACATGCTGACACAGCCCCTAGCAGCCACCCCCGTGGAACACACCCTCAGCAAGACAGCTCCGCTCAGGCCCTCTCCCAAGCTGGGCAGCACCACGGCTGGGCATGGAGGAGATGCACTGGGCCAGGACTTGGCCTAGGCAATAGGCTTGCTGGACCATGGGCACAGAAGAGAGAGGGGCAGGCCTCCCCCTCCACTGGGCAGGGCCCCGCGGCGCGCCGGGCCTCCCCCTCCATTGGGCAGGGCCCCGCGGCGCGCCGGGCCACCCCCTCCATTGGGCAGGGCCCCGCGACTCGCCGGGCCACCCCCTCCATTGGGCAGGGCCCCGCGACTCGCCGGGCCTCCCCCTCCATTGGGCAGGGCCCCGCGACTCGCCAGGCCTCCCCCTCCATTGGGCAGGGCCCCGCGACTCGCCGGGCCTCCCCCTCCATTGGGCAGGGCCCCGCGGCGCGCCGGGCCACCCCCTCCATTGGGCAGGGCCCCGTGGCTCGCCGGGCCTCCCCCTCCATTGGGCAGGGCCCCGCGACTCGCCGGGCCACCCCCTCCATTGGGCAGGGCCCCGCGACTCGCCGGGCCACCCCCTCCATTGGGCAGGGCTCCGCGACTCGCCGGGCCTCCCCCTCCATTGGGCAGGGCTCCGCGGCGCGCCGGGCCACCCCCTCCATTGGGCAGGGCCCCGCGGCTCGCCGGGCCTCCCCCTCCATTGGGCAGGGCCCCGCGGCGCGCCGGGCCTCCCCCTCCATTGGGCAGGGCCCCGCGACTCGCCGGGCCTCCCCCTCCATTGGGCAGGGCCCCGCGACTCGCCGGGCCTCCCCCTCCATTGGGCAGGGCCCCGCGGCACGCCGGGCCTCCCCCTCCATTGGGCAGGGCCCCGCGACTCGCCGGGCCTCCCCCTCCATTGGGCAGGGCCCCGCGACTCGCCGGGCCTCCCCCTCCATTGGGCAGGGCCCCGCGGCACGCCGGGCCACCCCCTCCATTGGGCACAGGGCCGGCTCCAGGCACCAGCCCAGCAAGCAGGTGCTTGGGACAGCCAACAGAGAGGGGCGGCAGGTCCGGCAGCAATTCGGTGGCAGGTCCCTCACTCTCTCTCGGAGCAAAGGACCAGCCATCAAATTGCCGCTGAAGACTGAAGCGGAGATGGGAGTGCTGATCGTGATCGCAGCTTTTTTTTTCTTCTTTTTTTTTTCTGCTTGGGGCGGCAAAAACCCTGGAGCCGGACCTGGTTGGGCAGGGCCCGCGGCTCGCCAGGCCTCCCCCTCCATTGGACTGGGCCCCACGGCTTGCCGGGCTGCCCCCTCCATTGGGCAGGGCCCCGCGGCTCCCCAAGCTGCCCCCTCCAACCCTGTAGGCCATTTGCACCTGGCTAAGCAGCGCTTTGCACACAGGCCCTGAAAGCTGCTCCGGGGAACTCAGCCACCAGCTGAGATGTCAGGCCCAGCGGGGCTCTGGCAGGGGCAGCGGGGAGCCAGGGGTCCTGTGGCAGGGTGCCTGGCTGCAGCCAGACCCCCTGGGCAGAGAAACAAAAGATAAGGGCACCAGGCACCCGACACGAGCCAAGGAGGCACCGGTGGGCTCAGGCTGGGGTGCTGGTTAGGGTTGCCAGGTGTCCGGTTTTCAGAACACCCGGTTAAAAAGGGACCGTGGCAGCTCTGGTCAGCACTGCTGACTGGGCCATTTAACATCCAGTCAGCTGCGCAGTGGCTCTGTGTGGCTCTCGGAAGCACCCAGCATGTCTGGCCCCTAGGCATGGGGCAATCAAAGAAGCTCCATGCGCTGCCCCTGTCCCCAGCGCTGACTCCACAGCTCCCATTGGTTGGGAACTGCAGCCAATGGGAGCTGTGGGGGTGGTGCCTGCGGGTGTGGGCAGAGTGCATCATGCAGAGCTTCCTGGCTGTGCCTCTGCCTGGGGCCATACAAGGCAGCCACTTCCGGGAACTGCACAGACCCAGGGCAGGCAGGGAGCTAGCTTTACCCCTGCTGTGCCGACGACTGGGAGCCGTCTGACCTAAGTGCCTCCTGGCTGGAGCTCACACCCTGAACCCCCTGTCCCAGGTCGGAACCCCCTCCCACACCCAAACTCCTTCCCAGAGCCCACACCCCAAACCCCTGCCCCAGGTCGGAACCCCCTCCCACACCCAAACTCCTTCCCAGAGCCCATACCCCAAGCCTCTGCCCCAGGTCGGAACCCCCTCCCACACCCAAACTCCTTCCCAGAGCCCACACCCCAAGCCCCTGTCCCAGGTCGGAACCCCCTCTTGCACCCCAACCCCCTACCCCAGCACTGGGCCCCCTCCCACACCCAAACTCCCTCCCAGACCATGCACCCCTGCCCGCACTCCAAGCCCCTCAGCCCCAGAGCCCCCTCATGTACCCCAAGCCCTACATACCTGGCCCCACCCCAGAGCCCTCACCTCCAGCCAGAGCCTGCACCCCTTCCCACTCCTCAACCCCCTGCCCCAGCGCTGAGACCTCCCCCGCACTCCAAACCTCTTGGCCCCAGACCGAAGCTCCCTCCTGCACCTCCAACCCCTCTGTCACGGAGTCCCCGGGCGACACTCTGGAACTGCTCCCCACCAAGCCAGGCAGGACTCTGGTGAAGTCTCTACTCTGTGAGCAGACTGTCTGCAGGGCAAGAAGCTCACACGGCTTCACCTCCTGGGTCTGACCTTGGAGCATTCAGCATCCTCTGCCCCTCCGTGCGCTTCCCACAGCGAGCCCACCCAGGCGGGGTCCTGGGGAAGCCACAGGGTCCTGCACCCCCACTTTGCGGTCAGATGTGACTCTCAGCCAGCCAGTAACACAGAGGTTTATTTAGTGACAGGAACAGGGTCTAAAACAGAGCTTGTAGATACAGCGAACCGGACCCCTCGGCCGGGTCCATTCTGGGGGGCAGTGAGCCAGACCCCCAGGTCTGCACTTCACTCCTCGTCCCCAGACAGCTCCAGACTGAAACCCCCTCCAGCCCCTCCTCTCTGCTCAGCTCCTGTCCCAGGCCAGGGGGTCTCCTGACCCCTTTGTCTCCAACACCTTCAGCTGGCACCTTTGCAGGGGAGGGGCCCAGGCCATCAGTTGCTAGGAGACAGAGTGCCAGGCATTTAGGTGCACTGGCCCTTTGCTCTGCCAGATACTTAAGAACTGCCATGGGGACACTGAGGCACCAACACAATATTCAGAGCAAACATTAAGAATATTCCCAGTTGGTCACACCCTCATCCCCAGTGTAAAGTTGCACTCCCCCACCCCAGAGCCTGCAGTCCTAGCCATAGCCCTCACCCCCTCCCGCACCCCAACCCCCTGCCCCAGCCCAGTGAACGTGAGTGAGGGTAGGGGAGAGAGACCAACAGAGGGAGAGGGGCTGGAGTGAGTGGGGCGGGACCTCAGAAAAGTGGCGGGGAATAGGCAGGGCAGAGTGTTCAGTTTTATGCAGTTAGAAAGCTGGAACCCTGGTGCTGGGTGTGCCTGGCCCTCGGCTGCAAGCCCATTGCCTGAGCAGGGAGCAATGCTGCTGCACAGCTCAGACCTGTGGGCACAGCAACTCTGAACGTGGGCCCAGTGCACCTGGGAGGGGGAGGGCATTGCACAGGCTGGGCCCTTGCCCCTGGGGAGCATGGGGGGAAGATGGCCCAGGCCAGTGCCCCGGGGGGAGGGAGATGTCTCACGGGCACTAGGCGCAGCCCAGCCCAGGGGTGCTGGGGCGGGAGGGACTGCCTGGCCCAGCCCAGCACAGCCTCCTCTGCCAAAACTTAATCAGCTCCTAGTGGATCCCGCCAATGATGTGATGGAATGGACAAGACAGAGTCTATCTGGGCAAAAATCACACTGGGAAAGAAAGCTACTAGATCCTCCCCTGAGATAGTGCTTGGGGTGTGCTACAGACCGCCGGGATCTGATTTGGATATGGATAGAGACCTCTTTAATGTTTTTTATGAAGTAAACACTAATGGGAATTGTGTGATCATGGGAGACTTTAACTTCCCAGACACAGACTGGAGGACAAGTGCTAGCAAGAATAATAGGGCTCAGATTTTTCTGGATGTGATAGCTGATGGATTCCTTCACCAAGTAGTTGAAGAACCAACAAGAGGGGATGCCATTTTAGATTTGGTTTTGGTGAGCAGTGAGGACCTCATAGAAGAAATGGTTGTAGGGGACAACCTTGGTTCGAGTGATCATGAGCTAATTCAGTTCAAACTAGATGGAAGGATAAACAAAAATAGATCTGGGACTAGGGTTTTTGACTTCTCGAGGGCTAACCTTAAAGAATTAAAAGGAAATTAGTTAGGGAAGTGGATTGGACTGAAGAACTTGTGGATCTAAATGCGGAGGAGGCCTGGAATTACTTTAAGTCGCAGCTGCAGAAACTATCGGAAGCCTGCATCTTAAGAAAGAGGAAAAAAAACATAGGCAGGAGTTGTAGACCAAGCTGGATGAGCAAGCATCTCAGAGAAGTGATTAAGAAAAAGCAGAAAGCCTACAAGGAGTGGAAGAAGGGTGGGATTAGCAAGGAAAGCTACCTTAGTGAGGTCAGAACATGTAGGGATAAAGTGAGAGAGGCTAAAAGCCAAGTAGAGTTGGACCTTGCAAAGGGAATTAAAACCAACAGTAAAAGGTTCTATAGCCATATAAATAAGAAGAAAATAAAGAAAAAAGAAGTGGGACCGCTAAATACTAAGGATGGAATGGAGGTTAAGGATAACCTAGGCATGGCCCAATATCTAAATAAGTACTTTGCCTCAGTCTTTAATAAGGCTAATGAGGAGCTTAGGGGTAATGGAAGGATGACAAACGGGAATGAGGATATGGAGGTGGATATTACCACGTCTGAGGTAGAAGCCAAACTTGAACAGCTTAATGGGACAAAATCGGAGGGCCCGGACAATCTTCATCTGAGAATATTAAAGGAACTGGCACATGAAATTGCAAGCCTGTTAGCGAGAATTTTTAATGAATTGGTAAACTCAGGGGTTGTACCGTACGACTGGAGAATTGCTAACATAGTTCCTATCTTTAGGAAAGGGAAAAAAAGTGATCCAAGTAACTATAGGCCTGTTAGTTTGACATCTGTAGTATGTAAGGTCTTGGAAAAAATTTTGAAGGAGAAAGTAGTTAAGGACATTGAGGTCAATGGTAATTGGGACAAATTACAACATGGTTTTACTAAAGGTAGATTGTGCCAAACCAACCTGATCTCCTTCTTTGAGAAGGTGACAGATTATTTAGACAAAGGAAATGCAGTAGATGTAATTTACCTTGATTTCAGTAAGGCATTTGACACTGTTCCACATGGGGAATTATTAGTCAAATTGGAAAAGATGGGGATCAATATGAAAATTGAAAGGTGGATAAGGAACTGTTTAAAGGGGAGACTCCAACGGGTCGTACTGAAGGGTGAACTGTCAGGCTGGAAGGAGGTTACCAGTGGAGTTCCTCAGGGATCGGTTTTGGGACCAATCTTATTTAACCTTTTTATTACTGACCTTGGCACAAAAAGCGGGAATGTGCTAATAAAGTTCGCAGATGACACGAAGCTGGGAGGTATTGCTAACACAGAGAAGGACCGGGATATCCTACAGGAAGATCTGGATGACCTTGTAAACTGGAGTAATAGTAATAGGATGAAATTTAATAGTGAAAAGTGCAAGGTCATGCACTTAGGGATTAATAATAAGAATTTTAGATATAGATTGGGGACGCATCAGTTGGAAGCAACAGAGGAGGAGAAGGACCTTGGAGTATTGGTTGATCACAGGATGACTATGAGCCGCCAATGTGATATGGCCGTTAAAAAAGCTAATGCGCTTTTAGGATGTATCAGGCGAGGTATTTCCAGCAAAGATAAGGAGGTGTTAGTACCGTTATATAAGGCGCTGGTGAGACCCCACCTGGAATACTGTGTGCAGTTCTGGTCTCCCATGTTTAATAAGGATGAATTCAAACTGGAACAGGTTCAGAGACGGGCTACTAGGATGATCCGAGGAATGGAAAACCTGTCATATGAAAGGAGACTCAAAGAGCTTGGCTTGTTTAGCCTAGCCAAAAGAAGGCTGAGGGGGGATATGCTTGCTCTTTATAAATATATCAGAGGGATTAATATTAGGGAGGGAGAGGAATTATTTAAGCTTAGTACTAATGTAGACACAAGAACAAATGGGTATAAACTGGACACTAGGAAGTTTAGACCTGAAATTAGACGAAGGTTTCTAACCATTAGAGGAGTGAAGTTCTGGAACAGCCTCCCAAGGGGAGTAGTGGGGGCAAAAGACATATCTGGCTTTAAGACGAAGCTTGATAAGTTTATGGAAGTGATGGTATGATGGGATAGCTTAATTTTGGCAATTGATCTTTGATTATCAGCAGATAAGTATGCCCAGTGGTCGATGATGGGATGTTGGATGGGATGGGATCTGAGTTACTGCAGAGAATTCTTTCCTGCTGGCTGGTGAGTCTTGCCCACATGCTCAGGGTTTAGCTGATCACCATATTTGGGGTCGGGAAGGAATTTTCCTCCGGGGCAGATTGGCAGAGGCCCTGGAGGTTTTTCGCCTTCCTCTGCAGCATGGGGCATGGGTCACTTGCTGGTGGATTCTCTGCAGCTTGAGGTCTTCAAACCACAATTTGAAGACTTCAGTAACTTGGACATAGGTTAGGGGTTTCTTATAGAAGTGGATGGGTAGGGATCTGTGGCCTGCTTTGTGCAGGAGGTCAGACTAGATGATCACGTTGGTCCTTTCTGACCTAAAAGTCTATGAGTCTATGAATCAGATCAAATCACCGCCTGCCCATGCAGGTCAGGATCCTTCCCCAGCATCCACCCGCGGCCCCTCTCCCCCCTGCCAGCCAGAGCCAGCGACTGAGCACGACCTGAATCCTTGACCACTGCTGAAAAGAGCCCCTCTCCCATGACAGCACCCCTCCTATCTGGGTGTGGGGAGCACGAGGCCAGGACCACTGTGGGTGGGGCTGGGGAGCCCAGGCCTGGAATGGCTTTCAGGGATGGTCTAGATAGTATATGGTCCTGCCATGAGGGCAGGGGGCTGGTCTCGATGACCTCTTGAGGTCCCTTCCAGTCCTAGAGTCTGTGAATCTATGATGGGATTTGGGCATCTCAGCTGTACAACATGAACCCGTCCCCTCCCAATCCCGCCTCCCTCCAGGCATCCCCCGCCCCAGGGCAGCTGTTGCAGTCCCCCACAAGGCCCCTGGTGCCAGGGTGCCTGACATGCTGCCCTGGGGGGCCCATTCTTGGAGATGCTGCCTGTATGGCCCCATTCCCCCATCCCCTCGTGGCTTCTGCTCAGCATCCGCCTCGCACACCAGGACTGTGAGAGCCCAGCTGTGTGCTGTGGGAGGAGTTCCCAGGCCACCCCCATGGGGTAACCAGCGCACTCCATGGAGCAGTCACGGAGTGTGGGGGAGTCCGGTCCTGCACCCCTCTTCCTGGGACTCACAGTGCCTCTCAGCCAGCCAGTAAAACAGAAGGTTTATTGGACAACAGGAATGCAGGTTACAGCAGAGCTTGTAGGCACAACCAGGACCCCTCAATCAAGTCCTTCTGGGGGTTCAGGGTGTTTGGATCCCAGCTTAGGATTCCCTGAATTCCAACTACCCAGCCCAAAACCGAAACTAAAACTAACTCCCCTCCAGCCGGCCCCTTCCTTTGTCCCTCCTTTGTACGGCTTCCTGGGCAAAAGGTGCTGACACCCCCCCCCCCCACCTGGCTCAGGTTACAGGCCTAGGTCCTGTCCCCCACCTAAAGTCCTCCCTGGCTCTCCCACTCCCCACACAGACAGCCCCTACTCCATCACATCTCTCCCCCCTTCGAGACTGAACTGAGCAGGGTCACTCTGCCCAGTGACCTGGGGAAGTTCAGGGCCCCCTCTCCGGGACAACGCGTCTGCTGTCAGGTTGGCACTTCCCTTCACATGGACCACGTCCATGTCATAGTCCTGCAGGAGCAGGGTCCACCTCAGGAGCTTGGCGTTGGCTCCTTTCATCTGGTGCAGCCAGGTCAGGGGAGAGTGGTCGGTGTACACGGTGAAGTGTTGCCCAAAGAGATATGTCTCTAGCTTCTTAAGGGCCCACACCATGGCCAGGCATTCCTTCTCGATGGCCGCGTAGCTTTGTTCCCGGGGTAGCAGCTTCTTACTCAGGTACATGATGGGGTGTCTCTCCCCCTTTTCATCCTCCTGCATTAACACCGCCCCCAGTCCCGTGTCTGAGGTGTCAGTGAACACCATAAAGGGCTTGTCAAAATCTGGGTTTGCCAGAACTGGGCCACTAACCAGAGCCTCCTTCAGCGCCCGGAGAGCCTGCTGGCACCACCTAAAGACAGCCCCGGCTCTCCCATCCCCCCCACAGACAGTCCCTACTCCATCACAGGAGCGACGCCCCATAATGCCCCATGGCAGACGGTGGGGCACTCAACAAGGCAGCCGCTCGCTGGGGGCTCCCGTGGCCAGCCCCCAGGCTGAGGGTTTGGCCTAGCAATTAGATGTGCTCTCCCAGGCGGCTACCGCACATCCCAGCACTGTCATGAGCATCTGGTGTGAGAATGGATTCAGTCGGGCCCAGCCCGTGAGCGCTCTGGCCTGGAGAGCCTCACAGCACAGGGCCTGAGCCCGAGTGTAGGGCAGGAGGTGGGGGCGTGTGGGCGCCAGCTCCCGGCCTGTGAATGGGGCAGGGAGTTCGAGGGATGGGGAGATACTGGATTGGGGGGAGGAGCAAGGTGTCTAATGCGGGCTGGGCAGTGCCCTGCTCAGCAGGTTTTGAAGGGACCCAGGGCAGGGCTGGTGGGTCTGGGACTGGGAAGGACTAGGTGGCAGGCCAGCGTGGGACTAGGCTGGGGAGGGCAGGGCAGGGCTGGGCTGGACAGGGCCAGGGGCTGGGTGCTGCACTCGGCAGGGGCTGGGTGGCAGGTCAGGGGGGCCCAGGTAAGGGGGGCAGGGCAGGGCTGGGCAGGAGGTAACTGGGGCTGGGTGCTGCACTCAGGAGGGGCTGGGTGGCAGGTTGGGGGGGCTAGACTGGGGGGGCAGGGCAGGGTTGGGCTGCACGGGACCAGGGGCTGGGTGCTGGACTCGGCAGGGGCTGGGTGGCAGGTCAGGGGGGCCCAGGCGGGGGGGTCAGTGTGGGGCTGGGTAGGAGGCAACTGGGGCTGGGTGCTGCGCTCCGGAGGGGCTGGGTGGCAGGTCGGGGGGGCTAGGCTGGGGGGGTCAAGGTGGGGCTGGGCTGAAGGTGAACTGGGGCTGGGTGCTGGACTCAGCAGGGGCTGGGAGGCAGGCCAGGGCGGGACAGGGCTGGGGGTCCCACAGTGGGGCTGGGTGGCAGGGCCCGGGATGGGCAGTGCGCTGTGCCTGGTGACGTGCCCAGCTGATTCCAGCCCCCATGCTGCCAGGGGCTCCACGCCACTCTGCTGCCCGCAGACATAAATCATTCTCTAATTTCTAACATGAATAATTGATTTCCCCTTCGCAGCCGGAGATCAATCTGCTGTGTGCACATGCATAAGAAAACCCTAATAATGAAGGGGATCAGGATCTGCCACCATCGATTAGCTGTGTGAACAGCCACTTTCCCTGCAATTCATGCCTTCTCGCTTCCCGGGCAGGGCTCCCGCTGGGCAAACGGCTGCTCCCTGCGCTCAGCCCAGCAAAGAGCCCCAGGAAGGTGGAGGTGGGCCCCTCTCTGGTCCTGCTCTGGGAACTGGTGCCAGTCTGGGGTTCAGGACTGGCCCTGGCTCAGGGGCAGAGCCCTGGGGCTATTGCCTGTTTGCGGAGGGGTAAGCAGGGCCTATCTTTCTACAAGGACCCCTAGGCCTGTCAGCTGGCCCCAGCCCTGCCCCGTGCACCTCTCAGCGCTCGCGCCTGGGCTGGGCAGTGAATGCTGGCACAGAGCGAGCCTTCTTCCAGGGGCTCATTGCATTGGAGTGCCCCCGTTCTGCTGGCAGGGCCCGGGGCCCTTGTGGGCGCTGCAGCACCGGTTCCCTGGCGCCCACCCTGCACTGCACTCCCCAGGGGGGCACATGGGGCCGAAGTGTCTAACACAACCCCCATCTGCTGGACCCACACAGGCCCCTCTCGCTGGGGGCAGAAATGTAAAGCTGGAAGGCTTCAGCCTGGCAGATCACCTGCCAAGCGGGTCCTGCAGCCCTGCCTGGCACCGCGTGTCCCAGGGCTGCAGCACGGCTGGCTCAATCCTTGGTGTAAGACCAGCAGGTTCACCCGTGGAGGATTCCTCTGGCCTGGGCTGGACAGAATGACCAGGGAGGAGCCCCCGGATGATGTGGGACAGTGGCAGGGCAGGGCCGGGAAATGCCAGGGTGAGCAGGATGGGCGGGGCCAGGGAATACCCGGCAGGGAGGGGCGGGGCCGGGGAATACCAGCCAGTCCCAGCTCCGGGTACAGACCTGCTGGGACTGGCTGGGATTGGCGGTAAGGGGTAGGGGGTACAGACCCACGCTGTCTCAGCCCTGAAAGGGGTAACAGGGAACCTGTCTGCCTATGCAGAGACAAAAGGGCGGCAGGGCAAAGGGGGATGGTTGCCAGGGGCTGAGGGCAGGACCCGTCAGCGCAGCCTGGTGAGATGCTGCCAGGAATCCAGTGCCCAAGGACAGCCGACAGGGGAGGAGCAGGCGAGGGAGAGGGGAAGGGGCAGCAGAGAACAGTGCCAGCCCCTTCATCCTGGGTCCCTGGCCTGGAGTCAGAGGAGGGGCCACCTGGGTTTCATGCCCAGCCCCAGCAAGCAGTGTTAGGACCTCGGACAGGCGAGCCGAAGTGGGTGAGGCCAGGGCCCGTGCACCTGCTCTGCGGCAGCTGGCTCCTGGTGTGCTGGACTCCTGCGTGCCTGAGGGGAAAGGACTGTCAGCGGGCCAGGGAGAGCCGGGGCATGACAAGGAGCCTGGTTTGGGGCTACCCCCAGCTTTTAAACAGTCCCCTGGAGGAGCCCTTCAGTGGGCAGCCGCCCAGGGGTTCCACCCTTCCTTCAGGGCAGGCCCCAGCCTCCCTGCCTCCGACGGAGACTCTGGGCTCCAGCCTCCAGCTTCACCCTGTGAGCTCTGCCCTGCTGCAAGTCCAGCCAAGACAGACCCCAAGAAGAGGCACGTCTGCTCGGCGGGGACCCGGGCACCTGCCAGGGCTTGGGGTGACTCCTGGCAGCCTCATCCAAGCAAAGCGGGGTCTTGGTCACCGGGACACAGCAGCAGGTGCTCATAGATGTGATGAAGTGGTGTGCATAGGTGGCCGACACTCTGTCTCCTGGCAACTAATGGCCGGGGCTCTTCCCCCTTGCAAGGTGATAGCTAAAGGTGTTGGAGAACAAAGGAATCAGATGACCTCCTGGCCCGGGCAAAGGGACAAAGCCCAGAGGGGGAGAGGCTGCAAAGTGAGTCAGTTTGGGGCTGGCTGGGGACGTGGAGTGAAGTGCAGATGTGTCAGGTATCAGAGGGGTAGCTGTGTTAGTCTGGATCTGTAAAAGCAGCAAAGAATCCTGTGGCATCTTATAGACTAACAGACGTTTTGGAGCATGAGCTTTCGTGGGTGAATACCCACTTCCTCAGATGCATGTGGTGGAAATTTCCAGGGGCAGGTATATATATGCTAGCAAGCAAGCTAGAGATAATGAGGTCAGTTCAATCAGGGAGGATGAGGCCCTGTTCTAGCAGTTGAGGTGTGAAAACCAAGAGAGGAGGAACTGGTTCTGTAGTTGGCAAGCCATTCACAGTCTTTGTTCAATCCTGAGCTGATGGCGTCAAATTTGCAGATGAACTGAAGCTCAGCGGTTTCTCTTTGAAGTCCGGTCCTGAAGTTTTTTTGCTGCAGGATGGCCACCTTAAGGTCTGCTATAGTGTGGCCAGGGAGGTTGAAGTGCTCTCCTACAGGTTTTTGTATATTGCCATTCCTAATGTCTGATTTGTGTCCATTTATCCTTTTCCGTAGAGACTGTCCAGTTTGGCCGATGTACATAGCAGAGGGGCATTGCTGGCATATGATGGCATATATTACATTGGTGGATGTGCAGGTGAATGAACCAGTGATGGTGTGGCTGATCTGGTTAGGTCCTGTGATGGTGTCGCTGGTGTAGATATGTGGGCAGAGTTGGCATCGAGGTTTGTTGCATGAATTGGTTCCTGAGCTAGAGTTACTATGGTGCAGTGTGTAGTTACTGATGAGAATATGCTTTCAGGTTGGCAGGCTTGTCTGTGGGCAAGGACTGGCCTGCCACCCAAGGCCTGTGAAAGTGTGGGATCATTGTCCAGGATGGGTTGTAGATCCTTGATGATGCGTTGGAGGGGTTTTAGCTGCGGGCTGTATGTGATGGCCAGTGGAGTCCTGTTGGTTTCTTTCTTGGGTTTGTCTTGCAGTAGGAGGCTTCTGGGTACACGTCTGGCTCTGTTGATCTGTTTCCTTATTTCCTCGTGCGGGTATTGTAGTTTTGAGAATGCTTGGTGGAGATTTTGTAGGTGTTGGTCTCTGTCTGAGGGGTTAGAGCAGATGCGGTTGTACCTCAGTGCTTGGCTGTAGACAATGGATCGTGTGATGTGTCCTGGATGGAAGCTGGAGGCATAGCGGTCGGTAGGTTTTTGATATAGGGTGGTGTTAATGTGACCATCACTTATTTGCACCGTGGTGTCAAGAAAGTGGACCTCTCGTGTAGATTGGTCCAGGCTGAGGTTGATGGTGGGGTGGAAGCTGTTGAAATCATGGTGGAATTTTTCCAGAGTCTCCTTCCCATAGGTCCAGATGATGAAGATGTCATCAATGTAGCGTAGGTAGAGAAGGGGTGTGAGTGGACGAGAGCTGAGGAAGCGTTGTTCCAGGTCGGCCATAAAGATATTGGCATATTGTGGGGCCATGCGGGTGCCCATAGCAATGCCACTGAACTGGAGATATATATTGTCATCAAATTTGAAATAGTTGTGTGTGAGGATAAAGGCACAGAGCTCAGCAGCCAGTTGTGCTGTGGCATCATCAGGGATAGTGTTCCTGACAGCTTGTATTCCATCTGTGTGGGGGATGTTTGTGTAGAGAGCCTCTACATCCATGGTGGCTAGGATGGTGTTTTCTGGGAGGTGACCAATGCATTGTAGTTTCCTCAGGAAATCAGTGATGTCACGGAGATAGCTGGGAGTGCTGGTGGCATAGGGTCTGAGTAGAGAGTCCATATATCCAGACAGTCCTTCAGTGAGAGTGCCAATGCCCGAGATGATGGGGCGTCCAGGATTTCCGGGTTTGTGGATCTTGGGTAGTAGATAGAACAACCGTGGTCGGGGCTCTAGGGGTATGTTGATTTCTTCTGGTGTTAGTGTAGGGAGTGTCCTGAGTAGATGTTGCAGTTTCTTAGTGTATTCCTCAGTGGGATCTGAGGGAAGTGGCCTGTAGAATTTGGTGTTGGAGAGTTGTCTGGCGGCCTCCTTTTGGTAGTCAGACCTGTTCATGATGACAACAGCACCTCCTTTATCAGCCTCTTTGATGATAATGTCAGGGTGGTTTCTGAGGCTGTGGATGGCATTGCGTTCTGCACGACTTAGGTTGTGAGGCAAGCGATGTTGTTCCACGATTTCTGCCTGTGCACGCTGGCGGAAGCATTCAATGTATAGGTCCAGACTGTCATTTCGACCCTCAGGAGGAGTCCATGTGGAGTTCTTCTTCTTGTGCTGTTGGTGGGAGGGCACCTGTGTATCAGTGCACTGTTCAGTGTTGTCCTGGAAGTATTCTTTGAGTCGGAGACGGCGAAAGTAGGCTTCCAGATCGCCACAGAACTGTATCATGTTGGTGGGGGTGGCAGGGCAGAAAGAGAGTCCTCGAGATAGGACAGACTTTTCTTCTGGGCTGAGTGTGTAGTTGGATAGATTGACGATATTGCTGGGTGGGCTGGGGTACCACTGTTGTGGCCCCATGTGGCATCATCAAGGATCTACAACCCATCCTGGACAATGATCCCACACTTTCACAGGCCTTGGGTGGCAGGCTAGTCCTTGCCCACAGACAACCTGCCAACCTGAAACATATTCTCACCAGTAACTGCACACCACACCATAATAACTCTAGCTCAGGAACCAATCCATGCAACAAACCTCGATGCCAACTCTGCCCACATATCTACACCAGCGACACCATCACAGGACCTAACCAGATCAGCCACACCATCACTGGTTCATTCACCTGCAAATCCACCAATGTAATATATGCCATCATATGCCAGCAATGCCCCTCTGCTATGTACATCGGCCAAACTGGACAGTCTCTACAGAAAAAGATAAATGGACACAAATCAGACATTAGGAATGGTGATATACAAAAACCTGTAGGAGAGCACTTCAACCTCCCTGGCCACACTATAGCAGACCTTAAGGTGGCCATCCTGCAGCAAAAAAACTTCAGGACCAGACTTCAAAGAGAAACTGCTGAGCTTCAGTTCATCTGCAAATTTGACACCATCAGCTCAGGATTGAACAAAGACTGTGAATGGCTTGCCAACTACAGAACCAGTTTCTCCTCTCTTGGTTTTCACACCTCAACTGCTAGAACAGGGCCTCATCCTCCCTGATTGAACTGACCTCGTTATCTCTAGCTTGCTAGCATATATATATCTGCCCCTGGAAATTTCCACTACATGCATCTGAGGAAGTGGGTATTCACCCACGAAAGCTCATGCTCCAAAACGTCTGTTAATCTATAAGGTGCCACAGGATTCTTTGCTGCTTGTGCAGATGTGGGTGTCTGGCTCACTGTCTCCCAAAATGGACCCAGCTGAGGGGTCCTGCTCTCTGCACCTACAAGCTGTGTGTTAGACTGTGTTCCTGTCATCGAATAAACCTCTGCTGAAGGCTCAGAGAGGGACGGTTTCAGGAGGCGGTTAACCTCTGGGAGCGTGTGACCAGCGAGAAGGACTGTTGGAGTAACGGGGTCCCCCTGTTGACGGCAGGGAGCAGTCTCAGGGGCGGAGGAGCTTGCTGCTCGACCCTGGGAGAGAGAAGGATTTTGCAGTAGCAGGGTTCCCCGGGGGATTGCAGGAGCAGTCCCAGGGGCAGAGGAGTCTGCAGCTCGACCCTGGCAAAGAGGTGGTGATCAGGAGAAGGGCTGGCACACCAGGGGTTCTTCCTGGAAACCATGGGGGAGCCAAGAGCACACAGGCATGTGAGTCCAGAGCCACTTGGGAACGGTGAAGTGATGGCCTATCACCATCCCCTTGAGAAGGACATTGTGATCCTGTGCACAAAGAGAGGGTTACGCATGGGGACGTTCACCAAGGCACAGTTAATCGTGCAGTTGGAGGAGGAGGACCGCTCTGAGGAGCAGATTCCTGGCCCAGATGGGGCTACAAGAGGATCTGGGAGCAGCTGGAGCAGCAGCCAGGCATCCCCGGGAGTCTGGTCCCCAACCAGACGAGGGTCTTCACGATCGGGTTCTATATCGGGATCGGAGACGGATGGGATGGGAGCAGAGCCCGAGAGAGCGAGAGGACCGTGAGAGAGAGCAAAAGCCCAAGGAAAAGCTGCAGGAGAAGCAGCAGCAGCGTGGACTGGCGACGGTGGAGCAGAGAGGCATAGGGGGCTTCCCAGGGGTGAGTGGAGATAGACCCCGGACTGCCAGTTCCGCAGAGAACCTCGACACTAAATTGCTGCCCCTGGTTAAGGAGGGGGGGATGTGGATGCCCACCACACGGCCTTCGAGCAGGCGGGTGATTTGAACCAGGGGGACCCTGTGGAAATGCCCCGGGATCCAGCTCCCTTGCTGGGTCCCAAGGCCATAGTCGCTGTCAGCCAGATGGGTGGGGTGGTGGACAGGCTCCCACTCCTGGCCTGGGCCTATATGTCTGCTTGGAGTGTCCTGGGCTCAGGCCCCTCGGATCCCCAGTGGGAGCAGAAGGTGGTGGTCAATGGGGAGACCTGCCTGGGGTGGCGAGACCCTGGGACAGGGAGAACTGTTGTCAGGCCCCGGGTGGTGCAGCCGCAGATGCTGAGGGGCTGTGTGACCTGGGAGAAGGTTCCAGGGATGGAACCATTGGCCTTGCGTATGGCCCGGATTCCTGCGCAGACACAGGAGGGGTTGGGCTGGCTGGTCGTTGGGGTTCTCTGGGATATCGACTGGGAGACACTGTTGTGGCGTGTGACAAAGTGGGAATGTTCTGGCTGTGTTCTTTGAATGCTGAGTGGGGAGTATTGACCTGGGAAGGTTGCAGGGGAGGTTTTGCTGGGACTGGCTGCCTTGGGGAAGGGAGGAGACCTGAGCATGTAATATGAGAACCTAGGAGTGGGGTGTCACGGAGTCCCCGGGCGATGCTCTGGAACTGCTCCCCACCAAGCTAGTCAGGACTTTGGGGAGCCTCCTTTCCCTCGGAGCAGACTGTCTCCAGGGCAAGAAGCTCACACGGCTTCACCTCCTGGGTCTGACCTTGGAGCATTCAGCATCCTCTGCCCCTCCGTGCACTTCCCACAGCGAGTCTGCCCCAGCGGGGTCCTGGGGAAGCCACCGGGTCCTGCACCCCCACTTCGCAGTCAGACGGGACTCTCAGCCAGCCAGTAACACAGAGGTTTATTCGATGACAGGAACACGGTCTAAAACAGAGCTTGTAGGTACAGAGAACAGGACCCCTCGGCTGGGTCCATTCTGGGGGGCAGTGAGCCAGACACCCACGTCTGCACTTCACTCCTCGTCCCCAGCCATCTCCCCACTGAAACCCCCTCCAGCCCCTCCTTTCTGGGCTGTGTCTCTTTCCCAGGCCAGGGAGTCACCTGACCTCTTTGTTCACCTTTAGCTATTCTCTTGCAGGGGGGAAGGGCCCCGGCCATTTGTTGGCAGGAGACAGAGTGTCGGCCATTTATGCACACTGGAGACTTAAGAAATGCATAGGAGAAACTGAGGCACACACACAGTATTCAGAGGAAACATTAAGAACAGCCTCACTTCATCACAGGGAGCTTGGCATCCAAGGGAGCGGGTGATGACGGCAGGACTGGGGTTATTAGGAGGAGCTGCCATATCTTGCTGGCAGCTCTTATTACATCCTCTCCACGGCGGCGAGATGGAGCCTTATCACTCCGTCAGCAAAGCCTTCCTCCCGCTGAAATTAAACCTGCTGGTGAGGTGGGCCAGGGCCTGGGGCTTGCACTGGTGCCAGCCCCGACCCTGCCTCCAGGGCACAAGCCACAGGGGCACCTCACACTAGAGGTGCCTGGGGGTGGCTCAGGGCTGCCCCTGTCCGGCGCCCTGACTCCAGGTCATGGGGATGGGAGAGGGGCTGGGGCAGGGGGCACTTCCCCCGAGGCCTCGCAGCAGCATGGAGCACAGGACCTGGAGGGAGGAGACTCCGGCCTCTCTCTGGCCTGCTACTGTTACCAGCCATGCAGTCCGAGCTGTGCCGCGCCTGTGGGGAAGCCAGCGCCAAGCATGGGGAGTGAGAAAGGACCTCTGAGGCTTCCCCCCCAACTCCCTCACAGCCCCTGTCCTGCTCTCCAGCCTGTTGCTCCTGGCCTCAGAGCCACAACCCGGGCGCTGGACTGTAGCCACCACAGAGGCCTGACTGCTCAGAGCCCGACGGCTGCTGTGCTGCCTGTGGGGATCACAGGACGGACAGACAGACAGATGGGTCCCGTAGCATCGCTGCCCCAGCAGCACATGGCAGCCCTGCCGGTGCCAAGGGCATGCGGCAAGAGGTCACCCTAGCACTGCCTGCCACCTCTGGCAACTCTATGCCCCAGGGTGGCTTGCTCCCCCAGGCACCCCTGCAGCCTGGCTATCCAGCAGCCGCAGCCAACATGCAGAGAAGGTTGGGCTGTCTCCTGGTAAGGCCCCACACAGAGGGCTGGTGCGAGGACCCATGTCCCACATCAGCCCATACGGTGTGTGGAGCAGGCAGCCCTCTGCCCAGGGTGAACGCTACCAGCCCCCCCACACCCTGGGGGCCTATCACCCTGTGTCATCAGCCAGGACATGCACAGACTGCCTGGCAGCCCCCCAACACTGCCCTGATCACCCACCCTCCCAGCCGCAAAACCCATGGGAATCTACAGAGTGGGGTGTCTCCAGAATGCTCTGCTCCCAGCCCTCCCAGGAAACCCTACAATAACAAACCATGCACAGTCCCACCCTCACTCCTCCTAGGGGAGTGTCGGACAACAAACCAGCCTACACTGCAGGACTTGGAGTAGGCCCTACAACAACAAGATCTACAGAGTGCAGTACAGCCTTGGTGAGCAGCCCTGTAGCACAGAAGAAAGAAGTATGTGCTAGCCCCGTCTCCTGTGCCTTTTCTGAATGAACCCAGCCCTACCACAGGCCAGCTGGCTACAAGACAGGCAGAAGGCGGGGGCTATGAGATAGCTGAGCAGAGCAGCTCAGGGAACTGGCCAACGGCTCCATGGGATTTCCCAGCAGGTCTGCGTTAGTGTGGGGCACGGGCCATTTGCAGCTTGACACCATGGAATAGTGCAGAAAAGGCAGATGTGTTCAATGCACATTTCTGTTCCGTATTTGGGAAAAAATAGTTGATGTAGTGATAGCGTATGCTACCACTCCTTCCGTTCCACTAGTAGCTCCCGAAGATGTTAAGTGGCAGCTACCAAAGTCAGACATTCTTAAATTAGCAGGTCCAGATCACCTATAGCTAAGAGTTTTAAAAGAGCTGGCCGAGGAGCTGGCTGGACCATTTGCGTTTACTGTCAATAAGTCTTGGAGCACCGGGGAAGTTCCAGAAGACGGGAAGAAAGCTAATGTTGGGCCAATATTTAAGATAATGGAGTGGCTGATATGGACCCGATTAATAAAAAAATTAAGGAAGGTGATCTATGTCACAGAGTGTGGGGGAGACAGGGTCCTGCACCCCCGGCTTCCTGCGAGTCACCGTGACTCTCAGCCAGCCAGTAAAACAGAAGGTTTATTTAGACGACAGGAACACAGTCCAAGACAGGTCTTGCAGGTACAGACAACAGGCCCACCTCAGGTCCATTTTGCGGGGGGGCCCAAGGAGGCCAGAGCACCTCTGGCCCCCCTCCATTTCCCCAGCCAGCTCCAAACTGAAACTCTCCAGCCTCTCCTCTGCCTTTGTCCCTTTCCCAGGCCAAGACGTCATCTGATCTCTTTGTTCTCCAACACCTTCAGTTGGCAACTTGTAGGGGAGGGGCCCAGGTTGTCAGTTGCCAGGAGACAGGGTATCGGCCATTCTTTGTGCAGACAGGATCACACTGGCCCTCTAGGGCTCTGCAACAATCACACCCCCCTAGACACTTGAGAAATGCATAGGGGAAACTGAGGCACATACACGGCACTCAGAGAAAACATTAAAAACAGTTGTCACAATATAATTAAAGCTAATCATCATGGGTTTATAGAAAATAGATCCTGTCAAACTAACTTGCTATCATTTTTTTATGCTATGACAAGATTGGTTGAAAAAGGTAATAGTGTTGCCGTAATATACTTAGACTTCTGTAAGACCTTTGACTCGGTAGCACGAGACATTTTAATTAAAAAATTAGAATGACATAAAATGAACCTGGCACACATTAAATGGATTAAATACTGGCTAACTGATAGGTCTCAAAATGCCACTATAATTGGGGAATTGTCATTGACCAGATCTGTTTCCATTGGGGTCCTACAAGGGTTGGTCCTTGGCCCTACAGTATTTAACATTCTTATCAATGACTGGAAGAAAATCATCACTGCTAAAGTTTGCAGATGACGCAGAAATTGCAGGAGTGGTAAATAATGCAGAGGATGGGTCACTGATACAGAGTGACCTGGGTCTCTTGGTAAACTGGGCACAAGCAAACAGCAGACATTTTAATGCAGCTAAATGTAAATGTCTACATCTGGGAACAAAGAACAGCGGCCAACTTACAGGCTGGGGGACTCTGTCCCGGCAAGCAGTGACTCTGAAACACATCTGGGGATTGTGATGGGTAATTGGCTGAATATGAGCTCCCAGTACGATGCTGTGGTGAAAACAGCGAATGCCATTCTAGGACGTATAACCAGGGAAATCAAGAGAAGGAGCAGAGAGATTATTTTCCCTCTGTGTTTTGCACTGGTGTGACAGCAGCTGGAATCCTGTGCCCAATTCTGGTGTCCACAGTTGAAGGAGGATGTGGGTAAATTGGAAAGAGCTCAGAGAAGAGCCACGGGAAATATAATTAAAGGATTAGAAACTTGCCTGACAGCGACAGACTCAAGGAGCTCTGTCTGTTTAGCTTAACAAAGAAAAGGCTAAGGGGTGACTTGATTACAGTCTATCAGTACCTACCTGGGGAACAAATATCTCACACTGGGCTCTTCAGTCTGGCAGAGAAAAGTCTAACCCGATCCTGTGGCTGGAAGCTGAAGCTGACAAGTTCACCCTGGAAATAAGGCGTACATGTTTAACAGAGAGGGTAATTAACCAGTGGAACAATTTACCAAGGGTGGTGGAGGATTCTCAATCACAGGCAATTTTAAAATCAAGACTGGATGTTTTTCTAAGATCTGCTCTAGGAATTACTTTGGGGAAGTTCTGTGGCTTGTGTTGTACAGGTCAGACTAGATGAGACTAGCAGAGTAAAAGAGGCAGCTAGAGGCAAAAAGGCTCCTTTAAAAATTGGAAGTCAAATCCCAGTGAGGAACGTAGAAAGGAGCATAGACTCTGGCAAGTCAACTGTAAAAGTATAATGAGGCAGGCCAAGAAAGTATTTGAAAAGCAACTAGAAAAAGACACAAACTAACTGCAAAAATATTTTTAAGTGCATCAGAAGCAGGAAGCTGCCAAACAATCATGTGGCCACTGGACAATCAAGGTGGTAAAGGAGCACTCCAGGCAGACAAGGCCATTGCAGAGAAGCTAAATGAATTATTTGCATCAGTCTTCACTGCAGAGCATGTGAGGGAGATTCCCACACCTGAGCCATTCTTCTTAGGTGATAAATCTGAGGAACTGTCCCACACTGAGGTGTCAGTAGAGGAGGTTTGGGAACAAATTGATAAACTAAACGGTAATAAGTCACCAGGACCAGATGAAGGAACTCAAATATGAAATTGCAGAACAACTAACTGTGGTGTGTAACCTGTCACTGAAATTAGCGTCTGACCAAGTGACTGCAGGAAAGCCAATGTGATGCTGATTTTTAAGAAAGGCTCCAGAGGTGATCACAGCAATTACCGGCCGGTGAGCCTAGCTTCAATACCAGTCAAATTGGTTGAAACTATACTAATGAACAGAATTATCAGACCCAGAGATGAACACAATATAGTGGGGAAGAGTCAACATGTTTTTTGAAAATGGAAATCGCTCCTCAACGATCTACTCCAGTTCTTTGACGGGGTCAACAAGCATGTGGAGAAAGGAGATCCAGTGGATATTGTGTACTTGGACTTTCAAAAAGCCTTTGACAAGGTCCCTCACCAAAGGCTCTTAAGCAAAGTGAGCTCTCATGGGATAAGAGGGAAGATCGTCTCATGATCAGTGACTGGTTAAAAGACAGGAAACAAAAGGTAGGAATAAATGGTCAGTGTTCACAGTGGAGAAAGTAAGTAGCAGGGTTCCCCAGGGATCTGTACTGGGCCAGTCTCTTTCCATATATTCACAAATGATCTGGCAAAAGGGGTAAACAGGGAGGGGCAATTTTTGCAGACAATATTAAATTACTCAAGATAGTTAAGTCCAAAGCAGACTGTGAAGAGTTACAAAGGGATCTCCCAAAACTGGGTGACTGGGCAACAAAATTAAATTAAATGTGGATAAATGCAAAGTAATGCACATTGGAAAACATAATCCCAACTATACATGTAAAATGATGGGGTCTAAATTAGCTGTTACCACTCAAGCAAGAGATCGTGGAGTCACTGTGGATAGTTCTGTGAAAACATCTGCTCAATGTGCAGCGGCCATCAAAAAAACTAACAGAATGTTAGAAACCATTAGGAAAGGGACAGATAATAAGTCAGAAAATATCATATTGCCGCTATATGAACCTATGATACACCCACATCTGGAATACTGCCTGCAGTTCTGGTCGCCCCATCTCAAAGAAGATATATTAGAATTGGAAAAGACAGAGAAGGGCAACAAAAATGATTGTGTGTCTGGAAGAGAAAAGGGGGAAGGAGCCCCACATTAAACTGAAAAAAAAGGATGGCCGGAATGCCGCCCCTGGTGGCTAGAGCTGGTCCTGCCTGGGGATCTCTTTGCCATGGCGTGTTGTGAAGGCCAAAAGTATAAGTAGTTTCAAAAAAGAATTAGCTAAGTTCATGGATGACAGGTCCACCAATGGCTATTAGTCAAGATGGGCAGGGATGCAGCCCCACGTTCTGGGTGTCCCTAGCCTCTGTTTGCCAGAAGCTGGGAATGGGCGACGGGATAGATCACTTGATGATTACCTGTTCTGTTCATTCCCTCTGGGGCACCTGGCATTGGCCACTGTCAGTAAACAGGACACTGGGCTAGATGGACCTTTGGTCTGATCCAATGTGGCCGTTCTTATGTTCTTACGATCACAATGGACCCTTCTGGCCTTGGAATCTATGAATCTTTGGGAAAAGAACTCGTCAGGTGGACAGACATGGCCCCACCAGCTAAGCTCATGGCCGAGTTTGTGCTGGGAATGTCTCACGCTATCTCTGGACCTGTCACCCTTAGAAAGCAGCAGAGGGAGAGGGTCTGGGATGCAACCCAGGTGGCCAGCTGTGTCCTTAACCTTTTCAGAGCCTCCCTGGTGCTGGGTGAGTCGCTGATCCATGTCTCGGATGGACACAGGCCAGAATATGCTTGCCTGATGGGACATATGAGCCTTGAAATCTCTATTTGAGGCTGGGTGGACGGGGAGCCAAGCTGAGTGGTGGTGCCAACCATATAGGGCCGGGGGTGTGATGCAGTAGGGAGGGGGGTGGACTGACCGGGAACATCATCTGGTTTTACTGGCACTGTCTGCATGGGGGAGGGGAGAACAGGGGGTGACTTTAGGTAAGGAACGGTACTGGAGCCTGGAACCTGAGCCAGGAAGGGGGGTGGGGCGAGTCGCCCAGGGAGCTGGACAGAGGGGGAGGGGGAGAGAAGGGGAGGAGGGAGCTGGCTGGAGGGGTTTTTATTTTTCAGTTTTGGGCTGGCTGGGAAGAGGCAGGAACCCCAAGTCTGGGGTCTAAGCTCCTTTTCCCCCAGAGAGACCTGGCTGAGGGGTCCTGGCTGTTCCTACAAGCCCTGCTTGGGACTGTGTCCTGTCGTCTAATAAACCTTCTGTGTTACGGGCTGGCTGAGAGTCCCGGTGAATCACAGGAAGTGGGGGGTGCAGGGCCCTGACTCCAAGGCCACCCAGAGGATTCAGGGGGCCTGGGGCAAAACAATTTTGGGGCCTCCTTCCTAAAAAACATTGCAATACTATAGAGTACTATATTCTCGTGGGGGCCCCTTTGGGGCCCAGGGCAAATTGCCCCACTTGCCCCCTCCTCTGGGCAGCCCTGCCTGACTCCCCGACACTCCGTGACAGGGGATGATTGGTGGGCACTGGAAGAACAGGGAGCTGGGCCGGGCAGTGAGTGCTGGGAGGCCAGAGGGGCTGAGCTGAGTGGTTGGGGCTGGAGGATGGGGGAATAGGTCCTGGTGGTGGGCACTGGGAGCCCGGGGGCTGGGCAGGCGGGGCTGGGTTGATGGCACTGGGATCCCGGGGGCTGGGCAGGCGGGGCCGGGTTGATGGCACTGGGATCCCGGGGGCTGGGCAGGCGGGGCTGGGTTGATGGCACTGGGAGCCCGGGGGCTGGGCAGGTGGGGCTGGGTGGTGGGCTTTGGAGGATAGAGGAGCAGGGCCGGGTGGTGGGCTTTGGAGGATGGAGGAGCAGGGCCGGGTGGAGGGCTTTGGAGGATGGAGGAGCAAGGCTCGGTGGTGTCTGCTGGAGGACAGAGTCGGGCTGGGCTGTGTAAGCCGGGAAGCGCTAATCAGCTCTTTCATTGCCTCCAAGCCAAATCAATTGAAGCAAATTAACTTTACACCCTGCAGAGGAGCAGACACTTGGCCTGTCCCTGGGCTGTGCTGTGGACTCACTACTGCTCCCCAGCCCCCTGACAAGGCCTGAGCCAGGTGATCCAGCCCCGAGGGTCTCCCCGGTCCAGGAGCATTGCTGGCAGGGGCAGAGCTGGTGAGGCGCCTCTGAGCCCCACTGCTAGCTTGGGGCCATGGCTGGGTCCCGCTCTCACCACTTTCCCAGCATGGTCCCTTGGAGCCCTGTCTGGGGGACAGGCTGGTGCAGATCAACCTTCCATCCCCTGCTTAGTTCCGCCACCTGGAGCGTGGCCAGGGTAAGGGGCTGGCTCTTGTTCCCAGCCGGGCGGAAGGCCGGGCGCTCACTGACAGAGGGCACCCTAGGAAGGTGTGGGGTTGAGGGACACATGCTGTGTGGTCAGACCCTTCCCCAGGAAGGTGGCTGGGCAGCCCAATACCTGCTTGCTCCCTCGGGCTGTGTTCACAGGCGAGCTCTCTGTGACCCTCCAGGGCAGCTCAAGGTGTGTGCTCTCAGCTGGGCTCAGCCAGCACCAGGCTGTGCTGGAGAGAGCTGGGACGTGGGCCCATGGCGCAGGGTCCCCTGGCTTTGTCTCCAAGGGCAGCCAGGGAGCATGGCCATGCGGGGAGCCACGGGGTAGGGCCAGGGAGGGGCGTTGCGCCCCAGGACCTCTGCTGGCTCACGCAGTCCACCTGCCCTTTGCCAAGCTGTGAGGAGGGTTCCCAAGGACTCCAGGAGCCATGGAGCATCGTCAGCACAAGCACGGACTCCATAGCCACTGCTGAGCTAAGGGAAAGGAGGAAGCAGGGGATTGGGTAGGTGGGACTCTGCTGCTGGCACGAGGTGGAGGGGGTACAAGTGAGTTGGCCAAAGCCCTGTCGAGTGGTCAAGGTTCTTTTGCCATGCATCAATGCGAGGGGGAAGACTGGGTGACCCAGGCCGTCCCTTCCCACCCCAGGGAGCTGTGATTCGAAGGAGAGGGAGCCTGGAGACTGATCTCTGCAGAGCTCTGGGCTGGGGCAGGGCTCGGGCTGGTGGCACAGCCTTCAGCACAGGCAGCGAGACAGGGCAGGAACTTCTTGGTAGGAAGGGGGTGTCACGGAGTCACTGGGCGATGATCTGGAACTGCTCCCCACCAAGCCAGTCAGGACTTTGGGGAGCCTCCTCTCCCTTGGAGCAGACTTGTTCAGGGCAAGAAGCTCATATGGCTTTACCTCCTGGGTGTCTCCTTGGAGCATTCAGCATCCTCTGTCCCTCCGTGCGCTTCCCACAGCGAGCCCACCCAGCGGGGTCCTGGGGAAGCCACAGGGTCCTGCACCCCCACTTCGCAGTCAGACGTGACTCTCAGCCAGCCAGCCAGCCAGTAACACAGAGGTTTATTCGATGACAGGAACAGGGTCTAAAAAGAGCTTGTAGGTACAGAGAACGGGACCCCTCGGCCGGGTCCATTCAGGGGGCCAGTGAGCCAGACCCCCACGTCTGCACTTCACTCCATGTCCCCAGCCAGCTCCAGACTGAAACCCCCTCCAGCCCCTCTTCTCTGCTCAGCCCCTTTCCGGGGCCAGGAGATCACCTGATCCCTTTGTCTCCAACACCTTCAGCTGGCACCTTTGCAGAGGAGGGGCCCAGGCCGTCAGTTGCTAGGAGACAGAGTGCCAGGCATTTAGGTGCACTGGCCCCTTCCTCTGCAGCAATCACACACCCTTATTCCACCACCTAGATCAGGCCTGCACAACTTGTAAAGAGGTGAGGGCCACATTACTCCAAAGAAAACAGCTGAGGGCTGAAACCCCCCAGCCCTGCGGAAACACCTCCTCCCAGGACCTCCCGGCCCCACGGAAACACCCTGCCCCAGCACCGCCCAGCCCTGCAGAAACAAACCCTCTTCCCCAGCACTGCCCCACCAAAACAGCTGTGGACCAAAAAGGAAGGTTGGGGGTGGGGAAGTAATACTTGATTTTAAATCAACCAGGGGCTCCCAGCTGAAGAGGTGGCTGGGAGCCCTTAGGGACAAATTAAAGGGCCCAGGGCTCTGGTGGCTGGGGGAACCCGGAGCTTTGCGGGGCAGGATTTAAAGGGCCCAGAGCTCCTGCCGCTGAGGGGAGCCTGAGCCCTTTAAATCTCAGCCCCAGCCCATCCACTGGAGCCACGGCCAGGTTTCAAAGGGCTCTGTGCTGCCTGCAGCCGCAGGGAGCCCTGAGCCCTTTAAATCTCAGCTGTGGCCGGGAATCTCTGCGGGCAGCCCAGCGCCCTTTGAATCTTGGCCGTGGCTGGGATTTAAAGGGCTCAGTGCTCCCCGATGCTGTGGGCAGCTCAGAGCCTTTTGAATCCTGGCTGCGGCTGGGATTTAAAGGGCTCTGGGCTCCCCACCGCTGCAGGCAGCCCAGAGCCCTATGAATCCCGGCTGCAGTTGAGATTTAAAGGGCTCAGGGCTCCCTGCCGCTGCTGACAGCCCAGAGCCCTTTGAATTCCGGCCGCAGCTGGGATTTAAAGGGCTCTGGGCTCCCCGCGGCTGTGGGCAGCCCAGAGCCCTATGAATCCCGGCCGCGGCTGAGATTTAAAGAGCTGTGTGCTCCCCACTGCTGAGGGCAGCCCAGCGCCCTTTAAATCCCAGCTGCGGCCGGAATTCAAAGGGCTCTGGGCTGTCAGCAGCGGCAGGGAGCCCTGAGCCCTTTAAATCTCAACTGCAGCCGGGATTCATAGGGCTCTGGGCTGCCTGCAGCGGTGGGGAGCCCAGAGCCCTTTAAATCCCAGCCGCAGCCAGGATTCAAAAGGCTCTGAGCTGCCCACAGCATCGGGGAGCACTGAGCCCTTTAAATCCCAGCCACGGCCAAGATTCAAAGGGCGCTGGGCTGCCCGCAGAGATTCCCGGCCACAGCTGAGATTTAAATGGCTCTGGGTTCCCCGTGGCTGCAGGCAGCCCAGAGCCTTTCCGGCCATGGCCAGCTGGGATTTAAAGGGCTCTGGGCTCCCTGCGGCTGTAGGCAGCTCAGAGCCTTTTGAATTCCGGCTGCGGCTGGGATTTAAAGGGCTCTGGGCTCCTTGCAGCTGCGGGCAGCCCAGAGCCCTTTGTTTCCCCACTGTGGGCCGCACAGTGAGCCTCCGTGGGCTGGCCCTATGTTGTGCAGGCCTGACCTAGATATCAAGAACTTCATAGGGGACACTGAGGCACCAACACAGTGTTTAGAGAAAACATTAAGAACACTCCCAGTTCGTCACAGGGGGCAGCTGGTTTCTGTGCCCAGGAAAGCCAGGATCGGGGCCTGTCAGGGCCCTTCCTTGGAAAGGAGAGCCGCTCCTCAGCTCTGCTGGGCACAGAGAGATCGGAGATGGGCAGCAGGCACAGAGGTGGGGCTGGGGAGCTGAGGGGATAGAGAGCCAGCGCCAGGATGGAAGCTCCTCGGTGCAGGGCTCCTGGCAGGGTCATGCTGGCCCTTGGCCCTGAAATCAGCCCCATGCCAAGACTTCTGGTGCATGCCACTGTGATGTTCCCCTGGTGTTATCTGGACCATGATCTGCAAGGTTGCTCCAACCCTCGTGTGACGTTATTGATATAAACTGGGACCATATAGAACATGGTTTGCAACCAAGGTCCTGTAGTGGCACCAAATCCTAGGTAAAGGGGGTCATATAAGGTGTCTAAGACCAGGTTATGGGTTACTGGTTATGATTATGCTGTCTGTATGTCTGTATCATTATGTAGTTGAAGTTATAAGTATTGGCTCTATACTGTCTATATTTCAAACTTGTGCTGTATTACTGGGAAAGATCCCAGACAAGTTGGTGTTAGCTCTGCTTAGCCTGCTTGATGGCCCATTAAGGACCATCACCTACATAACTGACCCATTGAGAGGAGGCAGATAAGCCTTGTCACTCAGCAGGGTGTGCAGGGACTTGCCCATGTGACTCCAAACTCCATTTGCTGTAATTTTCCACAGTAAGAACAAAGAAGTGTTCTTACACCTGGAAGTGCCTATATAAGGCTGATGCCTCATCTCCATCTGGTCTTCAATCCTGCTTCTTACCTCTGGAGGGACTTTGCTACAAACTGAAGCTTTACACAAGGGACTGATGACCCATACCAGCGGGGGATGTTCTCCAGAGACTTGATTTGAACCTGCAGTTTACTCCATCACTACTACAAGCCTGAACTAAGAACTTTGCCATCACTGTATGTAATTTATTCCATTTAACCTATTCTAGCTCTCATTTCTACCTTTTTCCCTTTATGAATAAACCTTTAGATTTTAGATTCTAAAGGATTGGCAACAGCGTGATTTGTGGGTAAGATCTGATGTGTATATTGACCTGGGTCTGGGGCTTGGTCCTTTGGGATCAAGAGAACCTTTTTCTTTTACTGGGGTTTTGGTTTTCATAACCATTCATCCCCAGGACGGGTGGCACTGGTGGTGATACTGGGAGACTGGAGTGTCTAAGGAAATTGCTTGTGTGATTTGTGGTTAGCCAGTGGGGTGATACCGAAGTCCTTTTTGTCTGGCTGGTGTGGTTTGCCTTAGAGGTGGAAAAACCCCAGCCTAGGGCTGTGACTGCCCTGTTTAAGCAATTGGTCCTGAATTGGCACTCTCAGTTGGGTCCCACCAGAACCACATCGTCACACCTCGACTCTGGGGATTACCCTGCTCTGCTGTGAGAACCCCACTCCCAGTCTGTTCATGCACAGCCTCTGGCATGTAAGCTGCTCCCAGCTATGTGAGTGGGCAGTTTTGGCCAGCTGCTGCTTGGATCGTGCAAGCGAATGACACTAGCCATTATCTCCAGTCCCAGACACAACTCTAGGAACCTCCGTCTTGCAGTGTCCAATTGTGCCTGCTGGATGCTGCAAGCCTATATGAGTTCATCAATTTAATAAAGAAATTGATGTCCATCAGGCTTGTTATCCCAAGGGGAGTCTCTGACACACTTCAAACCAAACGCACTGCTTCAGGTAGAACAAACGAACAAATGTACTAACTACAAATGACAGATTTAGTGATTATAAGTCAAAGCACAAGTCAGATTTGGTCAAATGAAATAAAAACAAAACACTCTAAGCTGATCTTAACACTCTCCCTTTTATCACATTCTTTCTTCCCTCTTGGCATTGTCTCCCCTCCACCCCCTTTCAGGGTCAGGTGATCATCACCTCATCGTAGTCCCCAACTGACCAAGTGAAGCGGGGTGACTCACTCGAGAGTCCAACAGATCCTTTGTTGCTGCCTGGGCCAGTGTCCTTTGTTCCTGTGAGGCTGGGCTGGGTTTGTCCCATTCCTGCCTGATGAGGTGTGAACTGCCCCTCTGTTCTGGGAGAGTTTTTGCCTGGGTTTGTTTTAAGCCACGAGGGCACATTTTCAGCCTCATAACTACATACATAGCGACAAAGCTGCGTCTGACGAAGTGGGTATTCACCCACGAAAGCTCATGCTCCAAAACGTCTGTTAGTCTATAAGGTGCCACAGGATTCTTTGCTGCTTTTACAGATCCAGACCAACACGGCTACTCCTCTGATACATAACTATGTACATGAAATTACAACCTATAACATCACTATAACAACAATGCTCAATGCACCATGAGCCTTCCGAAGACACCCGACATGACAAACTTTGCACTGGACACCACATAATCATATTATAAGGATGAACATGGGGGTGCAGGGTGTTCCCCCGAGATACAGAGTGTCACAGCCACGCCTTCCCAAGGGGGAGAATTGGGGGCCCTGCATCATGTGCCTCGCACTCAGCCCCTGTACCGCCCACGCACAGGAAAGCTGGTGGCTGGGATTCAGTGGGAAGTGCCTGCCGTGTGTCCCCCCCACGGCCCTTTCCCTGGGGAGCTCTGGGGACGCCTGCAGTGGGTGGCTGGCAGCGTGAGGGATGGGCGCCTGGCTGTAGTTTTAAGTGGGACAATGCCACTGACAGATGCCAAGTGTGATGGCCCAAGCTGCAGGGGGTCCCCAGGAGCAGGGCCCGAAAGCACCTGCCACAGGGATGCCTCAGGAGAGCCCAAATGCCCGAGGCCTGGGGACGCTGCCCCCTTGGTGAATGTGCAGGCTGGGGTTTGCCAACCGACCCCCAGGACTCCAGGCCTTATGGGCAGGACTCCTCCATGGCTCTTCTCAAAGCTCCCAGGACGGGGGGGATTGAGAGGCTGAATCCAGAACACACTTGCTGTGATCTGTGAGCCAGTGGAGCCTCAGCGGGGATAGCCAGAGCCATGCAGGGAGCCTCGCAGGCCTGGTCTCACCTGGGCCACCTCCTTGGGCTTGGCATCTGCCTTGGGGTACAAGGGGCTGGGAAGCAGGAGGCTGGGCCAGGCGCTGGCTGGGACCGTCCTCGTTTGCAGCCCCGATCCTGGCAGAGCCCAGAGGGACTCCCGGCGAGAGTGGCTCTGCTGTTCCCAGGCGTGAGCTGTGCTGCATCCCAATCAGTGGAAGGAGCAAGAGGAGGAAACCCACCCCGGCCCTGAGCACTCGCTTTGTGGGGCCGGGGCTCTCGGGAAGCGCTCTCTTGTTTCCCAGGAATGGCTGGGGCAGCCCTCTGGGCACTGTGCAGGAGGCAGGTCAGAGAGATGCTCCTTCGGCCGGCACATCTACGAAACCCGCTCTGCTCTGCACACTGGAAAGCAGGGGATGGGGGTCAGAGCAACTGGGAGCTTCCGGCAGGTAGATGTGAGCAGCTCCCCGCACCCCCCGGCGCAAGGTGACCCCACCACACTGGCCCAGGGGCTTGGCGACAGGCCTGGGGGGAGCTGCTCCCACAGTGGCCTGGGCCCTGTCATGGCCCCTCTCTTCTGGGAGGCTGAGCGAGCACCGGGGAAGCAGTCTGCACACAGGAGACACCGGCTAAGGGCTAAAGAGGAGTGGTGTCCTGAAGCCGGCTAACTCTGACCCTGCCTGGCAGGAAAGGGTTTGGGGTCCCCCCAGACACTCTGAGAATGGAGCCTTTCCTCTGGCTGCTCTCTGCCTTTTCCGCCCCCGCAGCGCTCAGACCCCCTCCCCAGCCCCCTCACCCCCGTTTGGATCAGTAATGCCTTTCTCCTTTCTGCAGCGACCGGGCTCCCCTTGGCGGCCAGCCTGGCTCAGTGGGGAGCCTGGAGCCCAGGCCTGGCTTGTACCCAGGTGCAGGGCTAGTGGCGGTGGCTGGAGCTGGCCTCCTGGAACCGCGGCCTCGCAGAGCAGGGAGGTGGCTGGCGGCCTAGGCAGCAGCAGGAACCAAAGTACCATCCAGCCCCATGAGGCCTGCCAGAGCCAGTGGGACCTGCCCCTCGGACCTGCATTTCCACGACACGCCCTACAGAGCCGGGCAGGACCCTGACATCTGCCAGAGCTGGTACCCCAGGGCAGCACCAGGCAGATGAGGGACGGGGCTGGAGCTGCACTCTGAATTCTGACCCTTCAGGAGCCCTGAGAACATGGCTCAGCCCCCCTCAGCCCTTTCACTCCAAGTGGGGAAATGGGTTTAATCCAAACGCGGGTCTATGGGGGCAAATCAAGGAGCCAACGGCAGAAAGGAAGCAGCCGGGTGTGTCTGCTTACCAGACCCTTCCTAGAGAGAGCATCCACTCTGAACCCCGACAGCAGGTCTCGTGTGCCACGGCCCGTCTAGGGTGATGATCGCTGGGCCCTGCCCGCCCCACGGGGGCTCTCGTGTGCCATGGGCTTTCTGACAGACCGGGCCAGCCCGTCTAGGGGTGACGATGGCTGGGCCCTGTCCGCCCCACGGGGGCTCTCGTGTGCCATGGGGTTTCTGACAGATCGGGCCAGCCCGTCTAGGGGTGACGATTGCTGGGCCCTGTCCGCCCCACGGGGGCTCTCGTGTGCCATGGGGTTTCTGACAGACCGGGCCAGCCCGTCTAGGGGTGACGATCGCTGGGCCCTGTCCGCCCCACGGGGGCTCTCGTGTGCCATTGGGGTTTCTGACAGACCGGGCCAGCCCGTCTAGGGGTGACGATCGCTGGGCCCTGTCCGCCCCACGGGGGCTCTCGTGTGCCATGGGGTTTCTGACAGACCGGGCCAGCCCGTCTAGGGGTGACGATCGCTGGGCCCTGTCCGCCCCACGGGGGCTCTCGTGTGCCATGGGGTTTCTGACAGACCGGGCCAGCCTGTCTAGGGGTGACGATGGCTGGGACCTGTCCGCCCCACGGGGGCTCTCGTGTGCCATGGGGTTTCTGACAGACCGGGCCAGCCCGTCTAGGGGTGACGATCGCTGGGCCCTGTCCGCCCCACAGGGGCTCTCGTGTGCCATGGGGTTTCTGACAGACCGGGCCAGCCCGTCTAGGGGTGACGATCGCTGGGCCCTGTCCGCCCCACGGGGGCTCTCGTGTGCCATGGGCTTTCTGACAAACCGGGCCAGCCCGTCTAGGGGTGACGATGGCTGGGCCCGGTCCGCCCCACGGGGACTGTCGTGTGCCATGGGGCTTCTGACAGACCGGGCCAGCCTGTCTAGGGGTGACGATCGCTGGGCCCTGTCCGCCCCACAGGGACTGTCGTATGCCATGGGGTTTCTGACAGACCGGGCCAGCCCGTCTAGGGTGACGATCGCTGGGCCCTGTCCGCCCCACGGGGGCTCTTGTGTGCCATGGGCTTTCTGACAAACCGGGCCAGCCCGTCTAGGGGTGACGATGGCTGGGCCCTGTCCGCCCCACGGGGGCTCTCGTGTGCCATGGGGTTTCTGACAGATCGGGCCAGCCCGTCTAGGGGTGACGATTGCTGGGCCCTGTCCGCCCCACGGGGGCTCTCGTGTGCCAGGGGCTTTCTGACAGACCGGGCCAGCCCGTCTAGGGGTGACGATCGCTGGGCCCTGTCCGCCCCACGGAGGCTCTTGTGTGCCATGGGGTTTCTGACAGACCGGGCCAGCCCGTCTAGGGGTGACGATCGCTGGGCCCTGTCCGCCCCACGGGGGCTCTCGTGTGCCATGGGGTTTCTGACAGACCGGGCCAGCCCGTCTAGGGGTGACGATGGCTGGGCCCTGTCCGCCCCACGGGGGCTCTCGTGTGCCATGGGCTTTCTGACAGACCGGGCCAGCCCGTCTAGGGGTGATGGTCGCTGGGCCCTGTCCGCCCCACGGGGGCTCTCGTGTGCCATGGGCTTTCTGACAGACCGGGCCAGCCCGTCTAGGGGTGACGATCGCTGGGCCCTGTCCGCCCCACAGGGGCTCTCGTGTGCCATGGGCTTTCTGACAAACCGGGCCAGCCCGTCTAGGGGTGACGATGGCTGGGCCCTGTCCGCCCCACGGGGGCTCTCGTGTGCCATGGGGTTTCTGACAGATCGGGCCAGCCCGTCTAGGGGTGACGATTGCTGGGCCCTGTCCGCCCCACGGGGGCTCTCGTGTGCCAGGGGCTTTCTGACAGACCGGGCCAGCCCGTCTAGGGGTGACGATCGCTGGGCCCTGTCCGCCCCACGGGGGCTCTCGTGTGCCATGGGGTTTCTGACAGACCGGGCCAGCCCGTCTAGGGGTGACGATCGCTGGGCCCTGTCCGCCCCACGGGGGCTCTCGTGTGCCATGGGGTTTCTGACAGACCGGGCCAGCCCGTCTAGGGGTGACGATGGCTGGGCCCTGTCCGCCCCACGGGGGCTCTCGTGTGCCATGGGCTTTCTGACAGACCGGGCCAGCCCGTCTAGGGGTGATGGTCGCTGGGCCCTGTCCGCCCCACGGGGGCTCTCGTGTGCCATGGGCTTTCTGACAGACCGGGCCAGCCCGTCTAGGGGTGGCGATGGCTGGGCCCTGTCCGCCCCACGGGGGCTCTCGTGTGCCATGGGCTTTCTGACAGACCGGGCCAGCCCGTCTAGGGGTGATGATGGCTGGGCCCTGTCCGCCCCATGGGGGCTCTCGTGTGCCATGGGCTTTCTGACAAACCGGGCCAGCCCGTCTATGGGTGACGATCGCTGGACCCTGACCGCCCCACGGGGGCTCTCGTGTGCCATGGGCTTTCTGACAAACCGGGCCAGCCCGTCTAGGGGTGACGATCGCTGGGCCCTGTCCGCCCCACTGGGGCTCTTGTGTGCCATGGGGTTTCTGACAGACCGGGCCAGCCCGTCTAGGGGTGACGATCGCTGGGCCCTGTCCGCCCCACAGGGGCTCTCGTGTGCCATGGGGTTTCTGACAAACCGGGCCAGCCCGTCTATGGGTGACGATCGCTGGACCCTGTCCGCCCCACGGGGGCTCTCGTGTGCCATGGGCTTTCTGACAGACCGGGCCAGCCCGTCTAGGGGTGACGATCGCTGGGCCCTGTCCGCCCCACAGGGGCTCTCGTGTGCCATGGGCTTTCTGACAGACCGGGCCAGCCCGTCTAGGGGTGACGATCGCTGGGCCCTGTTCGCCCCACGGGGGCTCTCGTGTGCCATGGGGTTTCTGACAGACCGGGCCAGCCCGTCTAGGGGTGACGATCGCTGGGCCCTGTCCGCCCCACCGGGACTGTCGTATGCCATGGGCTTTCTGACAGACCGGGCCAGCCCGTCTAGGGGTGACGATGGCTGGGCCCTGTCCGCCCCACTGGGGCTCTCGTGTGCCATGGGCTTTCTGACAGACCGGGCCAGCCCGTCTAGGGGTGACGATCGCTGGGCCCTGACCGCCCCACGGGGGCTCTCGTGTGCCATGGGGTTTCTGACAGACCGGGCCAGCCTGTCTAGGAGTGACGATCGCTGGGCCCTGTCCGCCCCACAGGGACTGTCGTATGCCATGGGCTTTCTGACAGACAGGGCCAGCCCGTCTAGGGGTGACGATGGCTGGGCCCTGTCCGCCCCACGGGGGCTCTCGTGTGCCATGGGCTTTCTGACAGACCGGGCCAGCCCGTCTAGGGGTGACGATCGCTGGGCCCTGTCTGCCCCACGGGGGCTCTCGTGTGCCATGGGCTTTCTGACAGACCGGGCCAGCCCGTCTAGGGGTGACGATGGCTGGGCCCTGTCCGCCCCACTGGGGCTCTTGTGTGCCATGGGCTTTCTGACAGACCGGGCCAGCCCGTCTAGGGGTGATGATGGCTGGGCCCTGTCCGCCCCACGGGGGCTCTCGTGTGCCATGGGGTTTCTGACAAACCGGGCCAGCCCGTCTAGGGGTGACGATCGCTGGGCCCTGTCCGCCCCACTGGGGCTCTTGTGTGCCATGGGCTTTCTGACAAACCGGGCCAGCCCGTCTAGGGGTGACGGTCGCTGGGCCCTGTCCGCCCCACAGGGGCTCTTGTGTGCCATGGGGTTTCTGACAAACCGGGCCAGCCTGTCTAGGGGTGACGATCGCTGGGCCCTGTCCGCCCCACAGGGGCTCTCGTGTGCCATGGGCTTTCTGACAGACCGGGCAAGCCCGTCTAGGGGTGACGATCGCTGGGCCCTGTCCGCCCCACGGGGGCTCTCGTGTGCCATGGGCTTTCTGACAGACTGGGCCAGCCCGTCTAGGGGTGACGATCGCTGGGCCCTGTCCGCCCCACGGGGGCTCTCGTGTGCCATGGGCTTTCTGACAGACCGGGCCAGCCCGTCTAGGGGTGACGATCGCTGGGCCCTGTCCGCCCCACTGGGGCTCTTGTGTGCCATGGGGTTTCTGACAGACCGGGCCAGCCCGTCTAGGGGTGACGATCGCTGGGTCCTGTCCGCCCCACGGTGGCTCTCGTGTGCCATGGGGTTTCTGACAAACCGGGCCAGCCCGTCTAGGGGTGACGATCGCTGGGCCCTGTCCGCCCCATGGGGGCTCTCGTGTGCCATGGGCTTTCTGACAAACCGGGCCAGCCCGTCTAGGGGTGACGATCGCTGGGCCCTGTCCGCCCCACAGGGGCTCTCGTGTGCCATGGGCTTTCTGACAGACCGGGCCAGCCCGTCTAGGGGTGACGATCGCTGGGCCCTGTCCGCCCCACAGGGGCTCTCGTGTGCCATGGGCTTTCTGACAGACCGGGCCAGCCCGTCTAGGGGTGACGATGGCTGGGCCCTGACCGCCCCACGGGGGCTCTCGTGTGCCATGGGGTTTCTGACAGACCGGGCCAGCCTGTCTAGGAGTGACGATCGCTGGGCCCTGTCCGCCCCACAGGGACTGTCGTATGCCATGGGCTTTCTGACAGACCGGGCCAGCCCGTCTAGGGGTGACGATGGCTGGGCCCTGACCGCCCCACGGGGGCTCTCGTGTGCCATGGGCTTTCTGACAGACCGGGCCAGCCCGTCTAGGGGTGACGATCGCTGGGCCCTGCCCGCCCCACGGGGGCTCTCGTGTGCCATGGGCTTTCTGACAGACCGGGCCAGCCCGTCTAGGGGTGACGATGACTGGGCCCTGTCCGCCCCACGGGGGCTCTCGTGTGCCATGGGCTTTCTGACAGACCGGGCCAGCCCGTCTAGGGGTGACGATCGCTGGGCCCTGTCTGCCCCACGGGGGCTCTCGTGTGCCATGGGCTTTCTGACAGACCGGGCCAGCCCGTCTAGGGGTGACGATCGCTGGGCCCTGTCCGCCCCACTGGGGCTCTTGTGTGCCATGGGCTTTCTGACAGACCGGGCCAGCCCGTCTAGGGGTGACGATCGCTGGGCCCTGTCCGCCCCACGGGGGCTCTCGTGTGCCATGGGGTTTCTGACAGACCGGGCCAGCCTGTCTAGGGGTGACGATCGCTGGGCCCTGTCCGCCCCACAGGGGCTCTCGTGTGCCATGGGGTTTCTGACAGACCGGGCCAGCCCGTCTAGGGGTGACGATGGCTGGGCCCTGCCCGCCCCACTGGGGCTCTCGTGTGCCATGGGCTTTCTGACAGACCGGGCCAGCCCGTCTAGGGGTGACGATCGCTGGGCCCTGCCCGCCCCACGGGTCTCTCAAGTGCCATGTGCTTTCTGACAGACCGGGCCAGCCCGTCTAGGGGTGACGATGGCTGGGCCCTGTCCGCCCCACGGGGGCTCTCGTGTGCCATGGGCTTTCTGACAGACCGGGCCAGCCCGTCTAGGGGTGACGATCGCTGGGCCCTGCCCGCCCCACGGGGGCTCTCGTGTGCCATGGGGTTTCTGACAGATCGGGCCAGCCCGTCTAGGGGTGACGATCGCTGGGCCCTGTCCGCCCCACGGGGGCTCTCGTGTGCCATGGGCTTTCTGACAAACCGGGCCAGCCCGTCTAGGGGTGACGATCGCTGGGCCCTGTCCGCCCCACGGGGGCTCTCGTGTGCCATGGGCTTTCTGACAGACCGGGCCAGCCCGTCTAGGGGTGACGATGGCTGGGCCCTGTCCGCCCCACGGGGGCTCTCGTGTGCCATGGGCTTTCTGACAGACCGGGCCAGCCCGTCTAGGGGTGACGATCGCTGGGCCCTGTCTGCCCCACGGGGGCTCTCGTGTGCCATGGGCTTTCTGACAGACCGGGCCAGCCCGTCTAGGGGTGACGATGGCTGGGCCCTGTCCGCCCCACTGGGGCTCTTGTGTGCCATGGGCTTTCTGACAGACCGGGCCAGCCCGTCTAGGGGTGATGATGGCTGGGCCCTGTCCGCCCCACGGGGGCTCTCGTGTGCCATGGGGTTTCTGACAAACCGGGCCAGCCCGTCTAGGGGTGACGATCGCTGGGCCCTGTCCGCCCCACTGGGGCTCTTGTGTGCCATGGGCTTTCTGACAAACCGGGCCAGCCCGTCTAGGGGTGACGGTCGCTGGGCCCTGTCCGCCCCACAGGGGCTCTTGTGTGCCATGGGGTTTCTGACAAACCGGGCCAGCCTGTCTAGGGGTGACGATCGCTGGGCCCTGTCCGCCCCACAGGGGCTCTCGTGTGCCATGGGCTTTCTGACAGACCGGGCAAGCCCGTCTAGGGGTGACGATCGCTGGGCCCTGTCCGCCCCACGGGGGCTCTCGTGTGCCATGGGCTTTCTGACAGACCGGGCCAGCCCGTCTAGGGGTGACGATCGCTGGGCCCTGTCCGCCCCACGGGGGCTCTCGTGTGCCATGGGCTTTCTGACAGACCGGGCCAGCCCGTCTAGGGGTGACGATCGCTGGGCCCTGTCCGCCCCACTGGGGCTCTTGTGTGCCATGGGGTTTCTGACAGACCGGGCCAGCCCGTCTAGGGGTGACGATCGCTGGGTCCTGTCCGCCCCACGGTGGCTCTCGTGTGCCATGGGGTTTCTGACAAACCGGGCCAGCCCGTCTAGGGGTGACGATCGCTGGGCCCTGTCCGCCCCATGGGGGCTCTCGTGTGCCATGGGCTTTCTGACAAACCGGGCCAGCCCGTCTAGGGGTGACGATCGCTGGGCCCTGTCCGCCCCACAGGGGCTCTCGTGTGCCATGGGCTTTCTGACAGACCGGGCCAGCCCGTCTAGGGGTGACGATCGCTGGGCCCTGTCCGCCCCACAGGGGCTCTCGTGTGCCATGGGCTTTCTGACAGACCGGGCCAGCCCGTCTAGGGGTGACGATGGCTGGGCCCTGACCGCCCCACGGGGGCTCTCGTGTGCCATGGGGTTTCTGACAGACCGGGCCAGCCTGTCTAGGAGTGACGATCGCTGGGCCCTGTCCGCCCCACAGGGACTGTCGTATGCCATGGGCTTTCTGACAGACCGGGCCAGCCCGTCTAGGGGTGACGATCGCTGGGCCCTGTCCGCCCCACGGGGGCTCTCGTGTGCCATGGGCTTTCTGACAGACCGGGCCAGCCCGTCTAGGGGTGACGATCGCTGGGCCCTGTCCGCCCCACGGGGGCTCTCGTGTGCCATGGGCTTTCTGACAGACCGGGCCAGCCCGTCTAGGGGTGACGATCGCTGGGCCCTGTCCGCCCCACTGGGGCTCTTGTGTGCCATGGGGTTTCTGACAGACCGGGCCAGCCCGTCTAGGGGTGACGATCGCTGGGCCCTGTCTGCCCCACGGGGGCTCTCGTGTGCCATGGGCTTTCTGACAGACCGGGCCAGCCCGTCTAGGGGTGACGATCGCTGGGCCCTGTCCGCCCCACTGGGGCTCTTGTGTGCCATGGGCTTTCTGACAGACCGGGCCAGCCCGTCTAGGGGTGACGATCGCTGGGCCCTGTCCGCCCCACGGGGGCTCTCGTGTGCCATGGGGTTTCTGACAGACCGGGCCAGCCTGTCTAGGGGTGACGATCGCTGGGCCCTGTCCGCCCCACAGGGGCTCTCGTGTGCCATGGGGTTTCTGACAGACCGGGCCAGCCCGTCTAGGGGTGACGATGGCTGGGCCCTGCCCGCCCCACTGGGGCTCTCGTGTGCCATGGGCTTTCTGACAGACCGGGCCAGCCCGTCTAGGGGTGACGATCGCTGGGCCCTGCCCGCCCCACGGGTCTCTCAAGTGCCATGTGCTTTCTGACAGACCGGGCCAGCCCGTCTAGGGGTGACGATGGCTGGGCCCTGTCCGCCCCACGGGGGCTCTCGTGTGCCATGGGCTTTCTGACAGACCGGGCCAGCCCGTCTAGGGGTGACGATCGCTGGGCCCTGCCCGCCCCACGGGGGCTCTCGTGTGCCATGGGGTTTCTGACAGATCGGGCCAGCCCGTCTAGGGGTGACGATCGCTGGGCCCTGTCCGCCCCACGGGGGCTCTCGTGTGCCATGGGCTTTGTGACAAACCGGGCCAGCCCGTCTAGGGGTGACGATCGCTGGGCCCTGTCCGCCCCACGGGGGCTCTCGTGTGCCATGGGCTTTCTGACAGACCGGGCCAGCCCGTCTAGGGGTGACGATGGCTGGGCCCTGTCCGCCCCACGGGGGCTCTCGTGTGCCATGGGGTTTCTGACAGACCGGGCCAGCCCGTCTAGGGGTGACGATCGCTGGACCCTGTCCGCCCCACGGGGGCTCTCGTGTGCCATGGGCTTTCTGACAGACCGGGCCAGCCCGTCTAGGGGTGACGATGGCTGGGCCCTGTCCGCCCCACGGGGGCTCTCGTGTGCCATGGGCTTTCTGACAGACCGGGCCAGCCCGTCTAGGGGTGACGATCGCTGGGCCCTGCCCGCCCCACGGGGGCTCTCGTGTGCCATGGGCTTTCTGAGAGACCGGGCCAGCCCGTCTAGGGGTGACGATGGCTGGGCCCTGTCCGCCCCACGGGGGCTCTCGTGTGCCATGGGCTTTCTGACAGACCGGGCCAGCCCGTCTAGGGGTGACGATCGCTGGGCCCTGTCTGCCCCACGGGGGCTCTCGTGTGCCATGGGCTTTCTGACAGACCGGGCCAGCCCGTCTAGGGGTGACGATCGCTGGGCCCTGTCCGCCCCACGGGGGCTCTCGTGTGCCATGGGCTTTCTGACAAACCGGGCCAGCCCGTCTAGGGGTGACGATCGCTGGGGCCTGTCCGCCCCATGGGGGCTCTCGTGTGCCATGGGCTTTCTGACAGACCGGGCCAGCCCGTCTAGGGGTGACGATCGCTGGGCCCTGTCCGCCCCACGGGGGCTCTTGTGTGCCATGGGCTTTCTGACAAACCGGGCCAGCCCGTCTAAGGGTGACGATCGCTGGACCCTGTCCGCCCCACTGGGGCTCTTGTGTGCCATGGGCTTTCTGATAGACCGGGCCAGCCCGTCTAGGGGTGACGATCGCTGGGCCCTGTCCGCCCCACGGGGGCTCTCGTATGCCATGGGGTTTCTGACAGACCGGGCCAGCCCGTCTAGGGGTGACGGTCGCTGGGCCCTGTCCGCCCCACTGGGGCTCTCGTGTGCCATGGGCTTTCTGACAAACCGGGCCAGCCCGTCTAGGGGTGACGATCGCTGGGCCCTGTCCGCCCCACGGGGGCTCTCGTGTGCCATGGGCTTTCTGACAGACCGGGCCAGCCCGTCTAGGGGTGACGATCGCTGGGCCCTGTCCGCCCCACGGGGGCTCTCGTGTGCCATGGGCTTTCTGACAGACCGGGCCAGCCCGTCTAGGGGTGACGATCGCTGGGCCCTGCCCGCCCCACGGGTCTCTCAAGTGCCATGTGCTTTCTGACAGACCGGGCCAGCCCGTCTAGGGGTGACGATGGCTGGGCACTTTTGTGCCATTGGGCTGTCAGGCCCCTGTTCTCAGAGCAGGGTCATTATCGTGGAATCGAGACACCTAGATCCCCAGTTTCTGGGTGCCCCTGGGAGCCCTTGGGTGGGGGCTGGCAGGCCCAGGTGAGGCAAGGCCCTGCTGCCTGTGGGGCTGGCAGCTGTTGCTCATGCAGTGAGGTGCCTGAGTCCAGTCCTCTGCCCTGGGTGCTCGCGGGGGTCGGGATTGGGCCCTGCCCCCCCGCTCAGTGCTGGCACCTGCTGCACACCGAGAGCTGCCGGGGGACCAACGCGGGGAGAGTCGCAAATCAAAAGGGAGGGGCAGGGCACCCCCCGTGTCAGGGGGCGGGGGAGGGGCAGGGGCCACCCCCGGTGTCAGGGGGCGGGGAGGGGGGCGGGGCACCCCCGTGTCAGGGGGGGAGGGGCAGGGCACCCTCGGTGTCAGGGGGCGGGGGAGGGGCAGGGGCCGCCCTCCCTGGCAGGGGGAGGGGCAGACACTACATTTCCCATCAACCCCCGCGGCGGGGGCGGTGCCGGCGGGCGGAAGCGGCCGGAGGGTGCAGCTGCGGCGACCCCGGTCCGGGGGCCTCGTCATCCGGTAACCGGCCCCCGCCCGGCGCGTGACAGACCCGCCGCGCCCCCAGCCAGTGCTCCCTGCGCCCCCCAGCTCCCCCCTCCTGCCCCCCAACCAGTGCTCCCTGCGCCCCCAGCTCCCCCTGCTGCCCCCCAACCAGTGCTCCCTGCGCCCCCAGCTCCCCCTCCTGCCCCCCAACCGGTGCTCCCTGCGCCCCCCCCAGCTCCCCCTCCTGCCCCCCAACCAGTGCTCCCTGCGCCCCCAGCTCCCCCTCCTGCCCCCAACCAGTGCTCCCTGCGCCCCCAGCTCCCCCTCCTGCCCCCCAACCTGTGCTCCCTGCGCCCCCAGCTCCCCCTCCTGCCCCCCAACCAGTGCTCCCTGCGCCCCCAGCTCCCCCTGCTGCCCCCCAACCAGTGCTCCCTGCGCCCCCCCAGCTCCCCCCTCCTGCCCCCCAACCAGTGCTCCCTGCGCCCCCAGCTCCCCCTCCTGCCCCCAACCAGTGCTCCCTGCGCCCCCAGCTCCCCCTGCTGCCCCCCAACCAGTGCTCCCTGCGCCCCCAGCTCCCCCTCCTGCCCCCCAACCAGTGCTCCCTGCGCCCCCAGCTCCCCCTCCTGCCCCCCAACCAGTGCTCCCTGCGCCCCCAGCTCCCCCTCCTGCCCCCCAACCAGTGCTCCCTGCGCCCCCAGCTCCCCCTGCTGCCCCCCAACCAGTGCTCCCTGCGCCCCCAGCTCCCCCTCCTGCCCCCCAACCAGTGCTCCCTGCGCCCCCAGCTCCCCCTGCTGCCCCCCAACCAGTGCTCCCTTGCAGGCCCCCCCCAGCTCCCCCTCCTGCCCCCCAGCCGGTGCTCCCTGCGCCCCCAGCTCCCCCTCCTGCCCCCCAGCCGGTGCTCCCTGCGCCCCCAGCTCCCCCTCCTGCCCCCCAACCAGTGCTCCCTGCGCCCCCAGCTCCCCCTGCTGCCCCCCAACCAGTGCTCCCTTGCAGGCCCCCCCCAGCTCCCCCTCCTGCCCCCCAGCCGGTGCTCCCTGCGCCCCCAGCTCCCCCTGCTGCCCCCCAACCAGTGCTCCCTTGCAGGCCCCCCCCCGCTCCCCCTCCTGCCCCCCAGCCGGTGCTCCCTGCGCCCCCAGCTCCCCCTGCTGCCCCCCAACCAGTGCTCCCTTGCAGGCCCCCCCCAGCTGCCCCCTCTTGCCCCCCAACCAGTGCTCCCTTGCAGGCCCCCCCCAGCTCCCCCCTCCTGCCCCCCAACCAGTGCTCCCTGCGCCCCCCAGCTCCCCCCTCCTGCCCCCCAGCCAGTGCTCCCTGCGCCCCCCAGCTCCCCCCTCCTGCCCCCCAGCCAGTGCTCCCTTGCAGGTCCCCCCCAGCTGCCCCCTCCTGTCCCCCAACCGGTGCTCCCTGCGCCCCCCAGCTCCCCCTCCTGCCCCCCAACCAGTGCTCCCTTGCAGGCCCTCCAGCTCCCCCTCCTGCCCCCCAACCAGTGCTCCCTGCGCCCCCCCAGCTCCCCCCTCCTGCCCCCCAACTAGTGTTCCCTGGGCCCACCTTAGTTACCCCTGCCCCCAGTGCCGTCTGCCCTCTAGCTTCCTCAGTTCTCTCTAGGTCCCAGAGCCCCAGCTGCCCCTTCACCCCTGCCCAGTGTCTCACCTCTCCCCATGGCTGGCCCCCTCCATCCCGCCTGGTGGATCGCGGGGGTGTTGGCACTAAGGTCTGGGGGGGTGATGCTCAGATGTGGGGAAGAGGGTGACCGCTCCTGAGGCTGTATCAGGGTAGCTCTGAGCTGTGCCCCCCCTTACTCTGGATTGGGGCATGGGGAGGTGCTCTCCCCTGTGGGCGCACTGTGCCTTGGGGTGACGCGGGGGCAGCTAACCCTTGGCTATGCCCCTTTGGCATATAAACCGGGAGCGATGCCCTGCGCCCATCCGATCCCCTGTGGCCCTGCTCCCTGGGATTCAGGGATCCTTTTCCCTTGGGCCCGGTGCTGAGAGCACCCCCTTGCAGGGGGCGTCAGCCTGCCCTGTCCCCAGGCCGTGGGCCAGGAGGGGTGGTGTGACCAGCGCTGGAGTGGCTGTTAATAGGGCCGCAGGAAGGAAGCCCTGTAACTCCTGAGAGCTCACTGAATTACAGAGAGATTCCAGCTGTCAGAGCGCTCGACAGAAGGAAGTTATATGGTGTCTCTCCGCAGCGCAGCGCGGAGCCTCCCTTCCCACAGACAGCTCCAGGCTCCCTCTCCCTCTCCCTCGTAAAACACTGCCCGTCTTCCTGTCCACCAGGGTCTGGTTTTCACTGTCTCCTGCCAGCCCTTGGTGTATCCTCCATTCTTCACACCCGGCCTGGCTTCTCTGTAGCTGCCCCCCTGCTGCCCTTGTCCTCACGTTGGCATTAGCAGACAAGCCCTGGCCTGGACGGTGCTGCACTTTGAATGCTGAGCCAGGATGTCTGGGGAAGAGGGCAGAGCCAGCAGCCCCGAGTCTGGAGTGGGGTGAGGCAGAGTGGGGGCAATGCAGGCAGCCCCTGGCATGGGGGGGCATGAAATGGGGGTGAGCAGTGCAGGCAGCCCCCAGTGTGCAGGGCATGAGGTTGGGATGGGCGGAGCAGGCAGCCCCTGGAGTGGGGGGATGGGCAGTGTAGGTAGCCCCCGGTTTGGGGGGCGTGAGGCGGGGGTGGGCGGTGCAGGCAGCCCCCAGTGTGCAGGGCATGAGGTTGGGATGGGCGGAGCAGGCAGCCCCTGGAGTGGGGGGATGGGCAGTGTAGGTAGCCCCCGGTTTGGGGGGCGTGAGGCGGGGGTGGGCGGTGCAGGCAGCCCCTAGGTGGGGGGTGGGCGGTGCAGGCAGCCCCCGGTGCAGGGGAGGTGGGAGGCAGGGGTGGGCGGTGCAGGCAGCCCCCGGTGCAGGGGAGGTGGGAGGCAGGGGTGGGTGGTGCAGGCAGCCCCCGGTGCAGGGGAGGTGGGAGACAGGGGTGGGTGGTGCAGGGGAGGTGGGAGGCAGGGGTGGGTGGTGCAGGCAGCCCCCGGTGCAGGGGAGGTGGGAGACAGGGGTGGGCGGTGCAGGCAGCCCCCGGTGCAGGGGAGGTGGGTGGGTGGTACAGGCAGCCGCCAGCTCCTGCTCTGGAACTGGGGCAGGAGCGGTGCCAGCAGCCTGTGTGAAGTGTGCGTGATACAAGGGCTGTCGCTGGCAGGACACCTGACGGTGGTGGTCCTCTGCCCTTCTCGAGCCGCTCCCATGCAGAACTGTGCTGGTGTGTTATGAAGACTGTGCCCTGGGTCTGTGGTGGGGATCGCTCACCCCCAGTGAGCTGTACCCTCGAGGAGGGGTGGCAGCTGTTCAGCACTGCATGGCACTGCCACCCCCATGGGGAGGAGGGGAGGAGCAAGCGTCGCAGGGCAGTTAGGCAGAAGGGAATTGCCCAGCTGGGAGGTGGCCAAGGCCTGCACCTGGGACGCTGCCAGGGGCTCTTTGATCACAAGCAGACAACCTCTGCTCCACATCTCCTGTGAAGGAAGTGGTGGGGCGTGGACTGAGTCCTAACCCCGAGGGAGCAGCGTCACCTCCTGCAGCGTCTTGGAGCTCATCCTGGCTGGTGGTGAGATCTGGCATGGCCCCAGGCGGCAGGCAGGGCAAGCGGCTGGCTGCTGTTGTCCTGTCTGAGTTGTCAAGTTATTGACAGATTTTGCTCTTTTAATCTAATCATTCTTCCAGCACCCAAGCCTGTGCTTGGGACCTGCCAGACCACATGCTGCCTGGGTCCCTGCCCAAAGCACTTCCAGCCCTAGCCTGATGTGCCGTGGGCAGCGAGGGGCGACCTGGTGGAGCAGGCACAGGGTGACAGTCGGAAGGTCTCCCAGCAAAGGCCAGTGGTGTTGGATGCTAAGCTCCCACTGTCTCTAAGGCAGGGGTGCCTCGTGGTGGCTGTATAGGTCTTGGTTAATTGCCCCTTCGTGACAGGCGGGAGTTGGGGCCTCCAGTTGTATGGAGCCCTGGGATTTTACTGTTGCTTTCGGACTCCCTCCTCTCCCCTGTTTGTTGTGCTCATGGGGTCCTGTTCTCAGTGAGGTTGCTGGCTCTTTGGGCCTGGGACCAGATCCTCCCCTCTGCATTGCCCCAGCACAGGGGTGATCAGGGCCTTCTGCATGCAGCAAACAGGAATGGAGCATTAACAGGACTCTGGGTGAGGTGAGGTGAGGCAGGTGCTTTGGTCCGCAGGATCTGGGAGCCTGGTGCAGGCTGGCGGGGCTGCATGGAAGCCTTTGTGCAGGGAGGAGGTGAAGGAGGCCTGGAGCTGGTGCCAGGGGGATGGGTGGAGGGAACAGATCCGAAAAGTGACCCCGTCAGAGATGCAGGCAGGGGCTGTGTGGGGCATTACCTGGGACCCGATGCTTGATGCTCAGTGCCTTGGGGAGCACAGATTCTAAGGCCAGAGGAACCATGGTGATTGTCTGCTCTGACCCCCTGTGCAGCACAGGCCGGAGAGCTGCCCTGGATTCATTCCTGATGGAACTAGAGCAAAACATCCCATCTTGACTGAAAAATGGCCAGTGATGGAGAATCCACCATGGCCATGGGTAAGTTGTTCCAATGGTTAGTTACCCTTTGTTACACTGAATTTGTCTAGCTTCAACTTCCAGCCACTGGATCTCATTCGACCTTTGTCTGCTGGGTGAGGAGCCCTCTCTGATCAAATTCAAGGTGTCGGGGGATGCCATGGCTGAGGCATTGTGTGCCAGTGAGGAGGAGTTTGGAGGGGAGGTTGTCGGCCTGGTCACGCAGCCTCTCCTTGGGCATCCTCCCTCCAGCCTCTTTCATCATTCCTGGTGCTTTTCCCTGAATTCCCCCATTTGCCAGAACCGGCTGGTACTGAAGGGCCTGGCTGGATCACAGCATTCAGGATATGGAGCTTGAGCTGCCTCTGCAGCCTAAAATAACACAGATGCTTTCAGCATCACCTTGTGTATCTCTCGGCTGTCCCAGTGAATGGCTGCGTTGGGCTGTTTTCCCCGGCTGTATTCACTGCACTTTTCCAGGCTGAATTCTCCTGTATTTCCAACCTCGCTTGGTTCCTTTGAATTATTTATCTGCACTTGCCAGTGTTTGCAACACCTTTCTGCTCCGGCTCATCTGCATGTTTAATTATAATTCATTATTCAAGTCAAATGTTGTGAGTCAGTGTCAAACGATACCCTGGTGGTCAGTTAAATTGTGTCTACTGTGCTTGTCCAAAAGTTCTGGCCAGTAATGCTAGTGAAATAACTTGTGTTCTGGATAAGCCCCGTGGCTGTCACTCAACGTTTGCAGAGTGGCTGTTCGGTTTTTGTTCCATTCTTTCACTAGGGATTGCGGTTGGATTTGCTGTACTGTGGGGGCCGGGGTTACTGTTCTTTCTCGGATAGAAAATCAGTACCCCTTTACGTTTTTCACTCCTCTGCAGAGCGCCATGATTTTTTACCAATATTGTCTGTAGTTCGGTAGGTTAATTAGCTGACTCTTTGATACCCTACAGTACCTGGCACCCTGACAAGCTGATTTTATCGAGAGCGATCTTCGGTTTTCGGTTTTCTTTTACCAGCAGCTGTTTTCACAAGCCCTTATTTGGGTGGTTAAAGACATTTAAATAATCTCAGCCTTTTCTGAGTCCTGCTTAATTTTATCTCTCTCCTTATTTATTACTAGACCTCCTTTCTCTCGCGCTGATCCTGTCCCTGATATATTTGTAAAGCCCCTCGTGCCCCTTGGCCCTTCATATCATTAACATTCTGCTTCTTGTTGCCTTTTCTTTTCCCTGCAGCTTTGAAGGGACAGTATCGACTTACAAATCACAGCCCTGTCTGAAGATGCTTCCCTTCTATTGTTGCAGGTATCTCTTAAGAGCATCAGGGAAAGGCTTGATTGAAAACTCCATTTTCCAGTGAGATTCCTGTGTGCCTTTGACAGCACTCCAGCTTTCACTGTCTTTCCTTTACACTTTATTTCCCCTGCTGTTGGAGTGGATCTTTCACACGGCACCAGGGAACAGAGGTATTTTAAAAGCTCACCAGCTGGCAGGGGTCTCAGGGCAGGAATAGCGTGTGGAGCTACTCTCCGGGCACTTTGAGAACTGACTAGCTTTGTGCTTTGCTCTGTGTCTGGGGGTTCAGTCTCCCGCCCCATTTTCCACTGCCAGGGCAGCTTCCTGTATCCTCCGCTCTGCCTCTCCCTGGCAGTTATTTAGGCACGTGTCGGAGCCAGTCCCTTGTGGAGCGGGTTGCTGAAGAGTGTGTTACCTCTGCTTGCCTCTGAGCTGGTCTGGGTCAGGTGAGTGCCAGGAGTTGTGTTCTGAAAGGCAGCCCTGTGGAGAGGTGTTGGACCTTGCCCGGCCATGGCTCTGCCGGCAAAAGGTACTGCTATTCTCTGGTTCCTAATCCCTTTAGGATCCTTGACAAGACGGCAGGGCTGGCTCCTACATGAGCAGAGGAGCTAGCAGACGGGAGTTTTGCACGGGAGAGTGACACCCAGATACACCTAACAAACTTTCTCCACACTTAGACCAATAACCCCCCCAAAGACCGAACAAACAAATGAAACCCCTGCAAGAGTAAATATAAGGCAAAGATCGCAGGCAGCCATCCAGCAGCGGAGTGGGGGCTGTCCAGTGTATTGCACTGAATGTAACATGTACGATTTGCATGTGGGCATTCGCTGCAAGCAGCTCATGGCCCTCAGAGACCAAGTGCAGGCTCTGGCGACCATAGTGGCTGAAGTGCAGGAGCTAAGGGAGACCGAGATGTGCATAGAGGAGACCTTCCGGAAAACAGCAGAGTGGTTCCACCCCCTCGTCTGACAGCACTGTGCTTCTGAGGAGGATGAAAGGCAGGGAAAGAGAACATCAGGCTGGAGTGGAGGGAAATGATCCCGTAGTTGAGACCCTTCTTCCAGGTGATGTCATGGTGAATCTGAAGAAGTGAGGTTTTTACCCACAAAAGCTTATACCCAAATAAATCTGTTAGTATTTAAGGTGCCACCAGACTCCTTACGTATTCTCTGGCACTGAGGTCCTCAGTTATTAGGAAGGCAATAGTAATGTGAGATTTGATTATTACAAATATAGATAGCTGGCTTTGTGATGACTAGGAGAACCGCATGGTGACTTGCCTGCTGGGTATGACCACTTGAAGCATCTACACAGGAGCTGGTGGTCATGGTACATATAGGTACCAGTGATATAGAGAAAAGCAGGTAAGAGGTCCTGGAGGCCAAATGTAGGCTGTTCAGTAAGAGATCGAAGTCCAGCACCTCTGTGGTAGCATTCTCTGAAATGCTCTCAGTTCCATGCTCAGGACAGGCAGAACTGCAGGGTCTCAGTGCGTGGATAAGATGGTTTTGGGAGGAGGGATCTAGATGTATTAGGAACGGGGGAATATTTTGGGAAAGGAGGATATCCTTGTAAAGAGGAGACCATAGAAGTTGATAAAATACAAGTAGGAACTGAAGAGAAACAGTCAAATGAAAGAGAGTCCCAGTCAGTTCCATCACATCAAGGCAGACAACCAAACAGTGACAATTTTTGTAAGTACTTGTGTACAAATGCTGGAAGTCTAAATACTGAGATGCGTGGACGTGAGTGCCTGGTAGTACACGAGGATATTGCTATACTAGGCATCACAAAAACTCGGTGGAATAATGATGCTTGATGGGACACTGTAATACTAGAGTACGAAATACTTAGGCATGACAGAGCAGGTCATGCTGATGAGCTAGTGGCGCTCACTGGATGTGAAAGAAAACAGTCAAATATAGTAAAAATGTTGAATGAATGAAACTGTACCATGGAATCTCTATGGATAGAAATTCGGTTCTTGAATAGTAAGTGTGTAGCAGTAGGAATATCCTGCCCACCACCTGACCAGAGTGGTGACAGTGACTGTGAAATGCTCAGCGAGATTAGAGAAGCGGCAAAAACAGAAAACCCAATAGTAATGGTGGATTTCAGCTCCCGTATTGACCGGGTACATATCACGTCAGCCCAGGATGCAGAGAGAAAATTTCTAGATGCCATTAATGACCGCTTCTCGGAGCGGCTTGTCTTGGATTCTCCAAAGGGGGAGAGAGTTCTTGATTTAGTCCCCTGTGGAGCACAGGATCTGGTCCACCACGTGAATAGCGCTGAACTGCTTGGTAATAGCATCACAGATCCACAGGCTGGTGCTCTGACCCCAGCTTTGGAACAGTCTCTCGGGAGACCCCCTAAGGGTCTCGCTTTTCTCCAGAGTGAGCCACGTGGCTTCACCACCTCCTTAAGTTGAACCTCCGGTCCTTTAGCACCTGTGCATCACACTGAGCTCTGGCCAGTGAGAGCAACTGAGGCAGACCCCAAAGGAGATGTGTGGAGGCTTAGGGAGCCAGTGGCTGCAGGGACACAAACGGGTGGGTTTATTAGTTGACTGGACACGGCACAGGAAGTCCTTGATTAGCCCAGAGAAAAGGAAGTGACAGCCTAGTCCAACCTGCTCAGCACAGAGCCCAACCCCCATCCCTCTGACCTCTCTTTGTCCCAGTTCAGGTGCCCCGACTGCTTTCCATAGTCACCACTTAACTCCCACCTCACCCCAGGCCTTTGTTCCCCAGCTGGGCAAACACGGCTTGGCCTTCTGCTGAGAGTTGGGGCCATCCATGTGGCTGGTCGCTAGGGATCAAAGTCCCAGTGATTGGGGTTGCCGTTGTCTTCTCACAAACTCCCTGGATATGAGGCCCAAGCCCCAGACAGCTGGGAGCCATCCACACCTGAGTCTCTGAGGAGCTGCAGACAGCAAACAGCCCTTTCTACCCTTGGGGTAACCCTTCAGCACATAGGGGAAACTGAGGCACAGATAGGCTTCAGAAAAATATTTGAAAAACTTTCCACTCTGTCATAAATAGTGACCATAATGTAGTTAAATTTCATATCCTTTAAGGTTGGAAAATACTAAAGAAACCCACCACAGCAGCATTTAACGTCAAAAAGGGGGAACTATACAAAAATGTGGAAGCTAGTTAAATGGAGATTAACATTCACAAGAGGGAAATGCCTGCAAGCTGCATGGAAACAGAATCATAGAATACCAGGGTTGGAATGGATCTCAGGAGGTATCTAGTCCAACCCCCTGCTCAGAGCAGGACCAATTCCCAGGCAGATTTTTGCCCCAGATCTCTAAATGGCCCCCTCAAGGATTGAACTCATAACGCTGGGTTTAGTAGGCCAATGCTAAATGACTTAAAAACGCCACAATAGACGCTCAGACAAAATGTATAACCCACATATAAGCGGGCCACAAAATACCACCCTGGCTAAACAATGGAATAAAAGAGATGGTTAGATGAAAAAGGCTCCTTTAAAAATTGGAACTCAGATCCCAATGAGGAAGAGCATAAGCTCTGACAAGTCAAGTGTAAAAGTATAATGAGGCAGCCAAGAAAGACTTTGAAAAGCAACTAGCCAAAGACACAAAAACTAACAGCAAAATGTTTTTAAGTACATCTGAGGCAGGAAGCTGCCAAAGCAACAGTGCGGGATACTGGCCAATGGAGGTGCTAAAGGAGCACTCCTGGCAGACAAGGCTGTTGTGGAGAAGCTAAATTAATTCTTTGCTTTGGTCTTCGCCGCACAGGATGTAAGGGAGATTCACACACCTGAACCAGTCTTTTTCAGCACGGATCTGAGGAATTGTCCCAAATGGAGGTGTCAGTAGAGAAGGTCTTGGAATAAACTGTTAATTTAAACAGTAATAAGTCACTAAGACCAGGTGTTAGCCACCCAAGAGTTCTGAAAGGACTCAAATGAAATTGCAGAACTAGTAACTGGAGTTGTCAAGGTATGTTTCCCACTTTGAACTTTAGCGTCCAAAAAGTGGGGACCTGCGTGTACCCTTCTAAGCTTAATTCCTAGCTTAGATCTGATAGCGCTGCCACCAACCAGAAATTCCAGTGTCTGGTACACTCCCTGTCCCCCAGAACCTTCCCTGGGGGACCCAAGACCCAAACCCCTTGGTCTTAAAACAGAGAGAAATAAACCATTCCCCCTCTTTCCCCCTCCCAGACTTTCCCCTCCCTGGGTTACCCTGAGAGATACACTGATCCAAACTCCTTGGATCTTAAAACAGAGAGAAATTAACCTTCCCCACACCTCCTTTTCCCCCACCAATCCCCTGGTGAGTTCAGACCCAATCCCCTTGGGTCTTAAACAAGGGAAAAAATCAATCAGGTTCTTAAAAAAGAAAGCTTTTAATTAAAGAAAGAAAAAGTAAAATTATCTCTGTAAAACCAGGATGGAAAATGTTTACAGGGTCTCCAGCTTATATAGACTAGAGGGACTCCCTCCCCGGTAGCCTAAGATACAAGTTACAGCAAACAGAGGTAAAAATATCCTTGCAGCAAAATACACATTCACAAGTTAAGAAAACAAACATAAGCCTAATCTGCTTTTTCTAGCTAGTACTTACTATTTTGAATATGAGAGACTGTTTTAGAAAGATTGGAGAAAGATCTGGTTGCACGTCTCGTCCCACTTAGCCCCAAGAGCGAACAAAGAACAAAACAAACAGCACAAACGAAGATTTCTGTCCACTGAGATTTGAAAGTATCTTGTCCCCCGAGTGGTCCTCTGGTCAGGTGTCAGCCAGGTTTACTGAGCTTCTTAACCCTTTACCGGTAAAAGAGACATTAACCCTTAACTATCTGTTTATGACAGGAGTACATAACCTGTTGCTTAAATCAGCCCCCAGATGACTGGAGGGTAGCTAGTGTAACACTGATTTTTACAAAAGGCTCCAGAGGTGATCCTGGCAATTACAGGCTGGTAAGCCTGACTTCTGTGCCAAGGCAATTGGTTGAAACTAAAGAACAAAATTACCACACACACAGATGAGCACAATATGTTGGGGAAGAGTCAACATAGCTTTTGTGAGGGGAAATCATGCCTCATCAATCTATTAGAATTCTTTGAGGGGGTCGAGAAGCATGCAGAGAAAGGCGATCTAGTGGATATAGTGTATTTGGACTTTCAGAAAGCCTTTGACAGGATCCCACATCTAAGACTCCTATGCAAACTCCACATTCATGGGATAAGAGGGAAGGTTCTCTCATAGATCTGTAACTGCTTAAAAACAGGAAACAAAGGGTAGGGGTAAGTGGTCAGTTTTCAGAATGAAGAGCGGTAAATAGTGGTGTCCCTCAGTGGTCAGTGCCCAGACCAGTGCTGTTCAACATATTCATAAATGATCTGGCAAAGGGGATGAACAGACAGAGGGCAAAATTTGCAGACGATACAAAACTACTCAAGATAGTTAAGTTCAAAACTGACTGTGAAGAGTTACAAAGGGATCTCCCAAAACTGGGTGACTGGGCAACAGTATGGCAGTTGAAATTCAAATTGGTAAGTGCCAAGTAATGCACATTGGCAAACATCATCCCAACTATGCATACAACATGATGGGGTCTAAATTCACTGTTACCACTCAAGACAAACATCTTGAAGACATCATGGATAGTTCTGCGAAAACATCCACTCAGTGTGCTGCAGCACTCAGAAAAGCTAACAGAATGGTAGGAACCATTAGGAAAAGGACAGACAATAAGACTGAGAATTTCATAATGCCTCTTTATAAATCCATGGTACGCCCACACCTTGAATATTGCATGTGATTCTGGTTGCCCTGTCTCAAAAAAGATAAATCAGAACTGGAAAAGGCGCAGAGAAAGGCAACAAAGATGATCAGGGGGATGGAACAACTTCCATACTAGGAGATTAAAAAGCCTGGGACTGTTCTGCTTGAAAAGGAGATGTCAGGGGGCTATGACAGAGGTCTGAAATCATGACTGGTGTGGAGAAAGTGACTAGGGAAGTGTTCCTTTCCCCTTCACATATCAGACAAACCAGGGGTCACCCAATGAAACTAGTAGGCGGCAGGTTTACAGTGGAAATACTTCACACAGTGCACAGTCTGTGTTACTGGTTGCCAGGGGATGTTGTGAAGGCCAAAAGTATAAGTGGGTTCAAAAAAAGAATTAGGTAAGTTTCTGGAGGACAGGTCCATCAACAGCTATGAGCCAAGATAGTCAGGGATTTCACCTCATGCGCCGGGTGTCCTTAAGCCTCTGACTGCCAGAAACAGACTAGTCAATGGGATGGCTCACTCGATAATTGCCCTGTTCTGTTCATTCCCTCTGAAGCTCCTGGCCCTGGCCATTGTCAGAAGACAGGACACTGAGCTAGGTGGACCATTGCTCTGGCCTGGCTTGGCCATTTGTACTGAATGACTGTGTGACTGATGCTTAAATGCCTGCTAGGGTGTGTTTAGTCCGGCCTGGTGCAGATCATGACACTTGGATTTGTGTGTCGTGGTGGCACTGGATGCTGCTGGGAGTGCAATGCTTGGGGTGCTTGGGGCGCCTGCCTTCCCTGTACAGTACCTGCTCTGGCCTTGGCATTTGCAGTCCTCCTTCCCTGTGCTTGTGAAACAGTGCACTTCCCAGACCAGATGGTCCATGAACATATTCAGTCTGGTGTCCCACCCCCAGTGCCCAGTTAGCAACCTGTCTGCTGGTGCTAGCGCAGTTAGAGATCCCCTGGCTTTGGGAAGCAGGTGGGAGTGTGTGTGTGTGTGTACTCTGGGATGTGTCTGGGCGGACCCCTGCCAGCACCAGTGCAGTAGGTGGCTCTGGCTGGCTGGGAATGAGTGCCCAGATGGGTCTGAAGCATCTGAGAAACGCTAAAGAAATCTAGGGTCAAAAGGCTGTGTGCTCCCGAGGAATGGGATGTGCAGGCAGCTGACATGCTCCCCAGGGCAGCCCCTTGTCTGCTAGGGTTCAGGGCCAGTTCTCAGCTCTGCAGTTGTGGGCGGCGTGGGGCTCTGCTCCAGGTGTGAGCGCTGTTGGGATGAGCTCTGCAGTCCAAAGGGGTTCATAATCTGGGCTGGCTAGAGTCTCCTTGTCCCTGCAGTGTGAGAAGAACCCAGTCTGCAGCAAGCTGTGAAGAGTGACATTGTGTGCGTGGAAGTGCTGCACTGACACATTGTGTGGTCCTACAAGGGCACTTCCCAACTCCTTGAGCACTGCTGCCAGCCTGCAGCAGCCCATGAATCCTGGAGGGGAGGCTGGGCAGGCATGTCCCAGTCACGGGGGAAGGAGACAGGGCAGGTGCGTTCTGACACCAGGTTCGGCTGGCTCACTGCTGCAGCCCAGCCACCACGAGCGCACCAGTCTGGGGGAGAACGGCACATGCATCGCCGCTCCTGCCCAAGGTGGTGCTGCTGCTTTTTGTTGTCAAGGCTTTAAGGTTAACTATTCTATTGATGGAACTATGGATCGAGTGGAACTAGAAACCTCGAAGGCTAAAAATACAGCTCCCTGCCAGGAAATGAGGCAACCTACTGGGAGCCTGGCACTTTCACTTTTTCCAGGAACTGGCACACTGAGTGTGGATCCAGCAACCTGGGATCTATGCCCTGTGATGCCCCGCACGCTACCTAGCATCATTTCTCTCCTGCTGCGCCTCCAGTAGGAAGGAGTGCATGTTCCTCATTGCATCAGAGGGCATGCCAGCCCAGGTCCTGCTCCACCTGGGGCTGGGATAGGCGGCCTCACGACTGTTCCACGCAGCGACAGGTGTCAGGGTGGTGAGCCTAGCCTAGCCTAGCCCTCGCTGTAGGTCGGTGTGGGGACGGATACAGGATACATCCCCTGCTGCTGGGATGTTGAGGTGAAAAGGGCCCAACAAACCCCCATGTTAACAGGTTGGGGTTGTTGCAGGCTATCGCTGGCTTACTGGTATTGTAACCAGCATGTTACAGCTTTACAATCTCTTACTGAAGAGACGGAACAAGAAGGCAGAACTGTTAAAGCATCTGACATTGAAAGAATCAGTCAGGCTTTGATGTCATGATATTCCTTGTTCCCTTTCACTGCAGAGTCTTATCTCCTAGATAGTATTCACTGCTCTTCTGGGGGAATGGGACAAAGCTGAGCAGCTGCTGGTGCTGGAGTCCAGTCCCCTCTTGTCTAAGAGGAAGACACAAAGAGGAGAGAAAACAAAAGCTGAGATGAAGAGGGCAGCTTCGTTTCTGGGGCTGACTCCCTTCCGCCCTTGCTGCTGGAGGGGCAGGGGCCCGAGCCCGGGCCTGGACACAGTGCGGTCCCTCACGCTGACACCTGGCACAGGCTGTTTCGGGCATTGCTTTTAGCTGCCTTTGTGGTCACAGGCTCACGGCAGTGTTGCAAAGATGGAGTCAGACTCTTGACACAGAAGTGAAAGAAAGATCAGAGCGGGGAACTAAGGTGGGGAAGCAAAGGATGCGGGGCAGGGTGACAGCAGGCAGCCAAGGCTCCTGTGCCAGGTACTGGTCAGAATGTAGCTGGTGCTGTTGGACGGGGGATGGCATTGGTTCCCTCTCTGACAGGGATGCCGAAGGTGGTGTCTGGTGGCCTGCTTGTTGTCATGGCAGCCCATGCCCTACCCCAGAGCCCTACAACTCCCTGGCCCAGTTCTTTTAACCGAACCAGCCCAGTCTGTCCCAGGCTCGGCGCTGTCTTTTGCTGATTTGATGACTCATTTCCAGGGGCGGTTCTAGCTTTTTTGCTGCCCCAAGCACGGCAGGCAGGCTGCCTTCGTCGGCTTGCCTGTGGGAGGTCCCTGGTCCTGTGGATTCGACAGTTTGCCTGCAGGAAGTCCACCATTCCCGTGGCTTCAGCGTACCTGCCGCTGAATTGCCACCGAATCTGTGGGACCGGCAGACCTCCCGCAGGCATGTCGCCGAAGACTGCCTGACTGCTGCCCTCGCAGGGACTGGCAGGGTGCCCCCCCACCCCAACTTGCCGCCCCAGGCATGGGCTTGCTGCACTTGTGTCTGGAGCTGCCGGTGCTCGTTTCACACAACAGGCGGAGCTGGACTTTTGCTAAAGGCCAGGCTCTGGACAACAGGCCTTCACTGGTGCCACCTCTGGCTCTATATGTGACTGGGCTTTGGCTGCTGCGGGGCTAATCTACCTTCCTTGGCCCTAGGTGGTGGTCCTGGATCATCTAGTCTGGCTGGCTGGAGCACACTAGCAAGGCATGTCCCTGCAGAAATGTACAGACATGGTCTCAGCCCCTGCCTGGTGCTTGGCTGGGGGGCAGCGCCAGAGCCTGCAGAGCAAGTCCATGCTGGTGCTGCCCTCAGAGGCTGGAGCCCCACAGCTCTGCTGCGCCCCTGTCCCTGGCATTTGTGTGCACGGCTTCTTCAGGCTCCTCTGGGTGGCAGCTTGCTCAGCAGGAGGGAGCCTCCATGCTGTGTGCTGGGCACCGACGGAGCAAAGGAGTGAGCTGTGAGGTTACCTGCTCAGTGCAGTGTGAATGAGACGGAGCCGAGGGCCATTGCCCTGCCCCTGGAGCGTGAAATGGGTTGGTGGTGACGCGTGGCCGGGCCGTGCGGTGGAGTGTGTAATGGGCTGGGGGTATGAGCTGTGTTACCCTGTGAAATAAACCTCTGCATACTGCAGCATGTTCCCTGCCTGGGCAAGCTCTGGGGTCTCCATTGGCCGCCCGGAGCAGTGACCTGACTGGCCCTGAAATGAGCAGCCCTGCTCCTGGCATACGTTGCACCAGAGATTGATGCCAAAGCTGTGGTGTGGTCCACCTGCCCCCGGCTGCCAGTATGTGACCCATGCTTGCTGGGCTGGATGTCCCTGCTGGGAATCTGCAGGGAGGAGAGTGCTTTGTGGCTGGCCTGCCTTGGCTCAGCTGGTAACTCTCCGTGTGCCCGTATGCAGGTGGACGTGTGGCTAGCTGTGGTGCTGGTGGAATGCGAGGCTGTGCCCAAATGGAGAGGTGGCTGGTGGGGGTGGGTGGGGGGAGGCTCCTCCCAGCACCAGGCACTTGCTAATTGATCCCATCTGGCTGGGAGGGGAGGCAATCAGCTCTTCTGGGAATAGGGCGGTTCTCCTGGGAGGTGACTGGGACTGCGTGTAGCTGCTCCAGCCGAGTGCCGCTGCTGATGGGGGCATGGGGGAGGCTTTCGGGCCTGTCCTAGCAGCTCCCCTCTGCGTCCCAGCTCTCAGGAAGGATGGCTGTGTGCAGCACTGGGTCTAGAGAGAGGCGGATGGGCTCAGCCAGTGACCTGGAGCTGAAAGCTGAGTGGCCTGAGCCTAGCCAGCTGCTGGGACTGGCCCCACCGCATGCAGCTGAAGGCCCTGCTGGACTGCGGGGAAGGCTGGTCCAGAGGATGCTGGTGCTGGAGTGTATGGCAGCAGCAAAGAGGGAGCTGATGTCGGTGGCCCGGGTGGGGTGTTGGGTCCCCAGGGCGGAATCTCCAAGCAGCTGACTGCCCCATAGGAGAGCTGCGGCTAGATGCAGTGGCTTTCGTTCTCCTTGTGGAGGAGCCCTTCTGGCCCACAGGGAGTTTCTCAAGGCCAGTTGGGGACCAACTCTTTTCCTACTAAATAGAGAAACTCTGGAACTGAAGCTGCTGGGCTGGTGGGGAGAAGCCCTGGCGGAGAGGTGGCTGTGGGTGTCCTGCTGAAAGCTGACCTGGGTGTGAGCGAGCTCGGCGCCGTCAGGAGTTCTTTGCTGGGCCTTGACTTCTTTGCCCTTGTTTCTTGCTGAGTGTGTCTTGTTCCTGGGAAGGGCAGCCAAGGCTGTGCTAGCTCTCCTGCCTGTGGGAGATCTGTCGCACCGTTGGGTGAGGAGCAGAGCGGGGATAGGGAGCCCTGCCCTGTTGCCCCTTGGCAGTGATGGGGCAGGGTGTGCCGGGGGGGGGGGGGGCCGAGCTTTCCCCAGAGCTAACAGAGCTTCACGATCCTTCGGAGGAGCTGCTGCTGTTGAGCTGGACCATTCATGTTGCTCATTGACATGCTGTAGATTGGCCAATACCACAGTAAGGGTTTCCTGCTTGACCGTATCCCTGTCCACTTTGGGCAGGGGCATTTTTCAGATATCCCCATAGTGAAATGAGTGCAGGTTATTGCTGGCTAATGCTGGCAGGTCTCATGCTGCTGGTTCTGCAGGCCTCGGTGTGCAGCTGTCCCCTGCTCTGCGTGGGGCGGGCAGACGGGTCCAGTGAGAGGACCCATGAAATACACTGTTCGTCCCCTGTAAACACTGCAGAGTGAAAACTCACTGGCTTAGAAAGGCCCCCCGAGCCCATGGCGAAGCCCAGCACCGCCTCCTCACCTGAGCTGGCCTTCAGGAAGGCCGTGTTGCCCCTCGGAAAGAAAACGGATCCTGCCTTGGTGCTGGAAAATGACCTATCCAGGCTGCGGGCGGCTTCTAGGCTGTGTTCTCTTCATGCAGTCAGTATAAAGAAAGGGACCATTCTGCCAGTGGAATGACATGGTCTGCATGCGTATCTCTGGCTAGACAAAGGGGCCGCCTTCTAGTCCTCTGCTTCAGGCCCATCCTGCATGGGCCAGCTGCCTTCATTCTGTGCAGTGACAAAGTGGGACCTGGAGCCTTCCTGTCACGTAGCTAGCTGCTGTCTGGTCCCCTGGGCGATGCCTTGTGGTCTCTGCTCGCCGACAGGGTCTCCGGCTGCTGCAGGGATGGTGGAATGTGGGCCCACTGCCCAAACCCCCAGAGAGCCAGCACTAATGGCCCCCTTGCTGGCACTCCTGGATGAAAGTTCAAACAGAGTGGGTGGAGGCCAGAAACGGAGCTCCCTTCCCTTCCTCCAGCTCAGTGCTGGGCACGGCGGGTCACGTGGGCGTCCACCCACAGGGCTGGGCCCTGGTACCTTTCAGGAGCACGACAGTTGCAGGGCCTTGTGCAGAGTCGTTTGGTGGTCACTGCGCTGTGTGGGGATGCAGATCCCTCGGCGTGGCACGAGGGGAGCCCTGGCATGGGCAGGGGAGGGCAAGACTGTGCCGGGGGCTGGGCTGGCCACTGGCGTGAGCAAAGGGAGCTGGGTGTTTGTGCCTGAGTGTGTGTCCATGTTCTGGGGCCTGGAGTGCTGGCAGGTTGGGGAGAGCCATGAGAGACTCATCCATCACACAGGCTGCACAGGAGCTGCCTGCAAGCACTGCTTTCCCCAGGCGGCTGTCCATCCATCCATCCATCAGCAGGATGGAGTGAGATTTGGTGGAACAGGCAGCCCTGCAGCTGGGACACTTTCTAACCGATTTATTGGGCCGTGGCTGAGGCCTGACCATAAAGTGCACCCGGGGTTTGGCCTGCTGTGGGTGTGCGCCTGCCTTCCCGGCACTGCCAGCCAAGGAGTGCAGCCGAGCTGCCCTTCCCCTCCAGCCCCGGGGCGCTGGCGCCTTGCGTTCTGCTCTGTTCTCACTGTGGAGCTGTGAGAGGTGAGCAGAGGACAGTCTATGCTGCATGTAAAGTAGGACAGGGACCCCGCCAGGAGCCTTGGGTGCTCTCCCCTATCCGGCACCGGAGTCTGGTGGGAGCTGCCCCAGGGCCCTACCTGGAGCTGTCAGCTGCACACTTCTGCCCCTCATCAACCAGCCCCCGGCGCCTGCTGTTGGTTCTGGAGGGATCCGTTTTCAGTTGGGGCGGGGGAAGGAGCCTAATGCACCGGAGGTGCCTCGGAAATGAGAACCTTGGATGGATTCCTGGCCCTATTGATCCACCGGCAGTTTCTGCATCCTGACGTTCATAATCTCGGGCAGCTCTGAGGTTCCAGATTAATGGGCCTGGGAGCTGTCCATCCATCACTTCACATTAATTACTGGAGAGGTGTTTTTCCAGTGATTTACCTGACAGCGGCCTGTGATGAATACCCCTAAGCAGAGTGGGCAGTGATTAATCACAAGGCCACGCCCTTCCCCCACGCTCCCTTCCCCCGAACCACAGGACAGACCCCTGAGCCATCCGTCTCCATAAACACTGCCTGATGCATATTGATAGGGGGCTGGGGCCTGGCAGATAGCAAAGTGCTTCTTGGTGCCAAAGATTATGAAAAATAAATCTCTGCCAGGAAGGTGCGGCGGGTGTGCAGGACTCCCCCACCTTGCATGGCCCAGCAGCAGGCAGCATGGGCTAGTGGTTGGAGCACAAGATAGGGAGTCAGGACTCCTGGGTTTGCTCCCAGCTCTGCCACAGCATCACTCTGTGACCTTGGGTCGGTTGCATGTGGCTGCCTCAGTTTCCCCATCAGTATAATGGGGTAGTGACCCTTCCTGGCTGGGAAATGGCTCCTCTACAGCACTCTGTGCTCCTTGCATGGAATCGCCATGTGTGGTTATTGCTCTGTCACGGCTGCTTACCAGAGAATATGCCAGCTTGGCAGGGGAGGGCTGTGTGCCCTTGGTGTGCGTGCGCCAACCTTATGTGTGCCCCAGATCTCAGAGCCTGCCTGTGGTGTGGGGCACCGTGCCCTGGCTAAGGGGCGTGCCTGGGTGCTGCCTCTGCAGATGGCAGAGAGCAGGGAAGGTGCTGCCAGAGAGGAGCTTGTAGCCGTAGATGTTCAGGAGAGAATTGATTCTTGGGCTGATGAATGTAGCTTCATTACAGCCCAGCTAATTACTCACTGACCCCTCTAATGGATGGCTCTGTAGGCCAGGGATTGGCTGTGGAAGGGGGCAGGGTGCACTGCTGGAGGCTCCTGAGAGGGAAAGTTGCAGTAATGTGTTCCCCTGAGTTTCTCTTACCTGCCCCTAAGCTAAGGCAACCCCGAGCTGTGCTGGTGAGAGCTCCGTGCGCTCGCTAGAGAGCCAATGGCTCCATCCCGCTGGCTCTGTGTGGGGAGTGGAGGGCCTGGGGGTGCTCCGTTACCCCTCTGTGATTCTACTTCTGTCACGGTGCTCCCGGGCGATGCTCTGGAACTGCTCCCCACCAAGCCAGACAGGACTTTGGGGAGCCTCCTCTCCCTCGGAGCAGACTGTCTCCAGGGCAAGAAGCTCACAAGTCTTCACCTCCTGGGTCTCTCCTTGGAGCATTCAGCATCCTCTGCCCCTCCGTGCGCTTCCCACAGCGAGTCCACCCAGCGGGGTCCTGGGGAAGCCAGAGGGTCCTGCACCCCCACTTCGCAGTCAGACGTGACTCTCAGCCAGCCAGTAACACAGAGGTTTATTCGATGACAGGAACAGGGTCTAACACAGAGCTTGTAGATACAGCGAACCGGACCCCTCAGCTGGGTCCATTTTGGGGGCCAGTGAGCCAGACCCCCACGTCTGCACTTCACTCCTCGACCTCAGCCAGCTCCAGACTAACCACCCCTTCCAGCCCCTCCTCTCTGCTCAGCCCCTTTCCCGGGCCAGGAGGTCACCTGATCCCTTTGTCTCCAACACCTTCAGCTGGCACCTTTGCAGAGGAGGGGCCCAGGTCATCAGTTGCTAGGAGACAGAGTGTCAGGCATTTAGGGGCACTGGCCCTTTGCTCTGCAGCAATCACACACCCTTATTCCACCACCTAGATACTTAAGAACTACATAGGGGACACTGAGGCACCAACACAGTATTCAGAGAACACATTAAGAACATTCCCTGTTCGTCACAACTTCCGCTTATCTCCCAGGAGCAGGTTCATTCCTTCTGCCTGACGGTTACCATGGCGCGGTGCAGTCCCCACCTGCTGCCTCAGAGCCAGTTGTGAGAGGCCTGGTGTCTGTCACCTGTTGAATGCCCCGCCCCTGAGCATCCCCATTACACGGCTGCTCCTTCGCTGAGCCGCTTGGCCCTGGGGTACCTGGTGGCACTGAGGTCCTCTGGCTAGGCGTGTGTTCCCAGAGGAGCGTTTCTTTGTATCCGCCACAAAAGTCTCGATGTTCAGTTCCACTGAATCTCTTGTTCTTGAAAGGCAAATCTTGGTGCCTGAGCTCCCTGCTCCATGCCAGGCTTCATCCACGTCTGTCTCTTCCTGCCTCTTATTCCTCTCCTGTCTCAACTCAATGGCCTCCGTCTTTCCTCGGGTCTCTTCCCAGGCCTCCTATAACTACACAGGGTGGTAAAAGGTGTTTATGGTGTGGGTGGGGGTGAGAGAGAGAGAGATTTGCTAGCTGAGGTAGATGGCAGATGGGCATTGCACACAGGACAGCTTGACTGGCCTGCACTTGTTACGGCGCCAAATGCCCTCAAAAGGTCAGTAAAACGGAGCGAACGTGTAACCCAGGCAAGAGGTTAATCCTCAGTGAGGAACGGCGCCAGGCCAGGCCAGCAAATACAAACCTCAAATGATAAGCTGTTAGAAATCAGAGGGGTAGCCGTGTTAGTCTGGATCTGTAAAAGCAGCAAAGAATCCTGTGGCACCTTATAGACTAACAGACGTTTTGGAGCATGAGCTTTCGTGGGTGAATACCCACTTCTTCAGATGCATGCATGTATTCACCCACGAAAGCTCATGCTCCAAAACATCTGTTAGTCTATAAGGTGCCACAGGATTCTTTGAAGCTGTTAGAATGCGCTTCCGCACGCGCACGTTCATATGGCCCGGGGGTGTTTGGCTCTGCAAGACCATCTGTGGGGCCATGTTAGCAGCAGAGCTGATGTCTACAGGAGACGCTCCGGGTAGATGGTGTCAGTAGGGCAGCTGTGTCCTTAGCTGGTCCTGCCGTGAACAGTGAGTAAAAGCCAGCCGCCTCCTAACGGTTTCCTGCCTTTTGCTCCTTAGCCTAGCCAACCTCTCCCTCCTTGGCCTGCGCCCCAGTGCTGGGACCTGGCTCTGCTTGCTGAAGGCGTTGGGGGACAGAGGCAGAGCGTCTGTCACTGGGGCCAAGGCATGAGAAGGAAATTTGGCTCAAGACGGGGCAGTGGGACTGGCAGGTCGGAAACCACCCTCGTACTTGGTCGAACATGTGCCGTGGAGCTGCTGAGCCCTGGGGAGCCCAGCACACCATTCTCCTGCCACTGTCCGGGCGTGGCTGCGTTCCCAGCCCCTCGCTGCAGAGATCACTGCTGACTGTCTCAGTCCTGATGGTGTCCTGAGCCTCTGCTTGCCAGGAGCTGGCAAAGGGCCACGGGATGGATCGTTTGATGATTCCCTGCTCTGTTCATTCCCTCTGGGGCACCTGGCACTGGCCGCTGTTGGAAAACAGGATCCTGGGCTAGGTGGGCTTTTGGTCTGACCCAGTGTGGCCGTTTTGATGTTCTTATGATTGTCTTTGGGTGGCTCTGCAAACACAGGCCCATAACCCAGCTGGCATGGGCAGCGTGGAGGCCCGGGCCCGTTCTCCTGCCGCTGTCCAGACGTGGCTGCGTGCCCGGCCCTTCACGAGCCTGTTCTGCAGGCAGGTGAGCTTCCCCGGCAGAGCTCAGTACTGATCGTCTTCGGGTGGCTCTGCGAACGCAGGCCTGTAACCCAGTAGGATGGGCAGTGAGGAAGGCAACCTTGTGCTGCTTAAAACCCTCCAGGAAAGTCGTGGGTGCTGAGCAGCGGGGCCTGTGGGTCTGAGCCCCTTGTGTTGGCTGTCACAGTGAGCTGAAGGCTGTGGTGTTACCGAGTCGGGAGCTGGGCTGGGAAGGGCTCACTGGGGTGCTGGCCCCATCTTGGCGCAGTGTTGTGTTCCCTGTGGGGCAGTATGTTGTAGCTGGTCTGTGCTTACGGGGGGCGGAGGAGGGGGGCGTATTAACTAGCCTTGCTCGGGGCACCCCAGTCCTTCCTTTCCTGAAGTCAGAGTCACCTTAGCACTGGGGGGAGTGTCTGGCACTGTGCTCTGTGCGCTGTGTGTCCCCCGTGGACACTGACCTGGGCACCGTGCTGGGTGATCCAAGGCTTCCAGGGCTCAGCCATTTGTTCACTTGATAACTCCAGGGCCTGGGAGGGGAGGGATAGCTTGTTGGAGGCCCTGGAGCCCTGGGGGTTGAGTGAGCTGTGTAGAGACCTGGCTTGTGGGGTTGCAGCAGCGCTCACTCCAATTCAGCCTGGCCACTCCTGTGGGGAGGGAAGGGCAGCAGGGCCCAGCCTGTGGGACAAGAGCTGCTGCTGCAGGGCGAGTGTGGGGCAGGCTGGCTCTCCAGCCCCCTCCCCAGGGCCCCTTTTGTCTCCATGGTGATGGGTTGGAAGGGAGGGGGCCTTAGTTTTGGATTTTGTCCCAGGTCCACAACTGCCTGCCCGGCCTGGGGGTCAGCCCGGGTCTTGCTTCTGTGGCAGTGAATCAGTGCTCTCTCTCCCTTGCAGGCAGAGGTGGCACCATGCAGCAGGAGGGGGAGAAGAGCCGGGCCCGGCCCAGGAAGCCCGACATGGCCCTCTACGTGCCCAAAGCACGACGGGAGATGGCAGCCCCAGGAGTGGGCGCGACCAGCGCTGCATGGGGGATGGGGAGCCAGAGGGAGGAGGAAAACCACCATGTGCTGCAGAAGGAAGGCACCAAAGGCCACGGTGAGAGGCAGAGCCTCAGTGTTGGAGCCCGCAAGCACGTGGCCAGAGAGGGGAGGAGGTCAGAGGGGAAAACAAGGAAGCGCGTACCCCTGGGGGACAGCAAACAGGGCAGCGCTGCAGGGCGGCCCGAAGGAGCCACTGCCGAGGGCTGGGATCAGCGTCGCACACTCCACCAAAACCATCTGGCCCCAGAGGATCAGCCGTGTAGGCAGCTGGAAACAAACCTCCACAGTGAACAGCTCAGCCCTCAGGAGCCCTGTCTGGGTCAGGCTCCTGCTCGTAGTGAGGAGCAGGTGCCCAGCAAGCCAGGGCTCAGGGAGCTAAGCTGCAGGGACTGGGATTCAAGGACAGGTACTGGAACTTGTTCCCTTCTGTCAGTGGAAACATCTAGTCCCCTGCTTGTGCTGCCGCATGGAGGGGAAGAGCACACACAGGAGCAGAGGTCTGGGGGGAGCACAGGTAGCACATCTGAATGTGTAGACAAGAGCATTCCAGCTCTGAGCTCGGAGAGCGCAGGCAGCGTGTGCGAGGTCAGAGGGGAGGGCGCCGCAGATCCAAGGGGGGAGAGCGCAGGCAGCGTGTGCGAGCTCAGAGGGGAGGGCGCCGCAGATCCGAGTGCAGAGAGCGCAGGCAACGTGTGCGAGCTCAGAGGGGAGGGCGCCACAGATCTGAGCGCGGAGAGCGCAGGCAGCGTGTGCGAGCTCAGCGGGGAGGGCGCCGCAGATCCGAGTGCAGAGAGCGCAGGCAACGTGTGCGAGCTCAGAGTGCAGGGTGCCGCAGATGAGAGTGGGGAGAGTGCAGGAAGCACTTGTGAACTTCAAGAGGAGAGTGCTGCAGATCAGCCATGTGAGAGGACAGCTCCAAGCGGGGAGAGCACAGGAACTGCGTGTGAGCTCAGAGGCGAGGCCGCTGCAGATCAGAGTGAGGAGAGCGCGGGAAGCGCATGTGAGCTCAGAGGGGACGGTGCCACAGATGAGAGCGGGGAGAACGCAGGCAGCGCGTGCGAGCTCAGAGGGGAGGGTGCTTTAGATGAGATCGCAGGCAGCGTGTGCGAGCTCAGAGGGGAGGGTGCCGCAGATGAGAGCGGGGAGAGCGCAGGCAGCGTGTGCAAGCTCAGAGGGGACGGTGCCACAGATGAGAGCGGGGAGAGCGCAGGCAGCGTGTGCGAGCTCAGAGGGGAGGGTGCCGCAGATGAGAATGCAGGAAGCATGTGCGTGCTTACAGGGGAGGTTGCCGCAGATGCAAGCAGGGAGAGCGCAGGCAGCGTGTGTGAGCTCAGAGGGGAGGGTGCCACAGATGCAAGCAGGGAGAGCGCAGGCAGTGTATGGGAGCTCAGAGAGGAAGGTGCCGCAGATGAGAACGCAGGGAGCGCGTGCAAGCTTTCAGGGGCAGGTGCCGCAGATCCGCCGTGCAGGAGGTTGGGGAGCGCTGCTGCTGCTTTAGAGGGAGGCCTGCGTGAGCATGCCAGGGCGAGAGTGCACAGCACATCCCCTAGGACAGACTCTGGCACCGGGGCCCCGCCGGAGCGTGTGGACGAGGCCAGAGGCAGCACAGCAATGTGTGGGACGGAGATGCCCTGCGGCTCGGGCAGCTATGCTGCAGAGGGTGCCCCCTGTGCACTTGGAGCTCCTGGGAGCACTGAGCACAGCCAGTCTCTGGAGATCCCAGGCAGCCGCTCGGCCGGGAGCTTGGCTGAGGAGGTGGACTGTCCAGGCGGGGTGGCGAGGCCATCGCATGGCTTGCGAGCGGATGGAGAGCCAGGGATGGAGGACGGTGGTGTGACCGAAGATGGCACGTCAGAAGCGCCTGGGCAGCCAAGTGACGGAGCTCCGAGCGATAGCAGTGCTGCGGCAGAGGGGAGCTGGGACTTGCTCTTTAACGCCGATGGAGACTGCCTGGACCAACGTCTGCTGCAAGAGGTATGTTCCCTCAGCTGCCCTCGTCGCTAGTGCTTGGACATACGGGGTGGGGAGCAGCTCCTGCTGGGCCCGGTCAGACAGGATGTGCAGTGGGACGCCTTGCTGGAGGAACGGTCTGTACCTCAGCCGGTGCCCCAGGTCTCAAGTGATACCATAGACTGTGCTGTGAGCCCTGTTCCCTGCAGCCCCTTGCCCCCAGGTGGCCCCATCCTAGTGTATGGTGGTGAAACGGAACGACAGGTACGTGTCACCCCAATGGATCAGCACTTGGTTATGCAGGGCGTAGCTGGCCTGCGGAACGCACGGCCGCTGGCTGTCACTGCCGGCACGAGTGGCTGAGGGATCAGGAAAGGGTCAGTGTTTTCATGGCTGAGGAGAACATCCAGAGATACAGGGGAAAATAGAAGGGCCCAAACCAGTCTGATGCAGGGCCAGAGCCAGAGGCTGGAGGGAAACTTCTGGTGGCTGGGTTCTGTTGTGGTTGCCCCACCTGCCTCTGCAGTGTCTGGGCCTGGTCACTGGGAGGCGGTCCCGACTGGCAGTCCTGGGTGATCCTGAGTGTGGGGGGAAGCGAGGGAAATGCGTTTCATTTATAGCTCTTAAAGCGTGCCAGGAAGAGGTGCGTGAATGCCATATGCTGCAACTGCGCCCTTGTGAAACAGACTTGTAATAAAGAAATCGGCTGAGACATATGGCTTCCCACTGAACGAGCAACGGGCAGTTTCAGGGAAATGACAGCTTCTTAATCAGTTGTGGTTCATTACCATATCTTCCTGTGAGCAAGGGGCTAAATTTACTACAATGAGCTGTTTAGCACTAGGAACAGTTTTCCTGTTGGCTGAGGAGGAAAGTTCAGCTTTTGCTGGGAAGCTGGAAATCCATTATTACATTTTAAAGCGATAGTTTGAAACTGGTAATCTGCAGAATGACATTAATGTCCCTAAAGTAACAAACAGTCCTAATCTTATTCAAATGAATGTCCACCCTGGTTCGCAAGCACTGTCTGAGCTGTGTGGCGGCAGGCTCAGTCTAGTGTCTGTGAAGAGCTGGAATTAACTAAACAGCTTCATTACCAAGGGGTTAGCTAATAAACCTTCCAAACCGTGGGATAACTTCAGCTGTTACAGCTCTGCAGAGAGCGTCTGCAGGAAGCGGCTTCAGATTTAACACAGTTTAATTCATGTGCGTATCTGTGCAGAAGTAAAACACCTCTCAGAACTGCAGCGCCTGGCCAGCCAGCCCCAGCCCTGAGGGAGGCACTTGTGACTCCTCCCGAAGAGATGGGCTAAATTCCGGGGGATGAGAATGGGGATGCAAGCTATATGTCTGGGGTCAGTGGAACTCCCGTGCCACTGGGTGGCTGTTCAGCCACGTGTAACTTGCTCACACTGGTGGAGGTTCACAAGTGTGTGCAGCTGTCATTCTTGCTTCCTTATGCTCTGCTTTTAGTCGCTGGTCTTGCCCCTTGGTTTGTCATCAGAGCGAGTCCCACCACTTTGCCACGTATGCCACTGTTCATGTCGCCACTGAACTTGTTCTGGTGATTTTATACAGAGAAACGAATTTAATCTGGGCTAGGAAAGACCTTGGTGCTGCTGAAGAAGCAGACGTCTGTAAATTGCAGCTCACCTGACTACCTGACGTGCCACGTGTGGGGATAACACAGATACAGTGCTGTGAGCCCACGTAACCATCGACTGCATTGCAGTGTGTTTGGGCAAGGGGCAGAGTTAAGGTGAAGCAAGAGATCAGTTTAACCTCTGCATTCCTAGCTTCACCTCCCTAGCATTGCTGCTGCATGGTAATAGGAAGCATCTGGAACTTCCTTCTTCTGCTGTTTAAAATAAAGAACAAACTTAGAAATCAGAAAATAATCTGCCTGCGTATATGGGCAGAGCAGCACGCAGTGGTTATGCTATACGGGCCCCTGTTGTGGGTTCGGTTACCCTGCTGTAATCGTGTTCATATCTGTGCAGCGGATTCCCGTCAATGTACAAACTAAGCTAGCGCAGTCCTAGCACCTTCCTAGCAATATTCTGATGATTGTTAATCTGCATTAGTGTAGTGCCGAGGAGCCCAGTCACAGCCTGGGACCCTGCTCTGCTGGGCACTGCACAGACAGAACAAAGCCGGTGCTGTCCCCAGCAAGCGTCCAGTCGGGTATGAGACAAGCCAGCAGCTGGAGACAGACAGATGGGGGCATCCAGGGAACAGTGAGACAGGATTGGGCAGGGCAGTCAGCAAGCCCTAACTTTGTGAAGTGTTTTGTAGGCGTCTGTGATGCAGTGGGGAGCGGGGTGGACTGACTGGGGAATGTCGTCTGGTTTTATTGGCATTGTCTGCATGGGGGATGGGAGAGCAGGGGGTGACTTTTGGTGAGGGATGGTACCTGAGCCTGGAACCTGAGCCAGGAGGGGAGTGAGGAGAGTCAACACCTTTGCCCAGGAAACTGGACAAAGGGAGAGAGCCGGCTGGAGGGGTTTTTAGTTTCAGTTTGAGGCTGGCTGGGAAGAGGCAGAGAACCCCAAGTCTGGGGTCTAAGGTCCTTGCCCTCCCGAGGGACCTGACTGAGGGGTCCTGGTTGTACCTACAAGCCCTGCTTGGGACTGTGTCCTGTCATCTAATAAATCTTCTGTGTTACTGGCTGGCTGAGAGTCCCGGTGAATCGCAGGAAGTGGGGGTTGCAGGGCCCAGACTCCCCCACTCTCCATGACAGCATCATGGCAAAGGAGGGTTGTAAGAGGCTTCGCAGACGTGCACAGCTTGGGAGAAACACAGAGGGGCTTGTTTGAAAATGTAACAAGTGAGTGATGAGGCTGGTCGCAGGAGTCAGCCTCTGATGCAGAATCACTGCCCCGCCGACAGCTAAATCAGCATACAGACGGAATAGACCAGGCCTCCATGTGCTCTAGTGTGGGCTCGGGGGGTGGGACGGCCTGCTGGGGCAAAGTGCAGACCTTGCACTGATCTGTCTCCTGAGGGTTGTGCTCACCCTGGCAGTTGGACCTGCGGGTGGGTGGGAGGTAGGTTGTGTGTGTCTGGGTGGGGTTGGGGGAGGCGTGGTGAGGGTGCACAGGCACTGTGTGCGTCTGGGGCAGGCTGCGGGGTGAAACTGTCCCCAGGTTGCTGGAGTCGAAATGTCCATGGCTTGGTCCAGTGTTGCTGGATGGCTGCAGCGCAGCAGGGAAGGTCTCTGGCATATCCGTTAGCTGCAGCCCTGTGGAGATGGGCCAGTGGGGACCTGGGTGTGCTGCTGTCTGTGTTCCTGCTGTCCTCCGGGGCAGTCAGCAGAGCAATGGGGTTTTAACCTTGGTCCCAAGACGGCATCCCACAATGCCCTGTGCTGGGACATCCCTGAGAGCAGCTGGGTGGCATTTGCAGTGACTCTGGGGTTTCCCTGCACGATGCGGAGGCGGTGTTGCAGGGCAGGAGGGAAATAGGGTGCCTTAAAGATTTGGAAGCCCC